>NW_027256881.1:344172908-344590408 GCF_029215685.1 Pituophis catenifer annectens
GAGCACCTTTCTTTGCTGTATCCCGTTGGCGGTTCAGACTGCGTAATATAAACTGAATGCGGGTCCATGGACTCGCTCCGGATTCAGACAATTGGCTCCGATCATCGTCCAAACCGGAAAAGGGGGTCTCGCCAGTGACTTTCAGACAACCTCCCCCTTTTGATGGGGGTCTTCTCTCCCTGGAAAGAGGCTTCCCTACTTCTTCCTCTCCTGTTTTCAAGCAATAATGGTGCCTCTTTGCTTCTTACAACGGTTCATTTAATGACCAGTGAAAAAAGTGTCTATTTTTCACACTTATGACCGTTGCAGCATCCCCGTGGTCACGTGATTCAAAATTCCGACCATTGGAAATCGACTCATATTTACGACAGAAACAGTGTCCTGGGGGGGGGCACGTGATCCCCTTTTGGCCAGCAAGTTGGATTCACTTAACAACCGTGTGACTCACTTAACAATGACAGGGATTCACATAACAATGGTGGCAAGGAAGGTCGTAAAACGGGGCAGAACTCACTTAACAAATGTCTCGCTTAGCAACATCAATCTTGGGCTCGATGGTGGTCGTACGTCGAGGACTTCCTGTATCCCAGAGTTGTGACTGCAGTAGTCCTCGACTTTACAACCATTCGTTTAGTGACCGTTTGAAGTTACGGCGCCGGAAAAACTGACGTACCGCTTTCCTCGCCTTTACGACAGTAGGTCACGTGATCAAAATTTGATTGTATTTATGACGGTCGTAGTGTCGTTGGCAAACTTCCTAGCCAGATTCTGACCAGCAAGGTCAATCGGAGAAGATGGAATCGCTTACCCACCGCAGGATTCACTTAACAACTGCCCTGATTCGCTTAACAATCGGGCCCAAAAAATGACATAAAATCGTACATGACTCGCTTAACAACCACCTTGCTTAGCGGTGGAAATTCTGGGCCTAATTTTGGTCGTAAGTCAAGCCCTAATTGTAATTTCTTGTTCTTCATGTAGCTCTCAAGAAATCTGATACGCTTGGCTCGATGTTTCTCAACCTTGGCTGCTTTAAGACTGGTGGACTTCAACTCCCAGAATTCCCCAGCCACCATGGGGGATTCTGGGAATTGAAGTCCACACATCCGGGTGGAGCGATATAGCAAATTACCCAGAGTGTTTGTGAGGTGCTCTGGAACAGTTCGAAAGATCAAAATGTTGTGGTGTGGTTATTAATCCCCACTCCCCAAGAGACCCTCTGGGTTCTAACTCTTAATTTCTAAAGGGTCAAGACCCCTGCCCTGGAGTCTTGACCCTTTAGGGCAGGGGCAGGGGTCCAGGGCAGGAGTCTCCAACCTTGGCAACTTTAAGACTTGTGGACTTCAACTCCCAGAGTTCCTCAGCCAGCTTTGCTGGCTGAGGAACTCTGGGAGTTGAAGTCCACAAGTCTTAAAGTTGCCAAGGTTGGAGACTCCTGAATTCCAGGGGTTTAGGCCGGAGCCAACATCTCAATCACTGTGATGAGATTTCCGTTTTATTTCTGAATTCACCTTTGCAGCCCAACAATTCTCTGTTTGAATTCCACTCCGGAGAAAGAAAACCATAGGTATCTGGTTGTACAGGTCGTCCTCGACTTATAACAGTTCATTTAGTGACCGTTCGAAGTTGCAACGGCACTGAAAAAAAGTCACTTAAAATTATGACCATTTTTCACAGGTACGACTTTCAGAACATCCCCGTGGTCATGTAATCCAAATTCAGATGTTTGGCAACTGGTTCATATGTACGTCAACAGAGAAGCAAGGTTCACTTAACAACCAGGTTACTAATTCAGACACTTGGCCATTGATTCGTATTTATGACGGTTGCAGTGTACCAGGGTCCCGTTACCCTTTTTTGTGGCCTTCTGACAAGCAAAGCCAATGGGAAAAACCAGATTCACTTAACAACCGTGATACTAACTTAACAACTGCAGTAATTCACTTAACAACCGGGGCAAGAAAGTCGTAAAATGGAACAAAACTCTTTTAACAATTATTTCACTTAACAACAGAAAATGTTGGGCTCAATTGAGGTTGTAAGTCTAAGACCGGTGGGCATTCAAAATCCCCTCAAATTGCCTCTCTGAATTCTCCGACAAGCTAGAAAACAGATCCCCTGTACGGATAGTCCTTAACTTACAACCTTTCATTTAGTGACCGTTCAAACGGCACTGAAAAAAAATGATTCATGACCGTTTTTCGCAGTTACGACTTTTGCAACATCCCCATGGTCATGTGACGCTTGGCAGTTGGTTCATATTTATGACCATTGCTGCATCCTAAGGTCACACCATCCCTTTTTGCGACCTTCTGACAAGCAAAGTCAATGGGGAAAACGGATTCACTTAACAATTGTGTTAATTACTTATCAACCGCAGTGATTCCCTTAACAACTGTGGCAGGAAAGGTCATAAAATGTGGCAAGACTCACTGAACAACTGTCTTCCTTAGCAATATGGCTCAATCGTGGTCGTAAGTCGAGGACTACCTGTACTGTCTTTTCCCATTTGAACTTGGCCTCATGCTAAGCAATTTTGAGGATGGGTTGGCTATGCAAGGAAGTGTGAGAAGAAGATGGGAGTCTTCCTCTTCTTCACCAGCAACGTAAGTCCGAGGACCTGTGGTGCGGGGAAAATAGGACAACATTTTTATCTACTGTATATTCGCAATGTCTACACTGGGGCTGAAATTGGTTGGACTGGTCCATTTACTGGTTTCCTTCATTTCTTTTTCATGAGATCTCTTGGTCCAGGCTTTACGGGAGGAGAAACGGACCTTGAGGAGAAAACAAGGAACAATCCACGTTTCTCTAATTCTCCAGAAATGAAACATGAAAGAATGAGGTTCTCATTATATGGTGTTTTCCCTTGCTAAACATAATGGTGGTCCTATGCCACCTCTCTGTCTTCTTCCATGAAGAAAAAGGAAAGAAAGATTAGGAAGGAAGGAAGGAAGGAAGGAAGGAAGGAAGGAAGGAAGGAAGGAAGGAAGGAAGGAAGGAAGGTGAAGAAGAAAGAAAGAAAGAAAAAGGAAGGGAAGGAAGGAAGGGAGAAAGAAAGAGAAAGAAAGAAAGAGAAAAAGAGATGAGAAAGATAGGAAAGGAAGGAAGGAAAGAAAAAAAAGGAAAGGAAGAAAAAGAAAGAAAGATAAGGAAAGAAGGAAGGAGAACAGGAAAGAAAGAAAAAGAGAAAGGAAGGAAGGAAAAAGAAAAAGAAAAAAGGAAGGAAAGGAAGAAGGAAAGGAAGGAAGAAAGGAGAAGGGAAGGAAGGAGAAGAAAGAAAAAAGGGGAAGGAAGGAAGGAAAAAGAAAAAAAGAGAAAAGAAGGCAGGGAAGAGAAAGAAAGAGAAAAAAGGAAGGAACGAAGGAAAAGAAAGAAAGAAAGAAAGAAAGAAAGAAAGAGAAAGAAAGAAAGAAAGAAAGATGCTTTGGACCTGATGTCCTTCTTCTTCCACTTCTCTGTGTCTTTGTCTTGTACTTTTTTGTGAGTGGGCCGTTCCCTCTGTACGTCCAGTGTGTTCTGTTTCCTTCACCAAGAGAAAAAGTTCCTTCCTTTCCATTAAACACTGAGGTTCTTCTGCGTCTCTTCGCCTCTGTGTGGTTGTGTTTCATTTTTCTTTCAATAGAAGAGAATTTACGTAGCTCAGAGTTGAACTGTGGAGTCCTTGGTGCTTGGGGGTTTTCTCGCAGGTATCTCATTACCCATGTAGGTAACATCATCAGTGCTAGTGAGTGAGGGGTTTGCCACCTGTTTGCTCTTAGGTATAGTAAAAAAGCTAAGAAGGAAACAAACACATCCTCTCCAGCAACCCATATCCGGATAAGCAGGGATTAACACCAGACAAACAGTCAAGCAGAAAGCAATACCTTAATTAAGGAACTACCAACGAGAAGCTCCCACCCCAACCAAGACAGTTACTCCTCAATTTACAACAGTTCACTTAGTGACCGTTTGAGGTTATAAGGGCATTGAAAAAAGGGACATGACCATTTTTTCACACTTACGACCATTGCAGCATCCCCACAGTCACTTGATCAAAATTCAGATGCTTGTCAACTGATTCATATTTATGGCGGGTGCAGTGTCCCAAGGTCACTCAATCCGCTTTAGCGACCTTCTGACAAGCAAAGTCAGTGGGGAAACTAGATTCACTTAACAACCGTGTTACCAACTTAACTGCAACGATTCACTTAACAACAGTGGCAGGAAAGCTCGTAAAATGCGGCAAAACTCGCTTCACCAATGTCTCACTTAGCAACGGGCTCAATTGTGGTTGTAAGTTGAAGTTGACTGCCTGTATTTATGACGGCTACAGTGTCCTAGGGTCACATGATCCCCTTTTGGGACCTTCTGATAAGCAAAGTCAGTGGGGAAAACAGATTCACTTAATAACCGCACGTTACCCACTTAAGAACTGCAATGATTCACTTAACGACAGTGGCAGAGAAGGTCGTAAAATGCGGCAAAACTCACTTCACCAATGTCTCACTTAGCAATGAAAATTTTGGGCTTGATTTTGGTCGTAGGCTGAAGGCTGCCTGTATATAAACAGGGAGGAAAAACCTCACACCCATCCGTACTGATGATGTTACCCAGTTAGGTAATGAAACATCTGCAAGGAAGATAGCGAAACTCAGAAAGCCCTGAGGTCTTGTTGTGACCTAGGCTCAAGTAGGTATTACCAGACACAATCAGTCCTAAACAAACATATTTTATCAGAACAGCTGAGAATTACTTCATTCTCAGCTTAGTCCAAATTAAGTCCAAAACAAATCCTTCATAAACAATCCTTCGGCCTTATCACCAACCTTTGGCACCCTTTTCTTGGCAAAACCCTATGAAGTTCAGAAGCAAGAGATCCAACAAGAAACAAATGTAGCAATGTTGCTTTCCTACAAAGATCCCAAGAGCCCTTGCTGCTCTTTTAAGCCTTCTGGGAAAGGCCAATCATCTCCTGGCCTTACTCCTGAGTTGTCCCTTTTGCTTTAGCTGCTCTTGCCTTCTGGCAGCTCTTCTCATACGTGCACTAGGAACAGGCTCCTCCTGTTCCTCTGCCTCTCTGCTGTCCGACTCTTGAGGCTCCGGAGTCCGCGCATCGCTCCCAGATGGCCCTGGCCCCATCTCTGCCTCCGACGCAGAGCCCTTGTCCGGGCCTTTCCCAGACTCCAAGACTGGCCCACGGTCCTCCCCAGCCTCCTCACCGTCCGACTCCGCTGCCAGCTCTGCAGGCTGCTGGCGGGACCACAACCGGTCTTCATTTTCCTTTCTTTGTAAGGAGTACAGGTGGGGCCTGTCCGTTTCGCAAGCTAGAAAGAGCCGCAGACCGGAAAAGCAGATGAGTCATGAGGATAGAGCCAAAGAGCCTTTGGCCAGCCAGTTCGGAGCTGCTTTCAGCCAGAGTAAGCAAAATTTGCTTGCGTTGGCCTGCAAAACTGGTTCGACCACGTAACAGACCAAGTAATACTCTGGGACTGCATAATTCAAACAGACAGGCCCCACATAATATGCCAGACTTAATAACTGTGGAGAAGAAAGCAAAAAAATAAATGAAAAATAATTGGGGAAGAACACAAAATACGAAGACTTGCCAAGAGAAGTAGAACGACTCTGGCAAAAGAAAGCAAAGGCAGTCCCAAGAGCGATGGGCGCCTGGGTGAAATCCCAGAACATCTGGGGGCACCGCTTGAGCACCGTCGGCATTGACAAAAATCTCCATCGGTCAATTGCAAAAGGCAGCTTGACTCGGAACAGCTGACGTCCTACAATGATACCTTGATATTATTAAACATCCATATCTGCCAGCCTATCCCATCGGAAGGACTCGAGAGGGGGACGAATATGACAAATACAGCCTGACAAATACAAATGACAAATACAGCAACCAACCATAATAATAATTGTGCTGATGGTATGGCATAGGAAATAGAATAGAATATGGAATAGAATCTCTCTTCCTTTCTCTTCTCCCCTTCCTTTCTTCTTCCTCTCTTTCCCATCTCCCTCCTTCCTTCCTTCCTTCCTTCCTCTTCTTCCATTCCTCCTTTCCTATCTCTCTTCCTTTCTCTTCTCCCCTTCCTTCCTTTCCTTCTTTCCATCTTCTTCCTTCCTTCCTCTTCTTCCTCTCCTCCTTTCCTATCTCTCCTCCTTTCTCTTCTCCCCTTCCTTCCTTTCCTTCTTTCCATCTTCTTCCTTCCTTCCTCTTCTTCCTCTCCTCCTTTCCTATCTCTCTTCCTTTCTCTTCTCCCCTTCCTTCCTTTCCTTTTTTCCATCTTCTTCCTTCCTTCCTCTTCTTCCTCTCCTCCTTTCCTATCTCTCTTCCTTTCTCTTCTCCTCTTCCTTCCTTTCCTTTTTTCCATCTTCTTCCTTCCTTCCTCTTCTTCCTCTCCTCCTTTCCTATCTCTCTTCCTTTCTCTTCTCCCTTTCCTTCCTTTCCTTCTTTCCATCTTCTTCCTTCCTTCCTCTTCTTCCTCTCCTCCTTTCCTATCTCTCCTCCTTTCTCTTCTCCCCTTCCTTCCTTCCTCTCCTTCTTTCCATCTCCTTCCTTCCTCCCTCTTTTTCCTCTCCTCCTTTCCTATCTCTCTTCCTTTCTCCTCTCCCCTTCCTTCCTTCCTCTCCTTCTTTCCATCTCCTTCCTTCCTTCCTCTTCTTCCTCTCCTCCTTTCCTATCTCCCTTTCTCTTCTCCCCTTCCTTTCTTCCTCCCCTCCTTCTCCCTATCTCCTTTCTCCCTCCCTCCAGTGGTGGGTTTCAAATTTTTTTACTACCGGTTCTGTGGGTGTGGCTTGGTGGGCGTGGCTTGGTGGGTGTGGCTTGGTGGGTGTGGCAGGGGAATGATACTGTAAAATCTCCATTCCCACCCCACTCCAGGGGAAGGATACTGCAAAATCCCCATTGCCTCCCCACTCCAGGGGAAGGATACTGCAAAATCCGCATTTCCTCCCGATCAGCTGGGACTCGGGAAGCAGAGAATAAATTGGGGCGGGGCCAGTCAGAGGTGGTATTTACCGGTTCTCTGACCTACTCAAAATTTCTGCTACCGGTTCTCCAGAACTGGTCAGAACCTGCTGAATACCATCTCTGCTTCCCTCCTTCTTCTCATCTCCTTCCTTCCTTCCTTCCCTCCTTCCTTCCTTCCTTCCCTCCTTCCTTCCTTCCTTCCTTTTTTGTTATGGACAGAGGGCATAACACAAAGTGCCACTTTATATTCCGAAAGAAAGGTAAGCTGGAAAGGAAATACACTTTCAAACCAAACCAATAATCAAAAGCCGCTTGATCCTGCCAGCAATGCATTTCGATCCCCGCAGGCTGCAATTTGGGATATTCCCATCATGCATTGCATGGGGCATCTCTTCTCTTAGAGCAGCTCTTTGTGGGCCAGGAATATGGAATCAGGATGGCTAAAGTTGGTTCAAACCTCCTGAGACAAACCACTTTCCTGGGCTTTGATCAGTATTGTGTGTGCCGCGCAGTGCGCGATGCACAATTCAGTCTTGTTACACACTTCCCTTTTTTTGTCCCGAGTCCATCCCAGCCGTGTCTCCTGGAGGACACCGGTCTCCATAGAAACGGGCCTACCTGCCAGCTGTGTCCTTTGTTGCTTCAAGGTGAAGAGGCAGGAACCATGTTACGGCCAGCTGAATAACAGTTCCTCGCGGGACATTGCAAACAGAGGCCACAACAACAGCACCGTAGTGCAAAATTACACAATTCTTTTTGGGGGTTTTGGGGTTTTTTGTTTTTTTTGAGAGGATGGGGGATTAGAGGTTTGCAGGTACTCTGGTTCACAGGGCTGAACTGTGGAGGAAAACAGCACAGGTAAATTTTGAGCCCAAAAATTTCAGCTGCTAAGCGAGACAGTTATTACGTGAGGTTTTTGTCCCATTTTATGACCTTTCTTGTCCCAGTTGTTAAGTGAATCACTGCGGCTATCAAGTTAATAACATGGTTGTTAAGTGAATCTGCCTTCCCCGTTGAGTTCGCTCATCAGAAGGTCCCATAAGGTCCCCTTTGCGCAGGTCGCCCTCGGGAAGTGAGGGGAGCCGAATGTCAACTTGCAAAGCTTTCAAGTTGCCATGAGCAGGAGGGAGGGAGAACTGATAGAGCTGATTGATTTCCCTAACTGAAGCTACATTCCATACATTCTTCCTGACCGCAATCAGAAGGAGGGTGTTGGATTTCACAGCCAGCCAAAGTGGTTAATTGGAGAATTGATTTACGACGTGGCCAGAGAGGAGGGGAGAGACAGGGTCATAGGGGAACGTAAATCTACGTGGGATTAGTTCTAACTGCATCCGAATATTGCCGAAATGGTGCTCCTAATAAATGACTGTATTTCTTTTGAAGTTTGACTCATGGCTCGTGAATTAATTAGGGCATCTTTCGGAAACTTTACAGGGATTATGCGACCCCGGGGCCCTGCAACCGTCATAAATCTGAACCAGTTGCCAAGCGTCTGAATTTGGATCACATGACCATGGGGAGGCTGCGATGGTCGTAAGTGTGAAAAACAGTCATAAGTCACTTTTTTCAGTGTCGTCATAACTTCGAACAGCCATTAAAGGAACTGTTATAAGTCAAGGACTACCTGTAGCTGTTACGATGATGGGAAAATGAATGTCTGTTCTGACAGCCTCGGTTATCCCATCTGTAATATGGGGGTAATTATGCCTGAAGATCAAAATACAGGTAGTCTTTGATTTAAAACTGTTTAGTGACTGTTCAAAGTTATAACTGCACGGAAAAAAGTGACTTAAGACTATTTTTCACACTTACGACCGTTCTACCGCATCCCCATAGTCACGTGATCCAAATTCAGTGGCAACTGCCTCATATTTATGACGGCTTCAGTATCCCCCGGATCACGTGATCCTCTTTTTGCGACCTTCTGACAAGCAAAGTCAACAGGGAAGCCAGATTCACTTAGCAACCTTGTTCCTAACTTAACGGCGGCAGCGATTCACTTAGCAACGGCGGCAAGAAAAGTTGTGGCAAAGCTCGCTGAACAAATGTCTCGCTTAACAATGGAAACTTTGGCCTCCATTGTGGTCGTAAGTCGAGGACTACCTGCAAAAGATTTAAAGGCATCCTTCAGCAATTTTTTTTCGCTCTTTCATAGCATAAGCAGAGAAGAAATTCGCCATTTTGTTCTTTAGGTAAAGGTTAAGGTTCCCCTTGCACATATGTGCTAGTCGTTCCCGACTCTAGGGGGCGGTGCTCATCTCCGTTTCAAAGCCGAAGAGCCAGCGCTGTCCGAAGACGTCTCCGTGGTCATGTGGCCAGCATGACTCAACGCCAAAGGCGCACGGAACGCTGTTACCTTCCCAGCAAAGGTGGTCCCTATTTTTCTACTTGCATTTTTTACCTGCTTTCGAACTGCTAGGTTGGCAGAAGCTGGGACAAGTCACGGGAGCTCACCCCGTTACGCGGCACTAGGGATTCGAACCGCCGAACTGCCGACTTTCCGATCGACAAGCTCAGCGTCTTAGCCACTGAGCCACCGCATCCCGCATTCCCGCATTCTCTGGATCCCCCCAATTTACAAATAATCATATGCTCTTTTGCAAACAGACACTTCAAAGATCGATACCCAACATTTCTGTCCAGAAACACACTTAAACAGACAAATATTGGAGGATAAACATTGCTAACAGAGCCAATAAATGGTAATTAAATTTGAGCGAATTCATCCTGCGTTGCAAAAAGGTTTTTTTTTTCCCCCGAGCTCTTTGATACATGCTCATGCTTCAACCTAGCAATTTCCCACACTTTAATATGCCACTAATCCAATGAAAAATGCAGTTTCCCTTTTTCCAGAGTTGTGCAATTAACAAACCTGGCACTTCATAACAATAACTTGATCCATTTGTTATGTCACAACCATTTACATGCGTTGGCAAGCCAAAAAAAAAAAAAAAAAAGGAAACTCAAACGACACAGACTTCCCTGGGAAATACCGTCTGGCTGTTTCCTCAATTTCTTTACAAAATTTCCACTGAAAGGACTCATTAATTGATTTTGCCACTAAAAAAAAAAAAGATAAATGTTTTTACATGTAATCCTCAATTTACGACCACAATTGAGCCTATAATTTATGCTGCTAAGTGAGAAATTTCTTAAGTGAGTTTTTTGCCCCATTTTATGACTTTTCTTCCTACATTTGTTAGGTCAGGAGTCAGCAACCAGGGGCTCTGGAGCCGCATGTGGCTCTTTCATCCCACTGCTGCGGCTCCCTGTTGCTCAAAATATGCGTTACGACCGCCAATGTGTGATACCCGCCAGCATGCGAATTATTAAGCTTTTTGACCCCCGGTAGGCCAACCATGGATAAATCCAAGAAAAGAAAAGTTTCAGAAAAAACAGAACATTTAATTCACTACATATGCTAGTTCTGTGGCCTCTCAGGAAATAGTCAGGCACGGGAAAAATTTTGTGGCTCCCGGTGTTTTTTTTTCTGTGGGAAATGGATCCAAATGGCTTTTTGAATGTTTAAAGTTGTCGACCCCTGTGTGAGGTGAATCACTGCAAGGTGTTAAAGTTGTAATGTGGTCATTAAGTGAATCTGGCTTCCCCGTGGATTTTTCCTGGTCAGAAGGTCGCAAAACGGGATCACGTACAGCAGTGGATTTCACATATTCTTACCACCTGTTCGCCCTGTATGCGCACGCAAGCTTTGCGCCTTCTGCGTAGGTGCCCGGCCTTGAAAATGTGGCTAAATAGCACGGCATTATGCTGGGGCTAGCCCACCTGCAGTCGCCGCTACCAATTCGCACGAACTGGTACAAACCGGCTGAATACCACCTCTGATCACGTAAACCCAGGACACTGCGACCGTCACAAATGTGAACCAGTTGTCAAGCATCGGAATGTAAATCACGTGACCACGGGGATACTGCAACGGTCGTAAGTGTGGGAAACGGTCATAAGTCCCTTTTTCCAGTGCCGTTCTAACAGTCACTAAATGAATGGTTGTAAGTCGAGGACTACCTGTATTGAATTACCAAGCAATGATTCTTCGCAGAATGCATGAATTTGCACTGCTGCCCAAATAGGAATACAGGTAAGTCCTTGACTTACAACTGTTCATTTGGTGACTGAAATTACAGCAGCATTAAAACAAGCGAGTTATGACCATTTTTCACACTTACGACCGTTGCAGTATCCCCCCCATGGTCACATGGTCAGAATTTGGACACTTGGCAACTGACTCTTACTTATGACGGTTGCAATGTCCTGGCCGGGGAGGGGTGTGTCTCACATGATCCTCTTTTACGACTATCGGACAAGCGAAGTCAACAGGGAAGCCAAATTCCTCTAACAACCATGCAGTGACTCACTTAGCCACGGGAGCAAGAAAGGTCGTTAAATGAGGTAAACTCACCGATCACGTTTCCCTTAGCAAACCGTCCTCGACTTACGACCACAACGGAGCCCAAATTTCTCCTCGTTCAGCGAGCCGTTTGTTTTTGCCCCGTTTTTACGACCTTTCTCCCCCACCGTTCTTTAAGGGAATTGGTAACAGTCGATACATTAGCAACCCGGTTGTTAAGTGAATCTGGCTTCTCCATGGGACGCAAAAAGGGATCGCAGGACCTCCCCCAGGATGCTACGACCGTCATAAATATGAACCCATTGCTAAGCGTCTGAATTTTCACCTGATCCGGCAGATGTTATACAGGTGATAACAGTGAAAAAAAAACACTCGTGACTTTTTTTTCAGTGCCGTCGTAACTTGGAACGGTCACTAAACAAACTGCCGTAAGTCGAGGACTACCTGTATTTGGGTTGGCTAATTGGAACCGAAAGGGGAACGTTGCGGGGAGGCAGCTAAGGGGTATATTTTTAGCCAAGGATTTGGGCTTTGTTGGGTACCAGCTGTCTGATACATTATTAATCCGACATGCTTGAAGACTTCTTAGGGATGAATTATGGATGGGATGGGGACCTTGCCTGTCGGTAACAATTAGCGTCCCTCCGCTCAAAACGCCCTTCCGCGGAGAAGACGCAGCCTCCTTTCCTGGCGGTCCTCGACTTACAACCGCAAGGGAGCCCAAGCATTCCGTTGCTAAGCGAGACGTTGGTGAAACGAATCCGCCGGCATTGTAAGCGAGGAAACACAGGTTGTTAAGTGGATCCGGCTTCCCCCACTGGCTTTGTTCATCAGAAGGTCGCAAAAGGAGATAATGTTATTCCCTGGGACGGTGCAACCGACATAAATAGAGGTAGTCCTTGACTTACGACTGCAAGGGAGCCCAAATTCTGTTGCTAAGTGAGACATTTGGTAAAGTGAATATTTTCCCATTTTGCCACTTTTCTTGCCACAGTGGTTAAGGGAATCGCCATTGTGGTTAAGCGAGGAAACACGGTTGTTAAGTGAATCTGGCTTCCCCCATTAGCTTTCCCCATCAAAAGGTCGTAAAAGAGGATCACGTGACCCCTGGGACGTTGCTACTGTCATAAATACAGATAATCCTCGACTTACAACGGTTCCTTTAGTGACCGTTTGAAGTTTCAATGGCACTGGAAAAAAGTGATTTAGGACTATAGTTCACACTTATGACCGTTGCAGCATCCCCGTAGTGACGGGATTTACATCCGGATCCTTGAAAACTGACTCGCATTTATGACGGTTGCAGTATTCCCAGGATCACCTGATCCCCTTTTGTGACCTTCAATGGGGAAACCAGATTCACTTTGTGACTTCTTTAAGAACGGCTGCGATTCACTTAACAAGAGCGGCAAGAAATGCCATACAATGGGGCGAAGCTCACCTAACAAATTTCTCACTTAATGACATTATGGCTCAATTGTGGCTGTAACTTGAGGAATACCTGTATGAACCAGTTGGCATGCATCCAAATTTTGATCGTGTGACCAGGGGAATAGAATAGAATAGAATAGAATAGAATAGAATAGAATAGAATAGAATAGAATAGAATAGAATAGAATAGAATAACAGAGTTGGAAGGGACCTTGGAGGTCTTCTAGTCCAACCCCCTGCTTAGGCAGGAAACCATACACCACTTCAGACAAATGGTTATCCAACATCTTCTTAAAAATTTCCAGTGTTGGAGCATTCACAACATCTGGTGGCAAGCAGTTCCACTGGTTAATTGTTCTAATTGTCAAGAAATTTCTCCTTAGCTCCAGGTTGCAATGGTTGTTAAGTGTGAAAAACGGGGTCATAAGTTACTTTTTTCAGGGCCATTGTAACTTGAGTCACTAAACAAACGGTTTTAATCTTGTCACCAACACCAACGTGACTTCAGGCCTGAAACTTGAGCCTTACAAGTTGGACAGACAGAATTTGAGGCGGAAATACGTTAATACGCTCTCTTTCCGCCTGGGTGAAAGTCTCATGCAAGAGGCATGATGGGGAGGAAAGGGCACAAGCAGTGTCATAGAAAAGAGGTCGTCCTTGGCTCACGACCGCAATGGAAAACTGGGAAATTAGTCCTTAAGTGGTGCGTTCACATGACAGCTCCCTTAAAAACCTGCGTTTTTGAAAATCTTTTTCTCACTATCGTTAAGTGAGACATGGCAGGACTGCGAATTGTAATTATCGGAATCTGGCTAGGGAGGTCGCAAATGGGAAGCACATGACTCCAGGATGCTGTGAAGGTCATAAGCGTGAGGTGAGGATGACTGAGGAATTCTGGGAGTTGAAGTCCACAAGTCTTTTAAGTTACCAAGTTTGGAGATCCTTGGTTTAATGCAGGGGTCAGCAACCTGCGGCTCCGGAGCCGTATGCGGCTCTTTGGGCCCTCTGCTGTGGCTCCCTGTCAGGTAATCCCACCACTGGCTGGCCCCACCCCTTGCCCTCCCCTCCCAGTCACTCCTCACCTGGCCTGAGAAGGTAAGGGTGACGGAGGGGGATGGAGAAGCGGCCAGGGCAGAGACAGTGAGATACAGAGAGAGGGGGAGAGAGACACAAATCGAGAGATACAGAGAGAGAGGGAGAGAGACATACATTGAGAGATACAGAGAGAGAGGGAGAGAGACACACATGGAGAGATACAGAGAGAGAGGGAGAGAGATACACATCGAGAGATACAGAGAGAGAGGGAGAGAGACACACATCGAGAGATACAGAGAGAGAGGGAGAGAGACACACATCGAGAGATACAGAGAGAGGGGGAGAGAGACACACATCGAGAGATACAGAGAGAGGGGGAGAGAGACACACATCGAGAGATACAGAGAGAGAGGGAGAGAGACACACATCGAGAGATACAGAGAGAGAGGGAGAGAGACACACATCGAGAGATACAGAGAGAGAGGGAGAGAGACACACATCGAGAGATACAGAGAGAGAGGGAGAGAGACACACATCGAGAGATACAGAGAGAGAGGGAGAGAGACACACATCGAGAGATACAGAGAGAGAGGGAGAGAGACACACATCGAGAGATACAGAGAGAGAGGGAGAGAGACACACATTGAGAGATACAGAGAGAGGGAGAGAGAGATACAGAGAGAGGGAGAGAGACACACATCGAGACATACAGAGAGAGAGGGAGAGAGACACACATCGAGAGATACAGAGAGAGAGGGAGAGAGACACACATCGAGAGATACAGAGAGAGAGGGAGAGAGACACACATCGAGAGATACAGAGAGAGAGGGAGAGAGACACACATCGAGAGATACAGAGAGAGAGGGAGAGAGACACACATCGAGAGATACAGAGAGAGAGGGAGAGAGACACACATCGAGAGATACAGAGAGAGGGAGAGAGACACACATCGAGAGATACAGAGAGAGAGGGAGAGATACACACATCGAGAGATACAGAGAGAGAGGGAGAGAGACACACATCGAGAGATACAGAGAGAGAGGGAGAGAGACACATCGAGAGATACAGAGAGAGAGGGAGAGAGACACACATCGAGAGATACAGAGAGAGGGAGAGAGACACACATCGAGAGATACAGAGAGAGAGGGAGAGATACACACATCGAGAGATACAGAGAGAGAGGGAGAGAGACACACATCGAGAGATTCAGAGAGAGAGGGAGAGAGACACACATCGAGAGATACAGAGAGAGGGAGAGAGACACACATCGAGAGATACAGAGAGAGAGGGAGAGATACACACATCGAGAGATACAGAGAGAGAGGGAGAGAGACACACATCGAGAGATACAGAGAGAGAGGGAGAGAGACACACATCGAGAGATACAGAGAGAGAGGGAGAGAGACACACATCGAGAGATACAGAGAGAGGGAGAGAGACACACATCGAGAGATACAGAGAGAGAGGGAGAGATACACACATCGAGAGATACAGAGAGAGAGGGAGAGAGACACACATCGAGAGATACAGAGAGAGGGAGAGAGACACACATCGAGAGATACAGAGAGAGAGGGAGAGAGACACACATCGAGAGATACAGAGAGAGAGGGAGAGATACACACATCGAGAGATACAGAGAGAGAGGGAGAGAGACACACATCGAGAGATACAGAGAGAGAGGGAGAGAGACACACATCGAGAGATACAGAGAGAGAGGGAGAGAGACACACATCGAGAGATACAGAGAGAGAGGGAGAGAGACACACATCGAGAGATACAGAGAGAGAGGGAGAGAGACACACATCGAGAGATACAGAGAGAGAGGGAGAGAGACACACATCGAGAGATACAGAGAGAGAGGGAGAGAGACACACATCGAGAGATACAGAGAGAGAGGGAGAGAGACACACATCGAGAGATACAGAGAGAGAGGGAGAGAGACACACATCGAGAGATACAGAGAGAGAGGGAGAGAGTGTGGGGAGGGAGAGAGATATGTCAAAAGGATTTTGTGGTTCCCAGTGTTTTTTAACAACTCCTTCTTTGCCCTAATGACCGGCTGGGTAGGCGTGGCTGGGGGGGGGTCATGTGACTGGTGGAAATGAGTGACATCGAGTTGGCCACGCCCACCCAGGTTTTGTGGCTCCCGGTGTTTTCTTTTCTGTGGGAAACAGATCCAAATGGCTCTTTTGGAGTATTTAAGGTTGCAGAGACCCTGGTTTAATGCAATGGCTCTTTCCCTCGCTTGGCACAATTTCTTTGAGATTGTTGGGTGTGTGATTGTGTGTGTGTGTTGTCAATCAGAAGCCCTGCATTGTTTGCCACCCTCTCCCAGCCAAGTTGGTGACAGCCTGCGCCCACATGGCGCCTTTTCCTGGCTGGGGAGGGGTCTGCATTTTTCAAAAGTCCCTTTAAACCAGGAGGCAATGATGTCAATGTGGCAGAAGGCCTTGAAAGGAGAAAGGGGGTGGCATGAGGGGGGGCGAGGGAGGTGGGGGGGATCTGGGGGGAGGAAGGGCAGGGAGGCAATGGTGGAATTAATCATCCGAACGTCAAGACATCTGCTCGGGTGCCCCTTGGCGTGCCAGCAGCTCTGAGGAAGCCACGCAGCGGGTGACATTGGAAGTAATTTCCAGCAAATCGTTAAATGGATGAGGGGAGGGTTCGGGGGGGGGTAGAGGGAACGACCCCTCCCACCATTCAGGTTTTCGGCAGGGGGTGGAGAGATTGCACAGACCCCCCCCCTTCCAAGGTCCCTCTGGATCTCTTTAGACAATTGAAATCAGGAGAAGTTGTGATGGGGGTGGGGAGGAGGAGAAAAGACCCCTCACTTCTTGATGGTGGGAAATGGATAAAAGGATGGAGTTGTGGCCATGGGGGGGGGACAGGGGCAGGAAGAGGGATTGAAGTGGCCAGAAATTGCAGAGGAGGAGGGAAAAAAAGAAGGGAAGGGAAAGAAAAGGAAAAGGAAAGGAAAGGAAGAAAAGGAAGGGAAGGGTGAAAGAAGGAAGAGAATTCAAGGAAAGGAAAGGGTGAAGGGAAGGGAAGAGGGAAGGGAAGGGGAAAGAGGGAAGGAAAGGGAAGAGGGAAGGGAGAAGGGGAGAGAGGGAAGAAGGAAAGGAAAGGAAAGGAAAGGAAAGGAAAGGAAAGGAAAGGAAAGGAAAGGAAAGGAAAGGAAAGGAAAGGAAAGGAAAGGAAAGGAAAGGAAAGGAAAGGAAAGGAAAGGAAAGAAGGAAAGGGTGAAAGGAAGGGAAGAGGGAAGGGAAGGAAAGGGAAGAGGGAAGGGAGAAGGGGAGAGAGGGAAGAAGGGAAGGGAAGGGAAGGATGAAGGGAAGGGAAGAGGGAAGGAAGGAAAGGGAAGAGGGAAGGGAGAAGGGGAGAGAAGGAAGAAGGAAAGGAAAAGAAAGGAAAGGGTGAAGGGAAGGGAAGGATGAAGGGAAGGAAAGAGGGAAGGAAGGAAAGGGAAGAGGGAAGGGAGAAGGGGAGAGAGGGAAGAAGGGAAGGAAAGGAAAGGAAAAGAAAGGAAAGGAAAGGGAAAGGAAAGGGTGAAGGGAAGGAAAGAGTGAAGGGAAAGGGAAAGAGGGAAGGAGGGGAGGGGAGGAAAGGGAAGAGGGAAGGGAGAAGGGGAGAGAGGGAAGAAGAGAAGGAAAGGAAAGGAAAGAAGGAAAGAGTGACGGGAAAGGAAACGACATAAATAGATAAGAAACAGAAGGAGAAGGGGAGTGGGGAAGGGAAGGAGGGACAGGGAGGAAAGAAGGGAGGGAGGAAAAATAAATAGATGAGAAAGGGAAGGGGAAGGAAGGAAATTGAGTGAAGGACAGAGGGAGGGAGGAAGAAAATGAGGAAGGAAAAACTGAGAAAGAGGAAAGGAAAGGAAAGGAAAGGAAAGGAAAAAAAACCCCATCGCTCTATCTCTTTAGGGGTTTTTGTCTGTTGTTGAGCAGCTGGTCTAATCAAAATTCTCAGGAAAGCTTTGATTGAAGCGGATCTATCCATGAATGTCAGTCTTTTGAGAAGAGTCTGAGTAGCAGCATCTGTCAAGTTGGTGGTGGGAATTTGTTCCTAATCAGATCTCAAAGCCATTTGAGAAACTAGAATCCGGAGTGGGGAGGGGGCGTCAACTGTCGTCCCGTCAGGGCCGAGGAAGGTCCAGAAGTACAAGGGGGGAAAAATTGAGCAAAAAAAAAAAAATCTACTTTATTTCAGAAATGAGAAATCAAATGGGAAAAATACAATCCACCAGAACTGATTCTCCGCCCCCATAAAAAGGTCAAATCTTATGCCATATTCACGGAGTATGGCCGACTGTCAATCAAATGCTGGCTGGTATAACCTGAGGAACTCAGCGCCACAAGATTTAGAGAAGCTGCTAAACTGCTTCCAGTCTGGAGTTTCAATTATTATAAATAAAGGTTGCCTCAATTTATGACCCAAATTGAGACCAGGGTTTCTGTTGCTAAGCGAGGCGTCTGTTTAAGTGAATCTTGCCTGGTTTTATGCCCTTTTTTTACTATGATGGTTAAGGAAATCGCTGCAGTTCTTAAGTGAATCACTTTTTTTAAGTGAGAATGAGGTCTGACTGCCCTCCATCAAAAGCTGAGGAAGAAAAAGAAGAGACGGCAAAAAATGAGAATGCTGAAGAAGAGAAAACTGAGCCCGGACAAGGCCTCTGCCATTTTTAGCCCAATATTATGGGGATGGTGACTGCCAGAATAAAAGTAGGCGACAGTTTTGCAAGGACAGTAGTCCTCAACTTATGACCACAGTTGAGGCCAAAATTTCCAGTTGCTAAGCAAGACAGTCGTTAAGTGAGTTTTGGCCCATTTTACGACCTCCTCGTCCTCCTCCATGTCGTCCTTCTCCTTGTTCTCCTCCTTCTAGCCTTCTCCTCCTCCTTGTCCTCTCCTCCTCCCCCCTCCTTCTCCTTTCTTCTTCTCCTTTCTTCTTTCTTTCTCCTCCTCCCATCATTCTTCTTTTCCTTGTCCTCCTCCTTCTAGTCCTTCTCCTTTTTCTCCTTCTCCTTTCTTCTTCTCCTCCTTCTTTCCTCCTCCTCTCATTCTTTTTCTCCTCCTTGTCCTCCTCCTTCTTTGTTCTTCTCCTTTTAGCCTTCTCCTTCTTATTATTGTCCTCCTCTCCTTCTCCTTTCTCCTTCCTTCTTTCTCCTCCTCTTCCCATCCTTATCCTTCTTCTTGTTTTCCTCCTTCTTGTCCTTCTCCATCTCCTCCTCCTTTTTTCTCCTCCTCCTTTCCTCGTTCTCCTCCTTCTACTTTTCTCCTTCTCCTCCTCCTCTTGTCCTCCTCCCCTCCTCCTTTCTCCTTCTCCTTTCTTCTTTCTCCTCCTCCTCCCATCCTTCTCCATGTCCTCCTTCTCAGTCTCCTCATCTTCCTCCTTGCCTCCTCCTCCTCCCATCCTTCTCCTTTTTTTAATTTAAAAAAAATATAAACATTCCATCTTCCCTTAAACAGTGTGTCATCTGGGTACAAACATCTCTGTGCAATAACCATCAAAATTTACAACATCATTCATTACCTTGATATTAATTCTCTGATCTTACAATTGTAATATATTGAACAATTGAGCTTAGTAAACTTATTCATTTCCCCCTCTTAACGTATCTTCTAATAAGAATATAATAATAATATTAAGAATAATAATCATAGTAATAACAATTATCATAACATATCTTCTAATAAGAATATAAGAATAATATTAAGAATAAGAATCATAGTAATAATTATATTTTTACATCTCTATCTTAACATATTTTCTACTCTTCTTTAATCTCCTCCTCTTATTTCCAGCTTCCATTTTTATTCTCTAACCATTGATAAAATAATTCCCCTATCTTATCATATTCAGTTTGTTCTTTCTCCTTAATTGCAAGCATTAATCTGTTCATTTCTGCACATTCTAATATTTTCCTAATCGCATTCTCATCTCCCATCCTTCTCCATCTCCTCCTCCTCCTTCCTTCCTTCCTTTCTTCCTCCTCCCTCCTCCTCCTCCTCTAATCCCCCCTTTTGCCTCGTAAACGAGACCCAGGCTGCCTGCAGGCTGCCCCCCACCCCCCAGAAGTGTGAACCCAGTCTTCAAACTCTTTTGGCTTGAACAGAGAAGCTGTGGCGATGGGTCTGACTGCCAGAGGATGCATCCAAGCAGCCGTCAGAGTCAAAATGAACCTCGGTGCTGATGTGAAGCCAGGATCTCCATCTCTCCTGCCAGAGATTACTGGCTTGCAGCAGTGCGAAGCCACTGCCTTCCATCTGCCTTTCCATTTCTTTCCCAGTCCATCTCCCTCCCTGGATCCTCCCGTCTCCCCCTTCCCTCCCGAGTCGTAAAGCCGCCTGCAGCTAGATGTCACACATGCTCATAATGAAGTTTCCCCATTAATTACCACCATTAAAAATCCAATTAGTCTATTAGAAGTGCTGGCAGGCAAGCAAGGGATGGGAGAAGGCAGGAGACGGGAGCCTTGCCCGAAAGCATATTTTTCATCCCTTGCCTTGTGACAAGCCAGCTTTGGAATAGAACAGAATGACGGAGTTGGAAGGGACCTTGGAGGTCTTCTAGTCCAACCCCCTGCTTAGGCAGGAAACCCTACACCACTTCAGACAAATGATTGTCCATCCTCTTCTTAAAAACCTCCAGTGTTGGAGCATTCCCAACTTCTGGAGGCAAGTTGTTCCACTGATTAATTGTTTCTCATTGTCAGTAAATTTGTCCTTAATTCCAGGTTTCTTCTTTCCTTATTTTATTTTATTTTATTTTATTTTATTTTATTTTATTTTATTTTATTTTATTTTATTTTATTATTTTATTTTATTTTATTTTATTTTATTTTATTTTATTTTATTATTTTATTTTATTTTATTTTATTTTATTATTTTATTTTATTATTATTTTATTTTATTTTATTTTATTTTATTTTATTTTATTTTATTTTATTTTATTTATTTTATTTTATTTTATTTTATTTTATTATTTTATTTTATTTTATTTTATTTCGAATTTATATACCGCACCTTCTCCCGAGGGACTCAGGGCGGTGTACAGCCAGATAAAAACATACAATACAAACATTAAAAAACAATTAAAAGGATATATATTAATTTGGCCCCAATTTAAGATAATTTAAGATCCTTGATTAGTTTCCACCCGTTGCTTCTTGTCCTGCCTTCAGGTGCTTTGGAGAATAGCTTGATTCCCTCTTCTTTGTGGCAGCCCCTGAGATATTGGAACAATGCTATGATGTTACCCCTAATCCTTTTTCCATTAAACTAGACATACCCAGTTCCTGTAAATTACATTTATTTTTAAAGCGCGGAAGGTAGAGAATCACCTCTTCTTCATCGCTCCATTAACTTTAAAACAAAAAAAGCCACTCTAAATCATATAAAACGTATTTTATTTTTTTAGCTAAGAGTCATTTCCGGGAAGCAATTGCTCGCTCGATCGGTGACTCATGCAGGGAAATGCAGCCTGCAGGTAGCCCTCGAGTTACGACCGTTAATTGAGTCTGGAATTTCGGCTGTAAGTCCTGGTGTTCGTTAAGCACCATGCCCGATGTTATGAACTTTTGAGGGTGAAGCTTCGTTCTCTGAGCTCGTGGGTTGGTTTCTGAAAGTTTCGTTACCAGACTAGGTAACGTCTTCAGTGGAGTTTGGGGGACGTCAAGTGTTTTGATGAATAAATTGATCCCCTCTCTTCTTTGTGGCAGCCCCTCAAATATTGGAAGACTGCTATCGCGTCACCCCAGGTCCTTCTTTTCATTAAACTTGTTGTTGTTGTTAGTTGCAAAGTCGTGTCCTACCCATCGCAACCCCATGGACCATGTTCCTCCAGGCCTTTCTGTCCTCTACCATCCTCTGGAGTCCATTTAAACTCACGCCGACTGCTTCAGTGACTCCATCCAGCCTCCTCGTTCTTTGCCGTCCCCTTCTTCTTTTGCCCTCCGTCGTTCCCAGCATTTAGGCTCTTCTCCAGGGAGCCCTTCCTTCTCCTTAGGTAGCCAAAGTATTGTTCTAGCTAGTGTGTGCCTCTCCCCATCCCATAATACCTTCTGGATTACATGGAAGGGAGAAAAAAAACTCTCTTCCAAATCTTGGGATTTGATCTCAGGGATTGGAAAGGAATAGATCGACTTCTTTTCTTCTTAGATATATCTATTTGTCCTTAGAATAATGCAAATAATAATAACAATAATAAAGAATTCTAAGGGTGGGGAAACGGGCATGCGTGTTATTTAATTCTGTGTTTGTTTGTTTCTTTGTTGCTTTGAGGTGCAGGGAGTCCTCGACTTAAAACGGTTCATTTAGTGACCATTCAAAGTTGCAACAGCACTGGAAAAAACGTAACTTACTTTTTTAGAGAGAGAGTGGAAAAAGGAGTAGAGGGATAGCTAGGAGGGGAGAAGAGAGGAAGGAGAGAGAGGAACAGAAGAAAGGGGAAAGGAGAGGAAGAAAGGGAGGGGAAATAAAAGAGTAGGAGAGAAGGTCAGAAAGGGAGGAAGAAGGGAGGAGTGGGGGAAAGGAAGGGAGAGGAGGAAAGAAGAAAGTAGAAGAGGGTAGAAGAAGGGAGGGAAGGGAAAGAGAGGAGAAGGAGAAGAAGGATTGTTGTACAATAAGGGAGATGGAATGGTAGAAGAGCAACCTCGAGTGCATTTTAATTTTTTAGGATGAAGAATGAACTAATATGAAAGTCAAAAGAGAATATGTATGATTAACAATGGATAAGAGACTACATTTAAGACATGTTTATGAGAAATAAAAATTCAAAAAAAAATTGACTTACGGCCGTTTGCAGCATTCCCCCCGTAGTCACATGATTAAAATTCAGCCGCTTGGCAACTGGCTCGTATTTATGACGGTCGCAGTGTCTCCGGGATCGTGCGATTTCCTTTTGCGACCACCTGACAAGCAAAGTCAATGGGGAAGCCGGTTTCATTTAAGGACCGTGTGGGAATCACTTAACAACTGCAGTGATTCACTTAGCAACTGTGGAAAGACAGGTCATAAATTGAGGCAAAACGTACTTAACAACTGTCTTGCTTAGCAATGGAAATTTTGGACTAAATTGTGGTCGTAAGTCAAGGACTACCTGTATTCCGGACTATTTCGGAGGACTGCATTTGACTTCAAGGCCCTCTTTGATTACATTTTTCTGACAGTCGTAAAACCTTAAAATAACAGTATAATGAATGAATGCGTTGGAAGGGACCTTGGAGGTCTTCTAGTCCAACCCCCTGCTCAGGCAAGAAACCCTATACCCGTGATGGCAAACCTATGGCACGCGTGCCACAGGTGGCATGCACAGCCATATCTGTGGGCACGCAAGCGTTGCCCTAGTTCAGCTGATTTTCAGGCCCTCCGGGCCCACCGGAAGTCAGCAAATAGGCTATTTCCAGCCTCTGAGAGCCTCCGGAGAAAGTGGGGAAGGCTGTTTTTGCCCTCCCCAGGCTCCAAGAAAGCCTCTGGAGCCTGGGGAGGGCAAAAACAGCCTTCCCCACCCTCTCCGGGGTGTCAGAAGGTTGTCAGAAGGTCGCAAAAGGAAATCGCACGACCCCGGGGACACTGCAACCGTCATAAATACGAGCCAGTTGCCAAGCGGCTGAATTTTAATCATGTGACTACGGGAGGAATGCTGCAAATGGCCGTAAGTGTGAAAAACGGCCGTAAGTTGGCAAATAGGCTATTTCCAGCCTCTGAGAGCCTCTGGAGAGGGTGGGGAAGGCTGTTTTTGCCCTCCCCAGACTCCAAGAAAGCCTCTGGAGCCTGGGGAGGGCGAAAAACAGGCCTACTGGGCCCACCGTGCCATCGAATATCAAAAGCGGGGAAAGCGCAGGGGTGTCACGCGTGCATGCGCGTGGGGGCAAGGCGTACTGAATTATGGGTGTGGGCACACGTGACCCCCCCTATGCTCCTCCCGGTTTTGGCACACGACGGCAAAAAGGTTAACCATCACTGCCCTATATCCTTTCAGATAAACGGTTGTCCAATCTCTTCTTAAAAACCTCCAGTGTTGGAGCAAATCTGGCTGAGAAGAGGGAATTTTGGCACAGGCAGCTTTCCTGCTGGGATGACCGCCATGACGAGAGCCAGAAAAATATTCATTTTCCCTCCCTGCTTCAAAAGGCATTAGACAGATGTTGCTGTGCTGAAAAACATATTATCAAAAGAGCTGCTTTGCAAGCAGCAGCTGAAACGAAACTGAGTTGGAAATCCATTTCAAAAACCAAGATCCGGGTGAAATTGACCAAATGTTCCAAATCATTGTTTTTCAAACTGGCCAACTTGGAAGATCGGTGGGATTCAGCTCCCAGAATTCCCCAGCCAGCATGCTTTAAGATGGCTGGACTTCAACTCCCAGAATTCCCTAGCTGGCATGTTTTAAGATGGCTGGACTTCAACTCCCAGAATTCCCTAGCTGGCATGTTTTAAGATGGCTGGACTTCAACTCCCAGAATTCCCCAGTCAGCAAGCTTTAAGATGGGTGGACTTCAACTCCCAGAATTCCCTAGCTGGCATGTTTTAAGATGGCTGGACTTCAACTCCCAGAATTCCCTAGCTGGCATGTTTTAAGATGGCTGGACTTCAACTCCCAGAATTCCCTAGCCATCATGCTTTAAGATGGCTGGACTTCAACTCCCAGAATTCCCTAGCCACCATGCTTTAAAATAGCTGGACTTCAACTTCCAGAATTCCCCAGCCAGCATGAGGAATTCTGGGAGCTGAAGCCCACGTATCATAAAGTTAGCCTAGCCTCCATCCATGTCATCTCCTTGTGGTCTCCCATCCATCAAGTGCAACTTCAACTTTTCAGGACCGGTTCGCCACTTCTTCTACCAATGGCCCTTTTAGACTTTTTCAGACGCGTTCCTCCGCCTGCAACTCAGCCAACAATTTTTACAGCTCAGACCTAAACCATTTTCTTCTTCTCCTTTTCTCTCTCTCTCTCTCTCTCTCTCTTTCACTCTGACCAGTTTCTAATTGATTAGCGCCGTTTGAAAAATTAGGCCTAACCGCTCCGCTAATCAAGATAAATGGAACCTTCGCTTGTAGTTACAGTAAAGAAAAAACAAGGAGGAAGATTTGGTGGCCACTGAAAAATGCAGGCGTGGACGGAAGAAGGAAGGTTCGTCCTGGAAAAAAAATAGACGAAAAACAGTATCAAGCAGTGGTGAAATTCAAATTATTTTACTACCGGTTCTGGGGCCGTGACTTGCTGGGCATGGCAGGGGAGAGATACTACAAAATCCCCATTCCCTCCCCACGTCTGGGGGAAGGATATTGCAAAATCCCCATTCCCTCCCCACTCCTGGGGGAAGGATATTGCAAAATATTGCTGAGCACATTGTAAGCCGCCCTGAATCTCCGGAGAAGGGCGGCATATAAATCAAATTTAAAAAAAAAAAAAAAAAATCTCCATTCCCACCCCATCAGGGGTGGGTTCTAAATTTTTTTACTACCGGTTCTGTGGGCGTGGCTTATTTTGTGGATGTGGCTTGGAGGTCATGTGACTAGGTGGGCGTGGCTAGCTGGTCAGAGTCGCACTTACAATCTGACTCATTTGTTTGCTTTTAACACTGATCAGCTGTAGGGCGGCCCTTTGAAGCCCCCTGGCAAGAGTTTAAACAGTTTTTTTCCCTCTAGTCATCAGCTGGGACTCAGGAGGCAGCAATAGATTGGGGGTGGGACCAAATAAAAGGTAAGAATAATGTGTGGGGGGGTGGGAGAGCGGAGGGGGGGGAGAACCGGTTCGGTGACATCATATTGTCACCGCTACCGGTTTGGCCGAACCAGACCGAACCGGGAAGAACCCACCACTGCACCCCATTCTGGGGCCAGCCAGAGGTGGTATTTGCCGGTTCTCCGAACTACTCCATATTTCCGCTACCGGTTCTCCAGAACCCGTCAGAACCTGCTGAATTTCACCCCTGGCATCAAGGAATAAAAAAAGTGGCCATCTGTATGTAAAAAAAAGCCATGTTTTTAGTCTTGGCTCTGGTTGATTGATTATGTACCCTTCCAGGAATTTCCAGAAAAGCTGGCAAGGAATCTAGAAATGTAGGATAAATGGGCAGAAGACTAGCGAAGCACATCCATGAAACCAGGGGTGGGTTCTATTTACCTTTACTACCGGTTCGCAACGGGGCCGTGTGCGCGTGCTCGCTTCGCTCGCTCGCTCGTGCGCACACACGCTCTTCTGCACATGCGCAGAAGCGTTCTGATGATGGCGGGGGCCGGGGCGGAACTCCCGCCGGTTTTACTACCGGTTCTATAGAACCGGTGTGAACCGGGGGCAACCCACCACCGCATGAAATACCAACTAGCACTCAGAAGACATGTTGGCAACTCCTTAATTGAAGAACACATGGACAGACTTCTGTGGAAGGATTTCTACTCCTTGTGGACAGCTGGTCATTTACATCCTTTTTAAGGGAGCCGTTGAGGCCACTTGGAGGTTCGTCTGTGTCCTCAGGGGTCACCTGAGTGGTGCAAATGGCAGTGGAGCTGTGGAACCATTTGTGCTTCAGTTTGAGATGTAGGCAGCACAGACTCATCTCCAAACAGCCTGCGCCTGTCTCCAGTGGTGGGTTCCTCCCAGTTCGGCCCGGTTCGGCCGAGCCGGTAGCAGTGACGATGTGACGTCACTGAACCAGTTCTCTTTGTCTGGGAGCTGGGCCCTCCTGCCCACCCTCGCTTTATTCCTACCTTTTATTTCTTCTTTTTTAGCCCAGCTGATAGGTGCCTCAGCTGGGCAGATACCTAACACGGAGTGCAAGTTTGGCGCGCATGCGAGCGAAGCGTGCACGAAGAGAACCGGTAGTAAAGCCGGTTGGAACCCACCACTGCCTGCAGCCAAGAAGGCTCCACACCCATTTGCACCACTCAGGTGACCCTGAGGAGACAGATTAAACCTCCAAGTGGCCTCAACGACCCTCTAAAACAGGGGTCTCAAACTCGAGGCCTGCAGGCCGGATCCAGTCTGTGAATGTGATCAGATCCGGACAGCGGGGCCATCCTGGAAAATGTAAGGGGCCGGCCCCAGAAGTGGGTTTCACATAATTTTACCACCGGTTCGCCACGTACCGAAAATGTGAGAGTGCGCCTTCTGCTTATCACTTTGCTTGCGTGCGGGGCACGAGCCACTACCGATTCGCCCAAACTGGTCTGAACCAGCTGAATGCCACCACTGGCTGGCCCGCTTCATCGCTTCGGCCCGGTGTTGTGGCCCCGCCCTCTGAGCCTGTCCCATCGGAGGAAGAAAGCTCCAAGCATGAGGAAGAGGAGTCAGCCAGGCCTCCCTCTCCAGGCCCCTCCCCTCTGGCACTGTCTCAGGTGCCGGCCGAGGGAGAGGAGATTAGCCGAGAGACAGGTGTCTCGGATGAGAGCGAGGGAGAGACATCATTCCTGGACGCACGCCTCCGAAGGCGTGATAAACGATTGCAGCAGCTCAGGAGGCGTGCTAGGGATTAGAACTGAGTCACTGGACCACACCCCAGAGACTATATAATAGAGGGTGGTGGCCAGCGATCCCTGTGACGAACAAAAGTAAACCTTGGATAGTCACTAAAGCCTCGTCCGGAACTGCTGAGAGGAATATTATTATGATTGGACTTTTGTACGCTAAGTATCTTATCTTTCTGTTTTGTGGAAATAAATGCACTTGGCAGACGGTGTGTATATCGCTGCCAAGTTGGAGATAAAGACCTGGGTGTGTGCCAAAGTGTTTCCTTAACCCTTGGCTGGCTGTGTTTGTGTGTGTGTGTGGACGGGGACAGATCACCCGGTCTACCCAATGCAAAAAGGAAACATGCCAGCAGTTTGGGGAGTGGCGTCAAGCTGGCCACGCCCACTGAGTTGGCCACACCCACCGAGTCGGCCACCCCCAGTGAGTGGTGTCAAGCTGGCCACGCCCACCCAGCTGACTACACCCACCCAATCGGCCACCCCAGCCCACCCCAAGGTCAACTACAGCCCTGATGCGGCCCACAATGAAATTGAGTTTGAAACAGCGTTCCCCGTCATCCAGTCAGAGCTGAAGAAGCTTCGTGGATGAGAAGCGAAACCTCTTCAAAGAAAAAAGCGAAAAAAAAGTCTTCAAAGAAAAAAGTCCAGTCGCCTCTTGAAAAAGCACCTTTTAACTAAACTAACTTTAGAGTTACAGAACAAGGAAGACTCAAAATACTTCACAATATGGAATAGATACCAGTGGATAAACCAGAGGAGGGGGAATGGTTAAAGATGAAATTTAAAAGAAATCAACATAATTAAAAACAGCACTGTCAGATGGATAGAAAAGGAAATAAGTCACTGTGCGTATGTATATATGTATATATAATAATAGAAAGTAGTCAATAGATGAAGTTGAGTACTGTATATGTACTGTATATGTAATTTTGTCTTTGATTAAGAGAAACTTGTATGTTTTTCTTATATTTGTTTTAAATGTTTTTTAAGAACGAATAGTTTGTTTTAAAATTAAAAAAAACAAAAGAAAACAAAAGAAACTGGCTGAACTTTTAAAAAATAAAAGGGAAATAGAAAAACAAAGAAAAAAAAAGAAAAAGAAAAAGCATCTTTGGTGTAAATAATCAGACTCTCTCCTCTCCTTGAACGCTACAATCGGAAGAAACATTTATGTCCCATTTGTAAATGCTCTTGAACTTGTGAGCAAGTAGAGATATGTAGGAACGAGTCGGTTGCCCCTTTGAGAATCTCCTGCCAACCGCCACAAGTTATTATTTCGAGATAAATCCCCCGTTTTTTAAAAATGTATTGCTTGCTGAGTTGTTTTTCATTTTTATTCGATCCGTGTCTCTTATCACCACCTCGGTCCCCGCTGACTCTGAGCGATTTACAGATATTAAAAGAGTAAGAAGGCAAGGACAGAGGGAAACATATTGCAAGCGACACCAAATGATCAAATGAATGCAGCTATCCTCCTCGACTTACAACGATTCGTTTAGTGACCATTCAACCAGAGGTGGGTTTCAGCAGGTTCTGACCAGTTCTGGAGAACCGGTAGCGGAAATTTTGAGTAGTTTGGAGAACTGGTAGTAAAAATTCTGACTGGTCCCGCCCTCATCTATTCTCTGCCTCCCAAGTCCCAGCTGATCGGGAGGAAATGGGGATTTTGCAGTAACCTTCCCCTGGATTGGGGAGGGAATGGAGATTTTACAGTATCCTTCCCCTGCAATGCCCACCAATTACCTCTTTTTAATTGTCTAATTTTAATTTGTTTTTAAAAACGGGTATTTTAATTAGTATGGGCCAAATTTATTTAATACGTTTTAAATTGTTTTTTTTTTTATTTTGTACTGTATGTGTTTTATCTTGGCTGTTCACCGCCCTGAGTCCTTCGGGAGTAGGGCGGTATATAAATCTAAATAAACTGAAAACTGAAACTGAAACCAAGCTATGCCACGCCCACCCAGCCACACCCACCGAAAGTAAAAAAATTTGAAACCCACCAATGCATTTGACGTTATAACAGCGCTGAAAAAAGTGACTTAGGACCAGTTTTTCAAACTTTACAACTGCTGCAGCATCCTCGCGGGTCACATGATTAAAATTCGGACAATTGGCCACTGATTCGTTTTTATGACGGTCGCAGTGTCCTGGGGTCACGTGATCGCCTTTTGCGACTTTCCGACAAGCAAAGTCAACGGGGAAGCCGGATTCACTTAACAACCGGGTTACTGACTTAACAACAGCAGTGATCCACTTAACAACTGTGTCAAGAAAGGTCGTAAACGGGGCAAAACTCACTTAACAACTGTCTTCCTTAGCGAAGGAAATGTTGGGCTCCGTTGTCGTCGTAAGTCGAGGACTATCTCTATGGCCACATAAACATACACAAACATGCACAAACACACCGACAACTGTTCTCCTGCACCCAAGAGTCTTTTAGAGAAGCCATCATTTCACTAATTTCCCCAAATCCATGACTGTGGACGTGGCTATGTAGGCATATGCAAAACAAATTTATTTATATGTCCATTTATTTGTCATGTTTATGTAGTGTCCGTTGGGGGGCAGTGACCCTTTGAGAGCTGCATGCAACGAAATTTCGTTTTAATGGATGCTGATGAGTGTACATTTAAAGTGACAATAAAGTTAATTCTAAATCAAAAGTCTAATTTCGGAAGGGGATCGTATCCACCTTTCGGGAGATCCATTCGTAACTTAAGACGGTTGCTAAGGTTATAAATTGAGGACTGCAGGTAGTTCTTGGCTCACGACCACAATTGATGAATCAGATCTTATTGGATAAATCATATATTATTTATATATATATAGGAAGTAACAGAAAAGGTGAGCGATTGGCTAGATGGATTCTCAATTCGTTAGCTTGAAGCGCCTCCTAGTGGCCATGAGATGGATTGGCCTAGCTGCAACTCTTGCAAATGCAGTGCCTGATTTGATCAGAATTGAGTTGGAAGGGACCTTGGAGGTCTTCTAGTCCAGCCCCCTGCTCAAGCAAGATACCATTTCAGACAAGTGTCTGTCCAGTCTTTTCTTAAAATTTTCCAGTGATGGAGCACCCACAACTTCTGGAGGCAGGCAGTTCCACTGGTTAATTGTCCTCACTGTTAGGAAGTTTCTTCTTAATTCCAGGTTGCTTCTCTCCTTGATTGGTTTCCATCCATTGTTTCTTGTCTTGCCTTCTGGGGCTTTGGAGAATAGATGGATCCCCTCCTCTTTGGGGCAGCCCCTCAAATACTGGAAGACTCCTCTCATGTCCCCCCCACCCAAGTCATTCTTTTCTCTAGAGTGGCCAAACTAGTGGTGGGTTTCAAAAAATTTTTGCGACCGGTTCTGTGCGTGTGGCTTGGTGGGCGTGGCAAGGCTTGGTGGGTGTGGCTTGGTGGGCGTGACAGGGGAAGGATCAGGGGTGGGTTCTAATTTTTTTTACTACCCGTTCTGTGGGCGTGGCTTATTTTGTGGGTGTGGCTTGGAGGTCATGTGACTAGGTGGGCGTGGCTAGCTGGTCAGAGTCATTTCTGGAAGGTCCTCGCACTTACGACCAGTCCTTGCACTTACGACCCGACTCATTTGTTTGCTTTTAACACTGATCAGCTGTAGGGCGGCCCTTTGAAGTCCTGCGGCAAGAGTTTAAACAGTTTTTTTTCCCTCTAGTCATCAGCTGGGACTCAGGAGGCAGCAATAGATTGGGGGTGGGACCAAATAAAAGGTAAGAATAATGTGGGGGGGTGGGGGGGGGAGAACCGATTCAGTGACGTCATATCGTCACCGCTACCGGCTTGGCCGAACCGGACCGAACCGGGAGGAACCCACCACTGGGAAGGATACTATATAATCTCTATTCCCTCCCCAATCCAGGGGAAGGTTACTGCAAAAATCCCCATTTCCTCCCGATCAGCTGGGACTCGGGAGGCAGAGAATAGATGGGGGTGGAGCCAGTCAGAATTTTTACTACCGGTTCGCCAAACTACTCAAAATTTCCGCTACCAGTTCTGCAGAACTGGTCAGAACCTGCTGAAAACCCACTTCTGATGCCCTCCTTTCACCAGTCACCACTGTTTCCCCTTCTTTAGCGACCCTGGCCCTAGCAATGCTTCCTCCCCCACCACCGCCTCTTTGTTCGGGCTGCTTGCCTTCCGTGGCGGCTGGTCCAGAGTCCAGAAGACAAGCTGACTGCAGTTTTCGGCAGCCCACAGTCAGCCACCACTGCTGGAAAGTGGCTGGCAAAGAAGCCTCTTTGACAGCCGCTATGCAGCTGTGGCAGCTGGCCGCAGGCTGCCGAAGAGTACCGGAGGTCGCGGAAAAAGCTGCTGCCGTCACCGCCATGTTCTTCGCGCCTGCGCATCCCATTGGACTTGCAAGGCAATGGGATGTGCGGGCACAAAAAACATGGCGGCGATGAACATAGTGGGCTAGGCGAATGAGCGGCAATCGGGGGACCGGTTCGGGGGCGTGACCGGCTGGCCATCGCTACCGGTTCGGCGACCTTGGCCAAATTTCCACCAACGGTTTGCGCAAACCGGCTGAATACCACCTCTGGGCCAAACCCAAATCCTGCAGCCGTTCTTCCTATTTTAGTCTCCAGGCCTTTAATCTTATTTGCTCTTCTTTGCACTTTTTACAAAGCCTCAACATCGTTTGTTCAAAGTTACAGGGACATTGAAAAAAAAAATGACTTACGACTGGTCCTCGCACTTATGACCATTACGACATCCCCATGGCCACAAATCTGGGTGCTTGGCAACCAACATGTATTTATGATCGTTGCAGCGTCCTGAGGTCACCTTATCGCCATCTGCGAGCTTCTGACAAGCAAACTCAATGGGGAAAACCAGATTCATTTTAACAACTGCCTAATTCACTTCGACCCTCCCACCCCTAATCTCTTCCGGCTTTGGGGTAGGACGTTAGAGCAATGCAGATTCATCAATATCCTCTCCTGCGTGAGCTGCACTGGCTCCCGGTGGTCTTCCGGGTGCACTTCAAGGTATTGGTTACCACCTTTAGAGCGTTCCATGGCTTAGGACCTGGTTATTTACGGGACCGCCTACTACCACAAACAGCCTCCCACCGTCCGGTACGCTCTCACAGAGAGGGGCTCCTCCGGGTGCCGTTGGCCAAACATTGCCGACTGGCGGCCCCCAGGGGGAGGGCCTTCTCTGTGGGGGCACCCACTATCTGGAACGAGCTCCCCCGGAGATACAGAGGATCCCGGATCTGTGCACTTTCCGCCGTGCTCTTAAGACTCTCCTATTCCAGCAAGCCGGCCTGGCCTAATTTTCTCCCCTGTCTTTTTAATTTTTTAAACTGAAATTTTAATTTGTTTTAAATTATGGGGTTTTTAATTGTCTTGGGCTAAATTATTGAATTTGGTTTTAAATTTTTTCTAACTTTTGTATTTATGTATTTTATTCTGTGCCTGTTCACTGCCCTGAGTCCTTCGGGAGTAGGGCGGTATATAAATTTAATAAAACAAGCAAACAAACAAACAAACAATATCCGAGTTGCCATTTTTTGTGGCATATGCTGGCTAGGGGAATTCTGGGAGTTGAAGTCCACACACCTCTTCAAGTCGCCAAGGTTGGGACGCCCTGCATTAAGGCAATCAAACTTATAAATTAAATAAAGTAACGAATCAAGCCAAATATTAATTCCAAAACAAAACACCGCTGCCCAGAAATGCAGGAAAACTACCTCTTGGCTGCCCTCTAGTGCTCACCAGGGTGTTTACGGCCCAGACCCAGATCTGCAGCAGTGGTGGGATCCTCCGGTTCGGTGATCGCGCGATTTGCACCCGCACGCGCGGTTTGGAGAAATCTTCACTTCCTGGTTTCTTCGGAGGAGTAACACAGCTGATTCGAGCGGCAATCCGCTCAACCGCGCGAATCAGCTGAGAAGATGAAGGTAGGAAAATAGCACGGGGCAGGTGAGCCCATTTGATTGTCGGGACGAACCGGTTCGCTCCCAGCTGATCGTTGGAGCTACTGGTTCGCCTGAACCTGTCTGAACTGGTAGAATTCCACCCCTGATCTGCAGGAAAGATTCCACTTATATTTTCTTAAATTTTATTTTATTATTTTATTTTAATACCGCCTTCCTCCTCCTGTTTTCCCCACAACAGCAATTCTATGAGGTGGGTTGGGTTGAGAGAGAGAGGGAATGGCCCAAAGTCACCCAGGAGATTTTCATGCCTAAGGCGGGATGAGAATTTAAGGAGGGACTAGAACTCACTATCTCCTGGTGATTGGCCCAAAGTCACCCAGCCATCTTTCATGACTAAGGCGGGACTAGAACTCACCGTCTCCTGGTGATTGGCCCAAAGTCACCCAGCCATCTTTCATGACTAAGGCGGGACTAGAACTCACCGTCTCCTGGTGATTGGCCCAAAGTCACCCAGCCATCTTTCATGACTAAGGCGGGACTAGAACTCACCATCTCCTGGTGATTGGCCCAAAGTCACCCAGCCATCTTTCATGACTAAGGCGCGACTAGAACTCACAGTCTCCTGGTGATTGGCCCAAAGTTACCCAGCCATCTTTCATGACTAAGGCGGGACTAGAACTCACTGTCTCCTGGTGATTGGCCCAAAGCCACCCAGCCATCTTTCATGCCTTAGGCGGGACTAGAACTCACTGTCTCCTGGTGATTGGCCCAAAGTCATCCAGCCATCTTTCATGCCTAAGGCAGAGGCAGATGTTCTCATCCTCATGATTGGCTTTATAAAATTTGGTAACATCAATCAATCAGAATAGAGCTGTAAGGGATCTAAGGGGTCTTCTAGTCCAGCCCTCGGCTCAAGCACTAGACCCTAAACCATTTAAGACCAGTGGCTTGTCCAGTCTTAAAAACCTCCAGTGATGAAACACCCACGACTTCTGGAGGCTAGAAGTTGCCCTGGTTAATTGTCCTCACTGTTAGGAAGTTTCTCTTTAATTCCAGGTTGCTTCTCTCCTTGATTAGTTTCCATCTGTTGCTTCTTGTCCTGCCCTCAGGTGCTTTGGAGAATAAGTTGACCCCCTCTTCTTTGTGGCAGCCCCTCAAATACTACTATTGTTGTGACCTAGGCTTCCTGAGTCATTAAAACACACGAGTAGCCCCAAAAACCTCTTTTATTGCAACAGCTGGGAATTACGTTCATTCACAGCTGAGTCCCAATTAATTGCAAAAAGTCCTTCGGGATAATCACCCACCTTTATCTCCCTTGACACGCTGCCAAAGACCTACTTGGCGAAGCCACACGGATTCCAGAATCAAACAGGGATCAGAATTAACAACGTTGCTTTCCTGCAAAGGGCCCACGTGCCTTTGCTCCTCTTTTAAGCCTTATGGGAGGGACCAATCATCTCCAGGCCTTACTCCCGAGTTGTCCCTTTTGTTTTAACTGTTTGTGCCTTCTGGCAGCTCTGTGCAAGCACGCACTAGGAACAGGCTCCTCCTGTTCCTCTGCCTCTCTGATATCCGATTCTGGATGCTGCGGAGTCTGCGCATTGCTCCCAGATGGCCCTGGCCCCATCTCTGCCTCCGACGCAGAGCCCTCATCCGGGCCTTCCCCAGACTCCAGGACTGATCCATGGTCCTCCCCAGCCTCCTCACTGTCCGACTCCGCTGCCAGCTCCGCCAGGCTACTGGCGGACCACAACAATTATCACCATCATGATTTATATAAAAGCACAGGAAGCTTTTCATTCCAGAGGCAAAGAGGCGCTTTAATTTTAATTTTTGTTATCTCCAGGCTGCCATGATGCAAGGCGTTTAATCTAGCAGCTCCGTAGACCATCAACCTTCTCTTGCGTCATTCGAGACGTCACAAACTAACCTGAGTTCACACAACGGGGAACCCCGTCCCTGTTTAAAAAAATGGAGCCAAACCGTTCACACTACCAGCCAAACCAAGTTAAGAAATCAATTCATGATTTATGAGGGTTATGAGCGCAGGGGTTTTTCAAGTAAAAATTGGACAACCCTTTGCCTAGGATCAGGGGTGGGTTCTAAATTTTTTTACTACCGGTTCTGTGGGCGTGGCTTATTTTGTGGGTGTGGCTTGGAGGTCATGTGACTAGGTGGGCATGGCTAGCTGGTCAGAGTCATTTCTGGAATGTCCTCGCACTTACGACCCCACTCATTTGTTTGCTTTTAACACTGATCAGCTGTAGGACGGCCCTTTGAAGCCCCGCAAGAGTTTAAACAGTTTTTTTCCCTCTAGTCATCAGCTGGGACTCAGGAGGCAGCAATAGATTGGGGGTGGGACCAAATAAAAGGTAAGAGTAACATACGTGGGTGGGGGGGAGAACCGGTTCAGTGACGACATATCGTCACCGCTACCGGCTCGGCCGAACCGGACTGAACCGGGAATAACCCACCACTGCCTAGGATGGTATATAAGGACTCCTGCTTTGAATAGGGGTTGGACCAGTGGTGAAATGTTCCTGGTTTGGACCGGATCGACCGATCCGGTAGCGATGGAGGCGGGTGGTTCGGAGAACCGGTAGCAAAAAATCCCTGCGCCCCCCCCCCCTCATGCCCAGCTGAGCCGCGCGATCATCAGAGGCTGTTTTTTTTACTTTTAAAAGCATTTTTTCTACAACCTCTTCGGCCGAAAAAAATGCTTTTAAAAGTTAAAAAAAAAGCCTCTGATGATTGCACGGCACAGTTGGGATTGTCAGAGGCTTTTAAAAGCATTTTTTCTACAACCTCTTCAGCCGAAGAGGCTGTAGGATTAAAATATGGTTTTAAAAGCCTCTGGCGATCCCAGCTGAGTTGCCTGATCATCAGAGGCTTCTAAAAGCATTTTTTTCTGCAACCTCTTAAGGTTGTAGAAAAAATGCTTTTAAAAGTTAAAAAAAAAAAAGTTGGCCACGCCCACCCAGTCACATTACCCCCTCCCCACCAAGCCACGCCCACAGAACCGGTAGTAACAAATTTTAGATTTCACCCCTGGATTGGACTAGATGATAATAGCCTGACTAGGTGGCTCAGTGGCTAAGACACTGAGCTTGTCGATCAGAAAGGTCGGCAGTTCGGCGGTTCAAATCCCCAGTACAGGTCTCCTGCGTGAGCAGGGGGTTGGACTAGATCACCTCTAAGGTCCCTTCCAACTCTGTTACCGTTAGAAGACCTCCAAAGCAGGGATGAAATCCAGCAGGTTCTAACAGTTTCTGGAGAACCGGTAGCGGATATTTTGAGTAGTTCGGAGAACCAGCAAATACCACCTCTGGCTGGCCCCAGAGTGGGGTGGGAATGGGGATTTTGTAGTATCCTTCCCTTGGAGAGGAGAGGGAATGGAGATTTTGCAATATCCTTCACTCAGGAGGGGAGGGAATGGGGATTTTGCAGTATCCTTCACTCAGGAGGGGAGGGAATGGAGATTTTGCAGTATCCTTCCCCAACAAGCCACGCCCACAGAACCGGTAGGGAAAAATTTTGGATTTCACCCCTGCTCCAAAGTCCCTTCCCATTCTATGGTCCTATGATTCTATAAACTCTCCATTAAATAAAAGACCTGTGTTTTGCCAGACCAAAAGTCATAATAGAAAAAAATAATAATAACATAGATTAAACAAACAGAAAGTGCAGAGAAAGAGCAACTAAGACGATTAAAGGCCTGGAGACTAAAACGTACGAAGAACGAATTGGGTTTGGCTAGTCTAGAGAAAGGAAGGACCAGGGGTGACATGATAGCAGTCTTCCAATATTTGGGGGGCTGCCCCAAAGAAGAGGGAGTCAAGCTATTCTCCAAAGCACCTGAAGGCAGGACAAGAAGCAAAGGATGGAAACTAATCAAGGAGAGAAGCAACCTGGAACTAAGGAGAAATTTCCTAACAGCGAAGACAATTGGGATGACTTGCTTCCAAGAAGTTGTGTGAGTGCTTCATCCCTGGAAGTTTTTAAGAAGAGGCTGGACAGTTCCTTGTCTGTATAGGATCTCCTGTTTGAGCAGGGGGCAGGACTAGATGACCTCCAAGGTCCCTTCCAGCAGCTCTATCCTAATTCTGATTCAAACCAAGTTTGGGATCCTGACATTGGGTATGTGTTAGCCAGAAAGGAGACAAACCCAGATATACTGTTAAAGCTTCAATTTAAAAAAAAAAATAATGGTTTGGGCTCAACATGCCAAATCCTTTGTTCACTCTTGCAGGGGTTTTTTTCCCCCTTACTCTTTCTCTCTCTTCCCCCCTCCCCTTCTCCCCCCCTTCTCTCTCTCTCTCTCTCTCTTCTCACTCTCTCTGCTTGACTACATTTCCCAACATCCCTCTGCAGCTGCGCAGACAGGAAAGCTTGTGAGTTCAACAGCTTCCAACAGCTTTGTTAATTCCAGAGAAGGGAGGGGAGAGGAGGGGGGGTGAGGAATTAGTAGGCAGGCCCTTTCTTCCTTCCCAAACGCCCGCCCAGGAGCTCCTGGAGGGGGTCAGAAGCTTTGGGAATCCTCCACCACCACCCCAACCCGGAAGCTCGCTCCCTTTCCAGGCCAGCTCTGGAAGATGGAAGACCAAAAGGTAAGGATGCTTTAAGGCAGGGATGCAGCAGTTGCTGGACCAGGAGGGTATCGGATGGCAGGGCTAATGGATCCAAGCTGTCCCCATAGGGAGGAAGAGGGAGGTGTCTGTCTGGGCTTGTCTGTCTGTCTGTCTGGGTCGGTCCCTGAGCGTCCTGCAGCCAGGACTGCTCTGCAGCTGGTTCTCCACCCATCTCCAGCCTGGACTCTCCATCTCTGCTTTGTCATTGCTGGACTTGTGTTTTTAGAACCGCCGTCCAACCGGCAAGGGAGGGGGAGGGTTGGGGGAGGAGAAAGGCCGAGGAGCATGGGTTTCCCTGCTCTCTTTGCAAAGGGTCGTTCGAGAGGATGCCTATTTTGGGAGGGAAGGGTGCATTTGGAGGGTTAGGGTTAGACTGGGAGACCTTCCTGCACCCTCCGGAAAATTAAATTAAGATCCTAGTCCTCGTGGTTTTTGAAGAAGGTTTTGGTTGAAAGCAGAATAAGCCAACCTGAGATGGGGTTGTGTTTTTCCCTGGGTGGATGGGATTGCTGAGGTTCTGGAAGGAAAGGTGGGGTCGGGGTCTTAAGTCCTCCACCCCACCCGCAGCCACACCTTGGAAGGTTAACCTAGCTCTTCGATCGGATTGCAGCAGCCGGTGATGACCTCTCCCCACAAATTTAAAAGGAAACTCCTTTCATGCAGAAATTCTGTTGAACAGGGATACAGATTAACAGAGTTGGAAGGGACCTTGGAGGTCATCTAGTCCAACCCCACGCCCCGCCCAAGCATGAAGACCCTACACCATTTCTGACAGATGGCAGTCCACTCTTCTCTTGAAAGCCTCCAGTGATGAAGCTCCCACAACTTCCAAAGGCAATTTTTGTTCCATGGGTTGATTGTTCTCACTGTTAGAAAATTCCACTTTATTTCTAGGTTGAATCTCTCCTTGGTCAGTTTCCATCCGTTATTCCTTGTCTGGCCTTCAGGTGCTTTGGAGAATAGCTTGCCCACCCCCCTCCTCTCTGTGGCAGCCCCTCAAATATTGGAAGATGCTATCCTGTCTCCCCTGGTCCTTCTCTTCACTAGACTATCCATGCCCAGTTCCTGAAACCGTTCATCTTATGTTTTAACCTCCTGTCCCATCATCCTGGTTGCTCTTCTCTGCACTCTTTCCAGAGTCTCAACCTCTTTTTTATAGTGTGGTGACCAAAACTGGATGCAGTACTCTAGGTGTGGTCTTACTAGGGCTTTATAGAGGGGTATTAGTGCCTCCCTTGATCTTGATTGTATTCCTCTCTTAATGCAATTTAGGATTGCATTGGCTTTTTTGGCTGCCGCTGCACAGGGCTAGCTCATATTTAACTGGTTGTCCACTAAGACTCCAAGATCCCTCTCTTGGAGCCTTGAGCTCCAAGGGAGTGGCTTGAGCCGCTACATTTCTAAATGCAAGCATGGAATTTTAAAAATCTTGCAGGTTTCTGCTCTTAAACCTCATCCAGTAGTCCGACATAGTCCAGGTAAGAACCGAGCTGTTCTGGAAAGACTCAGAAAGAGAAACCCTTTAGTGAAATAACTGGTTTGTAGTCCCTATTTTTTCAGCCTTGCTTGAAACGCTGGAAAAAAGCTTCGGCTAGCCCTGCCTCAGCACGGCCTATTCTTCTTTCCATCCGTGCTATGATTAAAGCCATGAGGACTAGAATCTTAATGTTGTTTTTTGGGGGGGGGGCAGGATGCAGACGGTTCTGACGCGGTATGTAGGAAGATGTCTTTCTCAGATTCTGCACAATTGGTTGGTATGGATAGTCTTCTGTCAAGTCAGCTCACAATGCCCATCATTGCCACGGTCTGGGAGTGATTGGAACTGTAGTCCTTTGGAGCTGGGAGGGACCAATTCTTTTCTTCGAAGGTGTTTTCATGAGGGAAAACACTACAGGAGCCTAAGGAAAATTCCTTCCCTTCCCTTTCCCCCCTTCCCTTCCCTTCCCTTCCCCTCCCCCTTTCTCTTTCCTTTCCTTTCCCTTCCCTTCCCCTCCCCCTCCCCCTTTCTCTTTCCTTTCCTCTCCCTTCCTTTCCCTTCCCTTCCCTCCCCTCCCCTCCCCCTTTCCAATCCTTTCCTTCACTCTTTCCTTTCCTCACCTTCACTTTCCTTCACTTCCCCTTCCCCTTTCTCTTTCCTTTCCCTTCCCTCTCCTCCCTTTCCTTTTCTTTCTTTTCTTTTCCTTCCCGTCCCCTCCCTCTTTCCCTTCCCTTCCCTTCCCTTCCCTTCCCCTCCCATCCCCTCTCCCTTTCCTTTCCTTTCCTTCACTCTTTCCTTTCCTTACCTTCCTTTTCCTTCACTTCCCCTTCCCCTTTCTCTTTCCTTTCCCTTTCCTTCCCTCCCTTTCCTTTCCTTTTCTTCCCTTCTCCTCCCCTCCCTCTTTCCCTTCCCTTCCCTTCCCCTCCCCCGTTTCCCTTTCCTTCCCTTTCCTTCACTCTTTCCTTCCTTTCCCTTCCCTTTTCTATTTCTCTTCTCTTCTGTTCTATATTCTCTTCCCTTCTCTTCCCTTCCCTTCCCTTGTCTTCCCTTCCCTTCTCTTCCCTTCTCTTCCCTTCCCTTCCCTTCCCTTCCCTTCCATTTCTATTTTCACTTCTCTTCTGTCTATGTCTACGTCTTTCCTTTCCTTACCTTACCTTAGCCAAAACTGATATGGACTCTGAATTTTGGAAAACAGCAGAGCAAGAAAGAGGAAATATCTTTCTCTTTCCTTTCTCTTTCCTTTTCCTTCCCTTCCTCCCCTCCCCTCCCCCCTTTCCCTTCCCTTTCCTTTCCTTCAGTTTCCTTCACTTCCCCTTTCTCTTTCCTTTCCTTCCCCTCCCTCTTTCCCTTTCCTTTCCTTCCCTTCCTTTCCTTCCCCTCCCCCCATCCCCTTCCTTTTCCTTTCCTTCAGTTTCCTTCACTTCCCCTTCCCCTTTCTCTTTCCTTTCCCTCCCTCTTTCCCTTTCCTTTCCTTCCCTTCCTTTCCTTCCCCTCCCCCTTCCCCTTCCCTTTCCTTTCCTTCAGTTTCCTTCACTTCCCCTTCCCCTTTCTCTTTCCTTTCCCTCCCCTCCCCTTCCTTTTCTTTCCCTTTCCTTTCCTTTCCTTCCCTTCCCTTCCTTTCCTTCCCCTTCCCTTTCCTTTCCTTCAGTTTCCTTCACTTCCCCCTCCCCTCCCCCTTTCCCTTCCCTTCCCTTCCCTTCCCTTCCTTTCTTTTCCTTTCCTTCCCCTCCGCTCCCCTCCCCCTTTCCCTTTCTCTTCCTTTCCCTTCCCTTCCCTTTCCTTTCCTTCACTCTTTCCGTTCCTTACCTCACCTTAGCCAAAACTGATATGGACTCTGAATTTTGGAAAACAGCAAAGCAGGAAAGAGGAAATCCAAATTGAGTGAACTAAGTGATCTGGGATAATCATTATCTTTCAGCCTGTCCTACCTCACAGGGATGTTGTGTTAAGGTTAAAAGGCCAAAAAAAAGCCCGTGTGAGGCTGCTAAGCTCTCAGAGGAAATATGGCATTTGATAGTCTTAAAAACTAGAGATAAATTCTTGAGATGAGAAAGATTGGCCGTTCTCAATTCCTGAAGTGCAAAGTGGCAGGAAATTTTTAAAAAAATATAAAATGAGACCCAGTGTTGCAGATGCAAATTATGCGCAGAGGAGAAGAAAAAGCACTCTGCACGCTGTCAGAGACATTCTTCCCCAGACTTAACAATTGTTGATAAGAATGACAAAAAAGTCTGGGTAGAGATAGCGAGTGTGGCAGTACGAGGAGACAGCAGAAGAGAAGGAAAATCACAAAATACAAGATCTGCAAATAGAAATAGAATGGCTCCCCGCCGAAAAAGCCAATGCAGACCTCGGGTGCATTGTCAGAGAGATCGAATCAAGATCACTTGGAGTGTTGGAATTGCTGGAGGGAAGCAACCTAGAACTAAGGAGAAAATTCCTGACAGTGAGAACAATTAACCAGTGGAACTGCTTGCCACCAAAAGTTGTGAATGTTCCAACATTGGAAGTTTTAAAGAAGATGTTGGATAACCATTTGTCTGAAGTGGGTATAGGGTTTCCTGCCTAAGCAGGGGGTTGGACTAGAAGACCTCCAAGGTCCCTTCCAACTCTGTTATTCTATTCTATTCTATTCTATTCTATTCTATTCTATTCTATTCTATTCTATTCTATTCTATTCTATTCTATTCTATTCTATTCTCTTCCATTCCATTCCATCCCCGATCCCCCCTATCCTATCCTATCCTACCCTACCCTACCCTGCCCTGCCCTGCCCTGCCCTGCCCTGTCCTGTCCTGTCCTGTCCTGTCCTGTCCTGTCCTGTCCTGTCCTGTCCTGTCCTGCCCTGTCCTGTCCTGTCCTGCCCTGTCCTGTCCTACCCTATCCTACCCTACCCTACCCTGTCCTGTCCTGTCCTGTCCTGTCCTGTCCTGTCCTGCCCTGCCCTGCCCTGCCCTGTCCTGTCCTACCCTATCCTACCCTACCCTACCCTACCCTATCCTATCCTACCCTACCCTACCCTATCCTACTCTACCCTACTCTACTCTACCCAATCCTACCCTATCCTATCCCTTCCTTTCCACACCATTCAGTCAGAGCTGAAGAAGCTTCTTGGATGGGAAGCGAAACATCTTCAGAGAAAAAAACAGAAAGTCCAGTTGCCTCCTGAAAAAAAGCACCTTTGGGACAGCCATGCCCTGGATGACTGAGAATCTCCATAGACATATAGACACATAGACATATAGACATATAGACTCCATAGAATATTCTGACTTTGCAAAACAACCACCACAACCAAAAAAAAAAAAAAAAAAAAACCCTCCCTACCCAGAACTGCCTATATACTCAGATGCTACCTGAATAGCTCTTAAGTCCTTGGTTACGGCTTGAACTGTTCAGTTTTTACCAGTCCCAGGCTAAGAATCAAAGATTAAATATAATAATAATAATAATAATAATAATAATAATAATAATAATAATAATAATAATAATGCTACTCGGAACATCATACATCTTAAGAAGGTACTTGGTTGATACCAGTGGTGGGTTGCTACCGGTTTGTCCCGGTTCGGGCAAATCAGTAACAGCGGCAGCGGGAGGCTCCGCCCACCCACCCGGACATTATCAAATACAATCTGTGCATCGCAGACATGGTGCTTGCGTGAGTGAAGCGAACGTGTGTGCGTCAGCGAAGCAGTAGCAAAGGTACGTGAGACCGACCTCTGGTTGCAGGGGTGAAATCCAGCAGGTTCTGACAGGTTCTGAAGAACTGGTAGCGGAAATTTTGAGCAGTTCGGAGAACCGGTAGCGGAAATTTTGAGCAGTTCGGAGAACCGGTAGCGGAAATTTTGAGCAGTTCGGAGAACCGGCAAATACCACCTCTGGCTGGCCCCAGAGTGGAGTGGGAATGGAGATTTTGCAGTATCCTTCCCCTGCCATGCCCACCAAGCCACGCCCACCAAGCCACACCACGCCCACCAAGCAACGCCCACCAAGCCACACCACGCCCACCAAGCAACGCCCACAGAACCAGTAGTAAACAAATTTGGATTTCACCACTGGCTGGTTGATACCTAGGATGCTAATAATAATAATAATAGGGATCTGCTCGCATAATCCGCCGATACATCACGCAGTCCTAAACGCTTGGGAAGTTTTCGACTAGTGATTTGGGATACGAAATCCAGCATGGTCATCTCGTTTGCTGTGTATACTGTCATAAGAGCCTTGGTGGTGCAGCGGACTAAAGTGCTTGTTAAGTAGCACTTAGCTGCCAGCTGCCTGCAATTACTGCAAGTTCAAATCTCACCAGGCTCAAGGTTGACTCAGCCTTCCATCCTTCCGAGGTAGGTAAAATGAGGACCCGGTTTGTGGGGGCAATAAGCTGACTTTGTATAAAAAAAGAACACCGCTTGGGGGGGGGCGAAAGCCCTACTAAGCAGGTATATACAAAAGTACGAAGACTCTTGCTTAACGCATTGTAAGTCGCCCTGAGTCTCCGGAGAAGGGCGGCATATAAATCGAACCAATAAATAAATAAATAAATAAATAAATAAATAAATAAATAAATAAATAAATAAATAAATAAATAAATCATTGTGTGTGTGTGTATATATACAAATACACGTGCATGCATACATACACACACGTTTTCCTGAAACAACAATCCTGTGAGGTAGGTTGGGGGCTGGGGAATTCTGGGAGTTGAAGTCTTCAAGTTGTCAAGGTTGAGAGGCCCTGAGGTAAAGAGAAACCATTCTAGATTTCCTCCCCCGCCCCCCCTTATTATTATTATTATTATTATTTATAATGGATTCAGCCCAACTCCCAGTGAATCGGTGCAGTTTACTAGTGTTAAAACATTTAACGATTTAAAAAAAACCTGACAAAACTCGCAAATCAGGCTCAGTTGTTGAATCTTGAAAGGTTTGGAAAGCGAAGAATCTAAACAAACTTTATGACAATCTTACCATATCAAGAAATAAGAAAGCATCTGAGACAATGTTGCCGAAATTATCTAGTTTAGCCTGTCTGTGGCAAAGGCAACATAATATTGAACAGACATTCATTGAAATTGTACCAATAAATGAATATAATGAGTTCTGGAAACAGTAGAATATATATACTAGTAGATAGATAATAGAATTTACTGTAATCACAAGCAAATTAAAGTTAGAAGGTAGAAGTCTATGATGTGGTAACCTAACTATTATTATTATTATTATTATTATTATTATTATTAGTTAATCTTTAGTGAGATTCACAGCCTTTGAGGCTGGTTAATAGCTCAGCAGCTCGAGTCCTAACCAAGGACTTATTATTATTATTATTATTATTATTATTATTATTAACAACAATATATAAAAATATATTGAAATTTATAATTTTAGGGGATTGGGAATATAATGCCAGGATTGATTAAATTTGATTAATGATAGGTCTTATTGGTGTTTTTAAACAATGGGGATATTGGATTTATGGTGGAATATTGAATAATTACTAAAATATTAAAATACTAGTGATTTAATAGGGGATAACAGACATACTGCAACTGCATGAAGAAATGTTATTGAAGCTTATAAGTACAATGTGCAGGTTAAGGTCAAACGTTGGAAGACTAGGCATAAATATAAAGTATTTAAATATATTTTAAATAAAAATTTAAATATAGTTTAAAAAATCTAGCTGGCCAGTGTTGGTCAACAAGAACAGCGACAGCTTTAAATCATTTGTGGAAATTTAATCCTGTGCTTTATGTTATATTTTTGAAAGTGACTCCCTGCAAATTAAATAGACAATGGATGAGATTCTAAAGGTTAGACAGCAGATTATATTTACCCATGGAGTAGGGCTGTATTATTATCATTATTATCTTTCTCATCTTTCCTATTGCCTTCTCCTCTTGGTATTTTATGATTATATTACTTTGTTGTTTGTATGTACATAGAGAGTTTATGCACCAGAGACAAATTCCTTGTGTGTCCAATCACACTTGGCCAATAAAGAATTCTATTCTATTCTATTCTATTCTATTCTATTCTATTCTATTCTATTCTATTCTATTCTATTCTATTCTATTCTATTCTATTCTATTCTATTCTATTCTATTCTATCCTGCCCTGCCCTGCCCTGCCCTACCCTACCCTACCCTACCCTACCCTACCCTACCCTACCCTACCCTACTCTACTCTACTCTACTCTACTCTATTCCATTTTCTATTTTCTATTGTCTATTGTCTATTTCTCTTCTGGTCTATATTCCCTTCCCTTCCCTTCCCTTCCCTTCCCTTCCCTTTCCTACTTTCTATTTTCTATCTCTCTTCTCTTCTCTTCTCTTCTCTTCTCTTCTCTTCTCTTCTCTTCTCTTCTCTTCCCTTCCCTTCCCTTCCCTTCCCTTTCTATCTTCTATTTCTCTTCTCTTCTCTTCTCTTCTCTTCTCTTCTCTTCTCTTCTCTTCTCTTCTCTTCTCTTCTCTTCTCCTCTCTTCTCTTCCCTTTTCTACTTTTTATTTCTCTTCTCTTCTTTCTCTTCTCTTCTCTTCTCTTCTCTTCTCTTCTCTTCTCTTCTCTTCTCTTCTCTTCTCTTCTCTTCCCTTCCTTTTTTCTATTTTCTATTTCTCTTCTCTTCTGTTCTATATTCTCTTCCCTTTCCCTTCCTTCCATTTCTATTTTCTATTATTTTCTATTTCTTTTCCCTTCCCTTCCCTTCCCTTCCTTTTTCTATTTCTCTTCTCTTCTCTTCTCTTCTCTTCTCTTCTCTTCTCTTCTCTTCTCTTCTCTTCTCTTCTCTTCTCTTCTCTTCTCTATTCTCTTCCCTTCTCTTCTCTTCCTTCCCCTTCCCTTACTTTTTCTATTTTCTATTTCTCTTCTCTTCTGTTCTATATTCTCTTCCCTTCTCTTCCTCTTCTCTTCCCTTCCCTCCCCTCCCCTCCCCTTCCTTTTTCTATTTTCTATTTCTCTTCTCTTCTGTTTTATATTCTCTTCCCTTCTCTTCCCTTCCCTTCTCTTCTGTTCTCTTCTGTCTTCTGTCTTCATCTAGGTCTACTTCTTCTTCTATTCTTAAACTGGCCAGAGCCACTCAGGTGAGATGAGCAATGCTTTTCTAGGCTGGCAGATCAAAGCAGTAAATGCAGCCCAGTAATAAAACATAGGATCGCACTGGGTCACCCCGCAACGTTGAACATGAACTGAATACGGAAAAACAAGGACATCAGCCCGGCAATCAAATGTAGTTAGTCCGCTATAATGCGTTCCCCGTAGCTACCTTTGGTTATGAAAGTTGGACCTTAAAAAAAGAAAGCAAGAGAGGAAAAAATTAGAGCTGTTTGAGCTGTAGTGCCGGAGAGGTTTCTTCCATGTTGCTTAAACAGCAAAGCCCTGGAGCGCATAACACCAGACATGTCACTGGAAGACAAAAATCACAAAACTGCATCTCACTTATTTTGGACATGTCATGTGGGAAAATTCACCGGGGAAAGCAATTATGTCGGGAAGAGTTAGCAGCAAAAGGAAACCAGGCCGTCAAAGAACACGTTGGCTGGACACCATCAAAGCTGACCCCAGCCAGAGCATAGAACATAGAACAATAGAGTTCGAAGGGACCTCGGAGGTCTTCTAGTCCAACGCGCTGCTCGAGGGGGAGTGTTCTGCCCCAGCTACGGACCCCAAAGAACGCTGCACACTCTATACCATTTCATACAAATGGTTGTCCAGTCTCTTTTTGAAAGCCTCCAGTGATGGAGTACCCACAACTTCTGGTGGCAAGTTGTTCCACTGGTTAATTGTTCTCGTTGTTACCGTGTTTCCCCAAAAATAAGACCCTGTTTTATATTTTTTTGAACCCCGAAATAAGCGCTGGGACTTATTGCCATGCGCTCAAAAGCCCCATTGGGCTTATTATCAGGAGATGTCTTATTTTGGGGGGAAACAGGGTAGGGATTTTCTCCTTAGTTCCAGGTTGCTTCTCTCCTTGGTTAGTTTCCATCCATTGTTGTCCTGCCTTTGGAAAATAGTTTGACCCAATGCTGAAATCCAATTTTTTTTTTACTACTGGTTCTGTGGGCGTGGCTTGGTGGGCGTGGTGTGGCTTGGAGGGTGTGGCTTCGTGGATCTGGCAGGGGAAGGATACTACAAAATCTCCATCCCCACCTCACTCCAGGGGAAGGATATTGCAAAATCCCCATTCCCTCCCCACTCCTGAGGGAAGGATACTGCAAAATCTCCATTCTCACCCCACTCCTGGGGAACGATATTGCAAAATCTCCATTCTCACCCCACTCCTGAGGGAAGGATACTGAAAAATCTCTATTCCCACCCCACTCTTGAGGGAAGGCTCCTGCAAAATCTCCATTCCCACCCCACTCCTGGGGGAAGGATACTGAAAAATCTCCATTCCCACCCCACTCTTGAGGGAAGGATACTACAAAATCTCCAGGCCCACCCCACTCCTGGGGGAAGGATATTACAAAATCCCCATTCCCTCCCCACTCCTGAGGGAAAGATACTGCAAAATCTCCATTCCCACCCCACTCCAGGGAAGGATACTGCAAAATCTCCATTCCCACCCCACTCCTGAGGGAAGGATACTGCAAAATCTCCATTCTCTCCCCACTCCTGGGGGAAGGATATTGCAAAATCTCCATTCCCACCCCACTCTGGGGCCAGCCAGAGGTGGTATTTGCCGGTTCTCCGAACTGCTCAAAATTTCCGCTACCGGTTCTCCAGAACCTGTCAGAACCTGCTGGATTTCACCCCTGGTTTGACCCCATTCTTCTTTGAACATTGTTTGAAAATAATTTGACAACTCAAAGAAGTAGTGCAAAAGGGGAAGATGTGGAGAGACCACCAGGCCCATAGAATCGCCAAGAGTCAGACATGACTGAATGGATAACGTCGTCCTCAAACCTGATAAATAGAAATAATAAAGAAAGGTCTCTGAAGTGAAAAAGGGAGTTTCAATCTATTTATTGTAGGCGAATGGTTAAACTCGGTGATTCTCAACTTTGGCATCTTGAAGATAGGTGGACTTCAGCTCCCAGAATTCCCCAGCCATCATAACATAGGGAATTCTGGGAGTTGCAGTCCACCTATCTTCAAGTTGCCAAAGTTGAGAAACACTGAAGAATCGAGAAGCTTAAAATCAATTTAAGCCATATATCGATCTGTTTGAGCCTGGGAAAGGATAGAAAGCGAGAATCCAAGATTAACACCAGTTATTCTGTATATATATATATATATATTTTTCCCATTTTGGGTGGGGACAGGATGACCTGAGGAAGATCGTCACGACCCTCGCGGTGAAGAACGAAGAGATCCAAAATTTCATCTATTTGCTCAAGCAGATGCTTCAAAATGTGGAGGTAATGGGGGTTGGGGAAGACGGGAGATATAATCTTAAAATGGTTTATCCAGGTGTTCTGGATGCAACAGGGCTCACCTGGTGTTTTATTGAATGATGAGCATAGCTGAAAGCACCATCGCTGGCAAAATCAATGTTCTTGATTGATTGATTGATTGATTGATTGATTAGATTTTTATCAAGTCTTTATTATTTGATAAGTAACTCAAGGTGGGAAACATATGGAATAATCCTCCTTCCTCCTCCTATTTTCCCCTCAGCAACAACTCTGTGAGGTGGGTTGGGCTGAGAGAGAAGGAATGCCCTAAATTCCTTACCCAGCTTTCACACCAAAGGCGGGACTAGAACTCACCGTCTCCTAGTGATTGGCCCAAGTGATTGGCCCAAAGTCACCTAGCTGGATTGCATGCATAAGGAAGGACTAGAACTCCCCATCTCCTGGTGATTGGCCTAAATTCATCCAGCCATCTTTCATGTCTAAAGCAGGACTAGAATTCATCGTCTCCTAGTGATTGGCCCAAAGTCACCCAGCTGGACTTGCACGCCTAAGGAAAGACTAGAACTCCCCATCTCCTGGTGACTGGCCTAAATTCATCCAGCCATCTTTCATGTCTAAAGCAGGACTAGAATTCATCGTCTCCTAGTGATTGGCCCAAAGTCACCCAGCTGGACTTGCACGCCTAAGAAAGGACTAGAACTCATCATCTCCTGGTGATTGGCCTAAATTCATCCAGTCAGCTTTCATCCCTAAGGCGGGACTAGAACTCTTCTCCGTCTTCTGGTTGGTGATTGGCTCAAAGTCACCCACCCGGATTTGCTACTTAAGACGGGATTGAACTCACTGCCTCCTGGTTATTTTTATTTTTGTTTACGGAAAGTCGTCCTAAAAAAAACTATATCTGAATTTCTTTTAGAGGGTCACAGTACTGCCCATTTTGAGTTCTCCAAGATTCGGGGAATTATTCAACATGGAAATTTAGCAAAGAGGTGGGATTTGGGTATTTGAGAGACACCAGGAGTGGTGGGATTCAGCCGGTTTGGGCTGGTCCAGGCCGGTTCGGGCGAACCAATTGTTAAATTGCTGGCTGGCTGTGCTCCTCCCTGCCCCTTCCAGGAATCCCCACACTCCCCGTTTTTGCTCCCAGGGGGGTGCAGGAGGCCGAGTGACGCCTGTCACACACCCTGGCCACGCCCACCATGGCCGTGCCCACCCGAGCCAGTCATTAGGGCAGAGAACCGGTTGTTAAAATTATTTGAATCCCACCACTGGACACCAGGTTGAGTTTCTCCTAAACCCCCCACAAACACACACTGTTCGACACCCCGAATCACAAAGGAGGGAGCCTGCCATTCTCCCATCCCATCAGGGCAAAACTACCTCCACCTTCCTCTTCTGTCTTCTCCCAACCAGAGCAATTCGAATCGGGTTCAAGAAGACCTAGAAGCCGAGTTCCAGTCTCTCTACATCCTGCTGGATGAGCTCAAGGAAGGGATGTTGATGAAAATCAAACAAGATCGAGCCAGCCGGACTTACGAGCTGCAGGTAAAGGCCGCTCCGCGAAAGAGAGGCTGTGCGTTATGGGTTTTAGGATCCACGGCTGAGAAGACGATAAAAGAGATCCACGTTGGTTGGGGGAATTCTGGGAGTTGAAGTCCACCCTTCTTAAAGTTGCCAAGGTTGAAAAACGCTGTTTGATAGGTTTGGGCCTCCAAGGGCGGCTACTTAAGGTAGACTGCGCTTGAACAGGGAGGCTCAACTTAGGGCTTTCCCGAAAGTTTGAGCATTCTAGAATGGGAGTCTCCAACCTTGGCCACTTTAAGACTTGTGGACTTCAACTCCCAGAATTCCTCAGCCAGGAATTCAGCAAAGCTGGCTGAGGAATTCTGGGAGTTGAAGTCCACAAGTCTTAAAGTTGCCAAGGTTGGAGACTCCCATTCTAGGATCTTTGGTGCTGCTGCCCCCTAGGGGTCACCTATGTATTTACAACCAAGAGGCAGCACTAGTGTTATCGCTAGTGGCCTGCTTCATTATTAATTATTATTAATTAAACATCATCTTCTCTGTTTCCCTTTCAAACTGTACCCGAGCTTTGCAGTCCCTCTCCATCTCGCGCCAGCGAGTTTCTCAAGACAAAAATGCAGCAGAATGTTGACTTGGACCCGGGTCTCTCAGCCAATCCCTCCCTTTGACCCCGTCCCTGAATCAAAATCCAGATTTTTTTTTTCTTTAAAAATAAATAAATAACATTAATGGGAATTCAGAGCCAGAAAACGAAAAGGGAGCAAGCCAAACTTCTCTTCGCTCACTCTTTCAATTTGTTCTTATTTTTACTAACATCCTCTCTTGTGTGCGTATGTGGGGGGAAATAATAATAATAATAATAATAATAATAATAATAATAATAATAATAATAATAATAATAATTATTATTATTATTATTATTATTATTATTATTATTATTATTATTATTATTATTATTATTATTATTATTATTATTATTTTATTTCTATACCGCCCTTCTCCCAAAGGACTCAGGGCGGTGTACAGCCTATTTAAAAACAGAATCAACATCAATTTAAAATAATTTAAAAATATTAAATAAATTTGGCTTAATTTAAAACCCCAAAAATTTAAAACATCCAATTTAAAATTATGTTGCTAACCCAGCCTGGCGGAACAACAAAACAACAAAATGCTTTTTCTGTTCGTCTTTCGCACCCAGAACCAGCTGGCAGCGTGCACAAAAGCTTTGGAAAGCTCAGAGGAGCTGTTAGAAACCGCCAACCACACCCTCCAAGGAGCTGAGAATCATGACTTCTACCAGGTAAAAATAATTCTTAGCTCTGTGTGTGTGAGCGCACGTGTGTTTTTGCATGTGCACACGTGTGTACACGCACACGTAATTACAGAACAAACGGTGCAAGGGGTTCAAAGCCGTTGGTTAAATAAATACGTGCTAAGAGATTCCACGATGCCTTAATGGTGCATCCTTCTAAACTGGTATGCTGAGGGACAGCTACAACTCCCATGATCCCTCACAAATCGGAGGCTGTGGATGATGGGTACTCTCCTCCAACCCCCTTTTGGAGAACATGGACCCAAACGCCATGATGACCTCAGATTTGGATGGATCCCAGCCTATCACGTGGGTTGGACGACATTTGGAGAGGGGCTCATTTATTTATTTATTTATTTATTTTGATCGACCCTTGCCTACCTCGCAGGGTTCTTAGGAGGATAAAAAACGCCCCCAATTTGGATGGATCCCAAACTATAACTTTCATTGGCCGATATTTGGGGGGGGGGCTTGTGCAGGTAGCCCTTGACTTACGACCACAATAGAGAGAAAAGTTTCTGTCAGTAAGTGAGACCGTTGTTAAGTGAGTTTTGCCCCATTTGATGACCTACCTTACCGCCGTTGTTAAGTGAGTCACTGCGGTTGTTAAGTTAGCGACATAGTGGTTAAGTGAATCTGGCTTCTCCTGTGACGTTGCTTGTCAGCCGGTCATAAAAGATGATCAGGACACTGCAACGGTCATAAATGTGAGTCAGTTGCCAAAGTGTCCAAATTCTGATCACATAACCATCACAGTTTATGTGATGGTTTCACAGTTTCACAGTTACGACTGCAACGGTCGTAACTGTGAAAAACGCTTGGAGGTCACTTTTTTCCCCGCAGCGTTGTAACTTTGGACGGTCACTAAATGAACGGTTGTAAGTCGAGGACTACCTGTGTTGTATTTTTAATTCGCCCTTGCCTGCCTCATAGGGTTTTGGGGGAGGATAAAAAAAGGCCTGAATTCGGATGGATCTTGGACAATAGTTGGGTGTTTTATTACATTTTTAATTCACCGCTGGCCTACCTCTCAGGGTTCTTGGGAGGATTAAAAAGCATAGGGGAAGCCAGAGGGTGGTGAGAATGATATTCTGCATGCATGCAGTGGACGGCAGCTTAGCATGCTTCCTGGGGAGCTTCCTGTCTAAAATCAACATAAGCGATGCTTCTTTAATTCGTCTTTGTGATACCTTCCTTGCTTTTCTTCTTCCTTTTCTCTTTCTTCTTCTCCTTCCCTTCTTTCTCCATCTTCCTTGCGCTGCTTCGAAGGCTGCTAAACAGATCAAGGACAGGTAGGCACACCTGGCCGCTAAAAGTCAGCTTTTGGCATTGTTATTTCCTCTGGGGTGGGGAAAGGGGGGGGGGCTATGATGTCTTTAAAATAGGTTTAAAATGTCTGGACTTCAATTCCCAGAATTCCCCAGCCAGCAGAGAATGGGGAATTCTGGGAGTTCAGACATCTTAGAATCATTAAGTTGAGAAACGCTGATTTGTAGTCGAAATTGAAGCTGGCCCTTAAGAGAGATTCCTTTGCCCTCCTCCAAGTAGGCAAGGGGAAGTGCACTCTGCCCATGCCCCAGCGTCCCCTTGACTTCCCATTGTCTCGGCCAGCCAGCCCATCTTCCTACATGTCCTTGGCGGGAGGCGGTCGCTTGGTGAGGCAAGTCACTCTTCGCATGCTCAGAAAAAGCTCCTTGGCTTTTGCCCTGGAGGCAGACCCTGCAGAAGGTTTACCCTCAGAACTCTGCACATGCTTTGTAGACACTTTGGCCGATAAGGTTTTGCCAGGTTGGATCCGGGGCGCTGGGTTCTTTGCATGTCGCCTTCTCTGATCCCTCTCGCTAGGCTGCGGAAGACGTGTTGGCAGGGGTGCGATGGGTGGGGGGGGTTGATGGCGCACCTTTCTAACTCGCCTCTCCTTCCCCTCCGTAGCGTGACGATGGCCCCGGCCTTCCGCCTCTCGCTCAAGGCTAAAGTAACTGACAACATGAGCCACTTGATGGTGGATTTTGCCCAGGAGCGCCAAATGCTACAGACTCTCAAATTCCTGCCAGGTGAATTGGAAAATGTGATTTTACTTCTGCAAGCTAGGGTAATTTTTTTTTTTCCAGCCGAAGACTACCAAGTCCATGGTTCACAGCCAGGGTGCATTCACCAAGCGTATTTTTACTAGATTTTTTTTAAAAATCCCACCTTTCTTACTTTATCAGTAACCCACAGGGGTGAATATATATAATATTCCTTCCCCCTCCTGTTTTTCCCCTAACGACAATCCTGTGAGGTGGGCTGAGCTGAGAGAGAAAGACTGGCCCAATCACCGGGCTGGTTTTCATGCCTAAGGCGGGACTAGAACTCACCGTCTCCTGGTGATTGGTTCAAAGTCACCCAGCCAGCCCTCATACCAAAGGCAGAACTAGAAATCATCATCTCCTGGTGATTGGCCCAAAGTCACCAGCCAACTTTCATGCCTAAATTGGAACTAGAACTCACAGTCCCCTGGTGATTGATCTAAAGTCACCCAGCCGGTTTTCATGCCTAAATTGGAACTAGAACTCACAATTTCCTGGTGATTGATCCAAAGTCACCCAGCCGGCTTTCATGTCTAAGGTGGAACTAGAACTCCCAGTCTCCTGGTGATTGGCCCAAAATCACCCAGCTGGTTTTCACACCTAAGGTGGGATTAGAACTCACCGTCTCCTGGTGACTGGTTCAATGTCACCCATCAGCTTTCATGCCTAAATTGGAACTAGAATTCACAGTCCCCTGGTGATTGGCTCAAAGTTACCAAGCCAGTTTTCATGCCTAAATTGGAACTAGAACTCACCATCTCCTGGTTTACTAGCCTAGTGCCTTAACCACTACACCAAATTGGTTTGCAGGTAGTCCTCAACTTACAGCCATAATTGGAACCAAAAAATTTGTTGTTAAGCAGCACAGTCATTAAGTGAAGCATCATGTAACTGCATCTGATTGGCAATGATATTGGAGTTGTCATTAGAAGGGAGAACAGGCCATAGTTGATGTGCAGGAATCATAGTTCCTTACCCAGGAAAGTAAAAACATTAGCTGAGGTAAAAAGCTAAAAACTCAGTTATTAAAGTAATTTATTAGAAAACAGACAACTCATTTATTCTGTAATATATACTTAAAGTTAGTCTTGGTAAGGATTTCAAGCAGTATTTTTTTAAAACTTGGCAACTTTAAGATGGTTGAATTTCAACTCCCCTAATCAGCATCTGTGGACTTCAGCTCCCAGAATTCCCCAGCTAGCATGCTGGCTGGAAAGGGAATTCTGGGAATTGAAGCCCACACATCTTAAAGTAGTCAAATTTGAAAAACTGTGCTTTAAAAGGTATCCAGGTATTAATCAACCTTTTCAAAAACTGGGGGAAATAAAAATGGAATTAATTAAAATTGGATTGAATTCCCCCAAAAACCTGAAATACAATTTTCCCATTATGGTCTTTAACAATTTTTAAACTAATTAGCACATGTTTATTAAAGCCATGGGGAGAGTTAGTAATTTTCAAAAATCCTCATTCCCTCTACCTTGAGTGACTGATGTAGAACTTGAAGAGGCAATTGAATCTCCTAGGGAAAAGGGACTAGTCCCTGATGAGGCCGAAACGAGAATCCTGATTGCGAATCTTTTCTTTTATCTCCCCGATTTGAAACGTAGTTCCCAGCGCTCCTGAGATAGATGTGGCTGAATCGTTGGTGGCCGACAACTGCGTAACACTTGTTTGGAAAATGCCGGAAGAAGATAGCAAGATCGACCATTACGTGATGGAATATCGCAAGACCAACTTTGAAGGGCCTCCACGGGTCAAGGAAGACCATCCCTGGATGGTTATTGAAGGGATCAGACAAACCGAGTATACGCTGTCCGGTAAGGCCAAGCAGGTTGGGACACAAGAGCTGGGTTCAAATTTTCCTACCTGTGGGTGGGGGGAGGTCAAACACCCTCCCTCTTAGGCAGGTAGGTGACTATCTTGCCCGCTATCCCGACAGAGAGATTTGGAATTCGCACCTTGTCTGAGGATGCTAAAAAGGTCTGGAACAAACCATGATGATGTCATGCTCATTACGATCAGTGGAGGGATTCAGCCGGTTCGGGACGATTTGAGCGAACCGGTTTTTAAATTGTTGGCTGGCCCCTCCCCTCCCTGTCCCTTCCGGGAGTCCCCACGTGCCCTGTTTTGGCTCCCAGATAATTGCAGGGAGGCCTACTAGGCCCAAAATGGGGCACGGGGGGGGGCGCAGCACCCCCCCTCCCCCGTGGCCCGATTTTGCTCTCAGGAGGCTGCAGGGAGGCCTACTAGGTCCAAAACGGGGTGCGGGGCAGTGGTGGGTTCCTCCCGGTTTGGTCCGGTTCAGCCGAGCCGGTAGCGGTGACGATATGACGTCACCGAACCGGTTCTCCCCCCCTCCGCTCTCCCACCCCCCCACGTTATTCTTACCTTTTATTTGGTCCCACCCCCAATCTATTGCTGCCTCCTGAGTCCCAGCTGATGACTAGAGGGAAAAAAACTGTTTAAATTCTTGCCGCGGGACTTCAAAGGGCCGCCCTACAGCTGATCAGTGTTAAAAGCAAACAAATGAGTCGGGTCGTAAGTACGAGGACTGGTCGTAAGTGCGAGGACCTTCCAGAAATGACTCTGACCAGCTAGCCATGCCCACCTAGTCACATGACCTCCAAGCCACACCCCAAAAATAAGCCACGCCCACAGAACCGGTAGTAAAAAAATTTAGAACCCACCCCTGGTGCGGGGGGAATGTGGTGCGCCCCCCCCCCCGAAACCCATTTTTGCTCCCAGGGGGGTTCAGGAGGCCGAGTGCTGCCTGTCACACCCCCTGGCCACGCCCACCATGGCCACGCCCACCCAGCCAGTCATTAGGGCAGAGAACCGGTTAAATTATTTGAATCCTGATTCCGATGACATTTTGCACAAACCACCATGACATCAATCAATCAGAATAGAGCTGGAAGGGAGCTGCTCAAGCAGGAGATCCTATATGGTGGTTGAAATACCCTATTTTCCCAAAAATAAGACATCCCCTGATAATAAGCCCAATTGGGCTTTTGAGCAGATGCGCTAAAATAAGCCCCACCCCTGAAAATATTTAAATTTATGCGCATCCGGTCCCCGCCATTTCCACTGATTAGGGTTAGGGAGACAGAACTGGAAATCAGGTAAGATGGCAAGAGGAGCCCCGTCTTGCTCCATGCGCCCCAAAATAATAAGACCTCGTGACAATAAGGCCAAGCGCTTATTTTGGGGTTCAAAAAAATATAAGACAGGGTCTTACTTTCGGGGGAAACACGGTAGATAAATATTAGGTTCCCTTCACTTCCTCTTTGCTGCTCCATCTCTACAGGGTTGAAATTTGACATGAAGTACATGAATTTTCGAGTCAAAGCCTGCAACAAAGCGGTGGCAGGAGAGTTTTCGGAGCCGGTCACTTTGGAAACAAGAGGTGGGCAACCCCAAGAGATGGTTTATGCATAGGTGGGGGGGGTGGCAGTGTGGATTTCCAGCCCAGATTAAAGATTAGCCAGGATTGGAAAGTTCCAATTCTGGTGTTTGTGGTTTCCTAGTTTGGATTTATGGGGAATATAGGTTTGTGATCCCAATAATGTTAAACTCAGGAGCATCTGGAGCAAAGGTCAAAAAAGTCAAAATGGCGACTGCATCTGGGTGATCAAAGCCTGGGTTGAACTTGAACAACGCCAAGAGGAAAGGAGAATGAGGGTTGAGCTAGATAGTCTTAAAGGTCTTTCCCGTTAACTTGCTTCGTTGATCAGTGAAGTTGTGCATTGCAGGAAATTGTCCCTCCCAGTAAGTAGAGCAGACTAGGAAATCCGCAGAAAAGGCTAAAACTATTTTATAAATATTGACTATACAGCTAGTCCTCAGTATATGCCCTGTGGTTCAGGTTGTTCGGTGACCTCTGCGGTCATTAAAGCAGAAACAATATGGGGATCTTGGATCAAGATTGGGAAGGAAGGAAGGGAGGGAGGAATGGGAAAAGAGGGAGAAATTAGGAGTAGGAGGGAAGAAGAGGGAGGGAGGGAGGGAGGAAGGAAGGAAGGGAGGGAGGGAGAGAGGGAGGGAGGGAGGAAGGGAGGAAGGAAGGAAATGAGAGGAGAAATTAAGAGCTGGAGGGGAGAGGAAGGAAAGAGGAAGGAAGGAAAGGAAGGAAATAAGGAAATAAGAGGAGAAATTAAGAGCTGGAGGGGAGAGGAGGAAAAGAGGAAGGGAGCAGGGAAGGAAAGGAAAGAGGAAGGAAGGAAGGGATGGGGAGAGAGGGAAGGAAGGTAAGAAGGAAATGAGAGGAGAAATTAAGAATGGGACGGAAATGAAGGAAAGGAAAGAGGAAGGAAGGAAAGAAGGAAAGGATGGGGAGAGAGGGAAGGAAGGAAGAAAAGAAGGAAATGAGAGGAGAAATTAAGAATGGGAGGGAAATGAAGGAAAGGAAAGAGGAAGGAAGGCAAGAAGGAAGGAAGGAAGGAAAGGATGGGGAGAGAGGGAAGGAAGGAAGGAAAGAAGGAAATGAGAGGAGAAATTAAGAGCTGGAGGGGAGAGGAGGGAAAGAGGAAGGGAACAGGGAAGGAAAGAAAAGAGGAAGGAAGGGATGGGGAGAGAGGGAAGGAAGGAAAGAAGGAAATGAGAGGAGAAATTAAGAGTGGGAGGGAAATGAAGGAAAGAAAAGAGGAAGGAAGGAGGGAAGGAAAGGGAAGGAAAGGAGAGAGGAGGGAAAGATGAAGGGAACGAAAGGAAAGAAAAGAGGAGGGAGGGAGGAAGGGACTTTAGATGTGAACATGGAAGCATCTTCCTTCTTTCTTCTCTTCCCAGCCTTCATGTACCGCCTGGATGGCAGCACCAGCCACCTGAACCTCAAGGTGGAAGACTTGAGTGTGGAATGGGACGCCATGGGTGGGAAGGTACAAGACATGAAAGCGCGAGAAAAGGACGGGAAGGGCCGAACCGCCTCCCCGGTTAATTCTCCAGCCAGGTAAGATCTTTGCTGGGTTTTGCTGGTTTATTTCTTCATTTAGTCAGCTTCAAATTTGATCACGTGACCATGGGGATGCTGCAAGGTCATAAGTATGAAAAACGGTCCTAAGTCACTTTTTGCAGTGCCGTTGTAACTTTGAATGATCACTAAACGAACGGTTGTAAGTCGAGGACTACCTGTGTAGCTTAACTCTGGCAAGAGTCTGTCTCTATGGTGGGAGCAGATAAAGAATTGAACTTCGGCTGGATTGCTTTATGTCATTCTCAAGCTAGGCTGATAAATACTGCCATTAAATGAATGCAGGTAGTCCTCCACTTACGACAGTTCATTTAGTGACCGTTCAAAGTCACAATGGCACCGAAAAAAGTGACTTAGGACATTTTTTACAATTACAATGCGGTGAAGCATCCCCATGGTCACGTGATTTACATCCAGATGCTTGTCAACTGACTCGTATTTATGACGGTTGCTGTGTCCCCGGGTCACGGGATCCCCTTTTGTGAACTTCTAACAAGCAAAGTCAGCGGGGAAGCCAGATTCATTTAACAACCGCCTGACTAATTTAACAACTGCAGTGATTCTCTGAACAAATGCAGGAAGAAAAGTCGTAAAATGGGGCAAAACTCATTCCACAAGTGTCTCACTTAGCAACAGAAAATTTGGGCTCGATCGTGGTCGTAAGTCGAGGACTACCTGCATACATTTATAATATGTCCTCCTCTGGGTTTTCTCATCCACAGGTGTGTCCAGTCTCCGAAAAGGATGCCGACAGGCCGCGGAGGGAGAGACCGATTCACCGCCGAATCCTACACGGTGTTAGGTAAGGATCTCGTCAGTATCCTGGGTCATCTTGGGGGTGTTAGAAGAAAAATCTGGTCCAGGGAGGAAGACACAGGAAATAAAATGGAGGCAAGTTGCAGGTAAGGAGGTCTCTGTTTAGTGAGAAGCTGGAAACTTCAGTGACAGCAGCATGTTTCTGGGGTGGCTGACAAAATGAGGGTTGAGATACGTGAGCTTTTATAAACTCTTTGGGGCTTTGCAATGGAGATGCCTGTTGTGAAATGTACTTTAACCTGTGTTTCAGTGTGCCCTTTTAGTCAGGGGTGAAATCCATCAGGTTTTTCCTTTTGTTTTTTTTTTTTTTGCTTTTTAATTTATATGCCGCCCTTCTCCGGAGACTCAGGGCGGTTTACAATGCGTTAAGCAATAGCCTTCATACTTTTGTATATTTATACAAAGTCAGCTTATTGCCCCCACAATCTGGGTCCTCATTTCACCTACCTTAGAAAGGATGGAAGGCTGAATCAACCTTGAGCCTGGTGAGATTTGAACTTGCAATAATTGCAAGCAGCAGATGTTAATAACAGTGCTTCAGTCCACTGTACTAACAGGCTCTTCTGACAGGTTCTGGAGAACTGGTAGCGAACATTTTGAGTAGTTCGGAGAACCAGCAAACGCCACTTCTGGCTGGCCCCAGAGTGGGGAGGGAATGGAGATTTTGCAGTATCCTTCCCCTGCCACGCCCACCAAGACACTCCCACCAAGACACACCATGCCCACCAAGACACACACACACAGAACCAGTAATAAAAAAATTTGGATTTCACCACTGCTTTTAGTATTCTGATTATTGTTGCCCGACTCCCATTGTGGCTAGGAGGTCATGCCCTGTCCTTGGAGCTGGGTGGGGAAAATGTAGATTTTAGGCTTCTTTCTTTTTTTACATTTTAATCCCATCAGCTTCAGCCTTTTGTGGGAGCTGTGGCTGAAGGTATTTTGTTTATGAATAGGGTGGCCTGGCTTTCTTAATGGGTACAAAATATCCGTCTCTAAAGACTTCAGGATTCTGCTAGAGCTGTTTTCCAGGAAGACTGGGCCTGCTTTCTGCCTTTAAGAACATGTTCCTCCATTTCTCCTTTAGGGGAAATTTAATATTCTGCCTCTTTTAATATCCCCCAAAATATTTCATTCTCTAGGGGAGGTGGGGGATGCTTAATAAACATTCGGTAAGTCGACAAACACTGGCTGAGCATTCTGGGAGTTGAAGTCCACACATCTTAAAGTTGCCAAGGTTAAGGAACACTGAGTTAAACTCAGAAATCCAGGTTTATCATAGGTTTATTCAGGAGTGGGATTCAAAAATTTTAGCGACTGATTCTCTGCCCAGTTGCTGGGTGGGCATGGCATGGCCATGGTGGGTGTGGCCTACTTGGCCTCCTGCACCACGGCGGGGGGGGGGTGTTTCACCCTCCCCAGGCTCCAGAGGCTTTTCTTGAGCCTCCAGGAGGGCGAAAACAGCCTCCCCTGGGCTTCGAAGGCCCTCCGTAGGCCAGAATCAGGCCTGTTTCCAGACTTCCAGAACTTCCAAGAGGCCTGTTTTTCGCACTCCCAGAGCCTCCGCGCGGGCCCTGCACTTTCCTGGCATCCAAAATGGGCCGCATGGAGACTCCTGGAAGGGGAGGGGCGGGGTGGGTGGTGCCAGCCAGTCCTTTCAACTATCGGTTCGGCGAACCAGAAGTAAAATTAGCATCCGATTTGCCCGAACCGGCTGAATCCCATCTCTGGGTTTATTTTAGCCAGTTTTTCAAGCTCAGTGACTTTAAGAAACGTGGACTTCAACTCCCAGAATTCCAGTAGAGACAAGGACTGTGATGGGTAGGTGAGGGCGGAGCTTCTGTAGGAGGCGGAGCTACAGAGCTCAGAGAAGTGGGTGGGGCCAGGAACTAAATTTGCAGCTGATGGGAATTGATTGGAGATTCCTGGCTTAATAATTATTTTTAAAAGTTCAGGGAGATAATTTTAGCTCCATCCTGGCTCACAATCTCTGTTAGCTTGTTAGGATTGCATTGGTATTTTTTCTCCTCGTGCCTTGATTTTTGTTTAGGGAGGAAAAAAGTCACTTTTAAGTGACTTTTAACAGAATGCCATAGTTGGAAGGGACCTCAGAGGTCTTCTAGTCAGGCCTATAACTTTGGCTAGGAAAGTCACACATTGCAACTGTCTTGTGCTGGGTTTGTTTTATATTTTATATTATTATTTTATTTTATTATCAAACTTGTATGCCACTCATCTGGCCCAAGCCGACTCCAGCCGTTTTACGGATATTAAATAAAATATAGTATAAAACATTGAAACAATAAAGTTCCTAAATTTAAAATTAAATTAATTCAATTTTTTGTGGTTATTCCCACAATTCCCCATACTTTGAAGCACGTAGCTGGGGAATTCTGGGAGTTGAAGTCTAGACATCTTAAAAGTTGAGAAAGACTGCATTAAACACAGATTTAGGTTTATTTTAGCCAGTTTCTCAAGATCAGCGAGTTTAGGAAGCATGGACTTCAACTCCCAGAATTCCCCAGCCATGGCTTATTATTATTATTATTATTATTATTATTATTATTATTATTATTATTATTATTATTATTATTATTATTATTTATTAAATTTATATACTGCCCTATTCCTGAAGGACTCAGGGCGGTGAACAGCCAAGAGATAAAATACACATAATACAAACGTTAAAAAAACTTTTAAAAATACATTAAACACTTTGGCCCACGAACAAATTTAAAACACCCCAATTTATAAAACAAATTGAATTGAAGTCCATACATCTTAAAGTCCTTGAGCTTGAGAAACGCATTGATTTTAGCCAATGAAAACAAAGGAAACGGATTTATCAACCAATCCAAGGGCTCGATAACTCTTCCCGTTGCAGGGGACACTCTGATTGACAGCGGTGACCACTACTGGGAGGTGCGTTACGACCGGGACAGCAAGGCCTTTGCGGTGGGCGTGGCTTATCGGACTTTGGGCAAGTTTGACCAGCTGGGCAAAACTTCTTCTTCCTGGTGCCTTCATCTGAATAACTGGCTGCAGGTCAGCTTCACAGCCAAACACAACAACAAGGCTAAAATTTTGGACATCCCAGTTCCGGATATTCTAGGCGTCTATTGCAATTTTCACGAAGGTAATTTCTTATGACTAGATGGGTGGGAAATAAATTGAAATAATAATAAGGGTTACCTGTATTTAAACAGATTACAGGTATAAAGGGGAGGGGCTTGGAGAGTGAGCACGTATTTAGCATCTTGATGGTTTTGACTCCGCCCCTTTGATAGGCAATATGAGGTCATGGTGGGGAGGGGAGGGGCTTGCCTTTTCTCTAATGGGTTCCTGTGGTGGGCGTGGCCAGTCAGGACTATGGGCGTGGCTATTTGGTAGAGCTTTGGCTAGCCGAACGGAGCATCCCTGTGGAGGAGCAGTCTACCTTAGAACACTACTGCCACTTCTTTACCTCTCGGGGAGGAGGCCGGTAATCCCGAAAGTACAAACTGTTTTGTTTCAAAGTTACAACGGTGCAAAAAAAAAAAAAAGCAACTTAGGACCGTTTTTCACGCTTGCGACCATCAAAGTCGCCGATTCACCTAAAACCATGTTACTGGCTTGCCAAACTGGGCACGACTCACTCAGTAACAACCACTTTGCTTCGCGAAGGAAATTCTGGTTCCGATGCTGGTCATAAGTCGAGGACTGCCTCTAGAAATGCCAGGAAGGCGTAATAACGGGTTTTTTTGGGGGGGGGACTTCCCCAAATTTTCCCTGTCAGATTGGGATAGATAAATTTTGTGGTCCCCCTTCTACTTCTTCTTGTCCACATTCTCTCCTTTCCCTCATCCCTCAAGAGCCCCCCTTTTTTTCCCTTTTCCTTCTTTTGCAGGATTCCTCTCGTTCTACAACGCCAAAACCAAACAGTTGCTTCACACGTTTCGGGCCAAATTTACCCAACCGGTTCTCCCGGCCTTTATGGTAAGAGATTTGGAAGTGGTAGCGGAGAAGAAACTTGTGGGGTTTCTAACATGCGATGAAGATCTTTGAAATACTGTGAAAATACAAGATTCTAGTCCTTGTGGTGGGATTTTGCTGGAGGACGGGAAAAGCTGAGATCTATTGAACTACCGTACTTAAAGGAGATCAATTAATAGATTGGATCAAGGAAGTGAATTATGCTGGATGAAGTGACAGAACCACATACCCCGCCATAAATTTATTAAATTATTAAATTAATATGCTGCCTGTCTCACTTTGCAAAGCAACTCTGAGGTGGCTGATTTATATTTATTAATTTATTAAATTAATATGCCGCCCATCTCACTCTGCAAAGCAACACTAGGGTGGCTGATTTATATTTATTAATTTATTAAATTGATATGCCACCCATCTCACTCTGCAAAGAATCTCTGGATGGCTGATTTATATTTATTGATTATGTACATCTAGGCTCTAAAGGATTAGAAATCATTCCTTTTTTTCTTTCTCCATATCTAAATCTAGAGTATGCTACACTAGCACAATAAAATTCAGCTAGGTGAGAAATTAGAAGTGTAGAATTATAGAACCTTGGAAGTGGGAGGGACCCTTGAGGGCATCCAGTCCACCCTCCTCTGTTGTGCAGGGGTCCAGATTAAAATATCCCCCCGTTGGATGGTGGTCCAGCCTGTATTTAAATACATCCCATTGGGTTTCACCAGGCACGCAAACTGCTCTTATTGTTAAGAAGTTTTTCTTTCATTCAACCACAATATCTACTAAACTTAAATCTTAAATGTGTTTGGGGTCTGGAACCCATAAGGATTAGAGTCCGTCTTCCGATGTGACTTTCCTGCAGGTATTTGAAGACGATTGTTAAATCTCTGTCTTCTCTCCAGCCCTTCACGACAAATGTCTACCTAATTTAATTGAATAATTAAATGTCATTTAATGGATTAAATTGAATAATCCCATTGATTAAATTTAATTAATTTAATGAGTTTCACTTGATAATTTAATTTAGTTTGATTTAGTTGAATAATGCAATTTAATTTAATTTTAATTTGATGCAGTTTAATGTAATTTAATAATTGAATTTGGTTTAATTGGTTAAATTTAATTCATTAAATTAATACTTTATAAATGGGCCAACTCCCATTCTGAGTCTGGCCATCCCACAGTATGTGGCAATTAAAAATAGAATAATGCAGAAGAATCACCTTGTGGCAAGACAAGGAAGGAAGATGAAAGAAGAAAGGAAAAAAGGAAGATGAGAAGGAAGGAAGGAAGGAAGGAAGGAAGGAAGGAAGGAAGGAAGGAAGGAAGGAAGGAAGGAAGGAAGATGAGAAGGAAGGAAAGAAGGAAGGAAAGAAAGAAGAAAGATGAGAGAAGAAAAGAAAAGATGAGAAGGAAGGAAAGGAAAGGAAAGAAGAAAGGAAGGAAGGAAGGAAGAAAGGATGGAAGGAAGATGAGAAGGAAGGAAGATGAGAGAAGGAAGGAAGGAAGGAAGGAAGATGAGAGAAGGAAGGAAGATGAGAAGGAAGGAAAGGAAGGAAGGAAGGAAAGAAGGAAGGAAGGAAAGAAAGAAGAAAGATGAGAGACAAAAAGAAAAGAAGATGAGAAGGAAGGAAAGGAAAGAAGAAAGGAAGGAAGGAAGAAAGGATGGAAGGAAGATGAGAAGGAAGGAAGGAAGATGAGAGAAGGAAGGAAGGAAGGAAGGAAGATGAGAAGGAAGGAAGGAAGATGAGAAGGAAGGAAAGAAGGAAGGAAAGAAGGAAGGAAAGAAAGAAGAAAGATGAAAGAAGAAAAGAAAAGATGAGAAGGAAGGAAAGGAAAGGAAAGAAGAAAGGAAGGAAGGAAGAAAGGATGGAAGGAAGATGAGAAGGAAGGAAGGAAGATGAGAGAAGGAAGGAAGGAAGGAAGGAAGGAAGATGAGAGAAGGAAGGAAGATGAGAAGGAAGGAAAGGAAGGAAGGAAGGAAAGAAGGAAGGAAAGAAAGAAGAAAGATGAGAGACAAAAAGAAAAGATGAGAAGGAAGGAAAGGAAAGAAGAAAGGAAGGAAGGAAGAAAGGATGGAAGGAAGATGAGAAGGAAGGAAGGAAGATGAGAGAAGGAAGGAAGGAAGGAAGGAAGATGAGAAGGAAGGAAGGAAGATGAGAAGGAAGGAAAGAAGGAAGGAAAGAAAGAAGAAAGATGAGAGAAGAAAAGAAAAGATGAGAAGGAAGGAAAGGAAAGGAAAGGAAAGAAGAAAGGAAGGAAGGAAGAAAGGATGGAAGGAAGATGAGAAGGAAGGAAGGAAGATGAGAGAAGGAAGGAAGGAAGGAAGGAAGGAAGGAAGGAAGGAAGGAAGATGAGAGAAGGAAGGAAGATGAGAAGGAAGGAAAGGAAGGAAGGAAGGAAAGAAGGAAGGAAAGAAAGAAGAAAGATGAGAGACGAAAAGAAAAGAAGATGAGAAGGAAGGAAAGGAAAGAAGAAAGGAAGGAAGGAAGAAAGGATGGAAGGAAGATGAGAAGGAAGGAAGGAAGATGAGAGAAGGAAGGAAGGAAGGAAGGAAGGAAGGAAGGAAGGAAGGAAGGAAGGAAGGATACATCGATCCTACATAGCAGCCATCCAAAAAACAAAAAAAGCAATAATCAGTCCTATCAAAATACTACACTTTTCAATGGAGCGCTAAAAAAAATCATGGAAAACAGCAGGAATCTTTTCGGCATTGTCCAAAATCTTCCCTTTTCTCCCCTCTCTCGCAGACCGATACAAAATTCACATTTTTCCCCTTCCAAAACAAACGTGTAGCAAGAGTGGTTTAGCTCTGAAGATAAGTGCATCACTCAGGAGGAGCATCCATGACAGGGAGGTCAAAAAAGTCAAAATGGCAGACCTATGTCCTGCAAAAATTCCAGAGGGGCGGCTCTTAGTGCACTTGTGGCCACCAAGACTTTTGACCTGTATGCACATATACATACATACATATATACGTGTGTGTGTGTGTGTGTGTGTGTGTGTGTGTGTGTGTGTGTTGCTGTATTCTAGAGGTGGAGTTCTCACCTCACAATTAGGAGGCTGTGAGTTCGATCCTAGGTAGAGGCAGATATTTCTCTCTCTGGGCACAATGAGAATATATCTGCTGAACAAAACTCCGCATTGGTGACAGGAAAGGCATCCGGCCAGTAAATATTCAGCTCCATTCAGTTGCCCAGATTCCACCCCACAAGGGATTATGAGGTCGTTAAATGATGATAGATAGATAGATAGATAGATAGATAGATAGATAGATAGATAAGACAGACAAACAGACACCTTACTTTTTAGAGTTTTACAGCAGCCTCCTTGTTTTCCTTGTGATCTCTTGACTTTCTATCATTCTTTGGACCTGTTGCAAATTTTTTTCCCCCAAGCTTATTTTCGTTTTTTCTTTTCTTTTCTGGTCAGGTGTGGTGTGGCAGCTTCCACGTCTACTCCGGTTTGCAAGTTCCCAGCGCCGTCAAATGCCTTCAGAAGCGCAACAGCGCGACTAGCAGTTCCACTACCAGCCTCACTTAGTGACGCCCGTCACGTTCCTCCTTTCCAAGACGGAGAGACAGTCCATTCACGGTCACAGACCCCACTGTATTTAAAAAAAAAAAAACACACACCACCAATATATCTTCTTTTTTTTTTTTCTTCCAGGTTTTGGACCCAGGGGTCTCCAAAGTTGGGAACTTTAAGCCTCATGGACTTCAACTCCCAGAATTCCCTAGGCAGCATGGAGAGCGTGGTCCATAAGTGGCACCTGCCTCTATAGTCCTGGGATGCGAAGATCCATCTTCCAACCATGGGACCAGAGACTTCTAAGGTGCCTGGATCCATAATTCATCCTACAGGACGGAAACCATAGAGAGGGAATCTTTGGAAGTCCAGCTCCTTGGCACCAAGTCGAGGAAGCCATTTTGATGTCTTTCAAACCAAACATGGCCGGCTGAGGAATTCTGGGAGTTGAAGTCCACAAGTCTTAAAATGGCCCCAGTTTGGAGACCCCCCCCCCCCCCGCTTTAAGCAGTCATCGTGGAGACTTAAAAGATGTTATCTGGAAGATATTAGATGATTTAGATGGGATTGCAAAAAAAAATGGTGCCCTTGATGGATTTTAATCCCGGGGTTCCCCCTCGGTTATCCGGTGCCGTCAGTGGGGTGACGAGATGGCGCCTCTCGTGTAGCACGAAAATTTGTTGAAAAAAAAAAAAAGGACATTAGAAGCACTGTGCATTTTCTGGTTTTCTGACCTCTCACACCCCAAAATTTCCCTCAAAATTACCAAGACAAGCCACTACCGTTGCAGAGAGCAAAATTCTGCAAAAATAAGTCTGCAAAACTCTTTAATCTGGCCTGAATGAATTACTCACCCAATCCAAAATCTCTCTCTTTTTTTTTTTTTTTTGGCTGGATTTTGGAAAAGGGGAATGTTGCTTCAAATGATAAACAATGGATTTGTCTGAATTTTGGCTGTCGGCTTGCGAAAGCTAGGTTATTTCTTCCGAACGGTCTCGAGAGGAGAAAACAGTTTTTTCCGTCGCTATTATTCGAGTTATGATTTTATCCGGAAGAATAAACTAAAATGCTAGTCCTCAAGAAGAAACCTAAGATTCTAATCCTCAAAAAAAAAAATAGTTTCTAGTCCTCAAGAATTAAAAAAAACTAAAGATTCTAGTCGCGAATAAACTAAGATTCTAGTCCTCACGTTTCTGAATAAAAGGCTGCTTAGAAAGGAAATCAGAAGCTGTCGTATAATCAGTTTGCAGATATTTGAGACTCTCCATTGTTTTGCACCAGGCAACCGATAAGACTTCACTTTACCACTGTTCCATTTAGCAACCGTTAGTGGGGGAATTCTGGGAGTTGGAGTCCACACGTCTTAAAGTGACCGAGGTTGGGAAACCCCGCTTTTGGTGATAACATCCTTGGTAACTCCATCAAAAGGGCTTGTAATTTTGTTCCGTGAAGTTTTTCCGACTTTTAACAGTGGGATTTAGAAGCCTGCCATTCCTTGATGTCGCCCATCCAATGACTAACCTGACCAAATGTTGCTTAGCTTCCAAGCTCTGATAGCGTTGTTCAGTACTGTAAGTAAGCAAATAACTTTATTGTTAATCTTAATTATAACATACATACACAATAACAAAACCATAAAGCAGTGAAATACTAAGAGACAGTAATAAAAATATTACATGCAGAAAAAGTCACAACTACAGATAATCCTTAACTTACAGTTGCTTGTTTAGTGACTGAAAGGGCACTGAAAGAAGGGATTTACGACCATTTTTCACACTTAACAACCGCTGCAGCCTCCCCATGGTCAGGTGATCAAAATTGAGATTCTTGGCAACCGGTTCATACATTTAGTCCTCAACTTACGACCACAATTGAGCCCAAACTTTCTGTTGCTAAGTGAGACACTTAAGTGAATTTTAGCCCATTTTATGGCATTTTTTGCCACAGTTGCAGTTGTTAAATTAGTGACACAGTTGTTAAGTGAATCTGGCATCCCCCATTGACTTTGCTTGTCAGAAGGTCACAAAAGGGGATCACGTGACCCGAGGGGACACTGCGACTGTCATAAATGGGGGGTCAGTTGCCAAAAGTATTTGAATTTTGATCACTTGACCATGGGGATACTGCAACGGTCGTAAGTGGGAAAAATGGTCATGTCACTTTTTTCAGTGCTGTTGTAACTTCAAACGGTCACTAAATGAACAGTCGTAAGTTGAGGATTACCTGTGATTACCTTTATGATGGTCTCAGTATCACGTGATTCCCTTTTGCGACCTTCTGGCAAGCAAAATCAAAGCTTAACAACCGTGTACCACGAACAACGGCAGGGATTCGCTTAACAAACTGTGGCAAGAAAGGTCGTAAAATGAGGCAAAACCCACTTCGCCAAATTCGGCCACTTGGCCACTGCCTCACATTTATGACAGTCGCAGTGTTCCCCCTCAGGGTCACATGATCCCCTTTTGCGAACTTCTGACAAGCAAAGTCAATGAGGAAGCCAGAGTCACTTAATGACCATGTGAAATTGTTGTAAAATGAGGCAAAGCTCACTTAACAACTGTCTCCCTTAGCAACAGACATTTTGGGGCTTAATTGTCGTCGTAAGTCCAGGACTACCGGTAGGCCCACCTCAAACCTTGGATATCCCAAAAGTATGTTGCTCTTCCTCGAGCGTCTTTTTCTCCTCCATGAGGGAGAGAAACTTACCTTTTATTTTAGAAGGAGAGCTGCGATGTTGATTCGATCAGCTCTTTTCTGGGGAATCTGCGCAAACTCGTTTAAAGGTGGAATTGCCAAAGCAACATGTTAGCCAAATGAAAGAAATAATTCAGAAATGCAACGAAGGTGATAGATTTGGCCAGATCAAGGGAGGTTAATCCGCATGGCAAAATGAGATTTGTTGGTATTTTTCTTCGTTTTAATGTCTCATCCTTCAACCAGCTTCTGGCCTTCGTAATAAAATTCAGATTTCTCCATAAGCAGCAAACGCCTGCCGGCCTGTGAATAAGTAGAGATCTAACAGGAAAAAAACCACCTCACCATACTCATACCTGTGTTTCTGGGGAACTCGTGATACTTTGAAGTTACAATGGCACTGAAAAACGTGACTGAGGCCAGGTCCTCGGACTTATGTCCGTCACAGCAACTGCATGGTCATGTGACCAAATGTTGGGCACTTGGCAACCAGGATGAATTTACAACAGTTGTACCTGGGTTCACTGGATAGAACTGTTGACCCTTTGTGATCTTCCCACCTTCCTCCTTCCTTCCTTCCTTCCTTCCTTCCTTCCTTCCTTCCTTCCTTCCCTCTCTCTCTCTCTCTCCCTCCTTTTTTCCTTTCTTCCCTCCCTCTTCCCTCTCTCCCTCTTTCCTTTCTTCCCTTCCCTTCCTCCCCTTTCCCTCCCTCCCTCCCTCTCTCCCTCCATTCCTTCCTTCTTCCCTCGCTCCTTCCTTCCTTCCTTCCTTCCTTCCTTCCTTCCTTCCTTCCTTCCCTCTCCCTCCTTTCCTTCCCTCCCTCCCTCTCCTTCCCTTCCTTCCCTCCCTCTCTCCTACCTTCCTTCCCTCTCTCTCCTTCCCTCCTTCTTCCCTCGCTCTTTCCTTCCTTCCCTCCCTCTCTCCTACCTTCCTTCCCTCTCTTTTCTTCCTTCTCTCCCTCCTCCCTCTCTCCCTCTTTCCTTTCTTCCCTCCCTCCCTCCATTCCTTCCTTCCTTCTCTCTCCCTCCTTCTTTCTTTCCCTCCTTCCTTCTCTCCCTCTTCCCTCCCAACCTCCCGGCAAAAGCCATGAGGCGAGCCAAATTTGCTTAACGACCACATGGTTCACTTACCGACTGCAGTGATTCGCTTAACAACCACGGCAGCAAAGGTTGTTAAATTGGGGGTGACTCCCTTAACAAGTCATTGCCTGACTTAGCAAAGGAACTTTGATCCCCATTGCGGTTGTAAGTCGAGGACTATCTCCCCAGTACCACAAGATGCATAGAAAAAAAACTGGATGGCTGAGGAATTCTGGGAATTGAAGTCCAGACATCTAAAAAGTCACAGAAGTTGGGAAAAGTGCCAGTCAAGACAAGTGGAATCCACAACGCTTAGCTTTTGGCATCCTAACCAACGTACATCTTAAAGTGACAACCAATAAATGAATAAATAAAAATCCTTTTTCGACTTTTCTACTCAGCTTTTTAAGATGGAGACTTGCAGGTTCCTCATTAGACAATCCTCCTTTCCGTTTTTCTTTTCTGAAGGGCCCAGAGCAAAGTCGCAGTTATTCTATTTAACTCAATAAGGTGAATGTATCTGACACAGGTTCTTCTTCCTATTTCTCTCCAACACAACCACCCTGTGAGGTGGGCTGGGCTGAGAGAGAAAAAGATTGGCCCCAAAGTCAACCAACTGGTAGGACTAGAACTCATCTCCCAGTGATTAGCCCAAAGTCACTCAAGTGACTTTCATGCCCAAAGCGGGACTAGAACTCTCCATCTCCCGGTGATTGGCCCAAAGTCACCCAGCTATCTTTCATGCCTAAGGCGGGACTAGAACTCACCATCTCCCGGTGATTGGCCCAAAGTCACTCAAGTGACTTTCATGCCCAAAGCGGGACTAGAACTCTCCATCTCCCGGTGATTGGCCCAAAGTCACCCAGCTATCTTTCATGCCTAAGGCGGGACTAGAACTCACCATCTCCCGGTGATTGGCCCAAAGTCACCCAGCCATCTTTCATGCCTAAGGCGGGACTACAACTCACGATCTCCCGGTGATTGGCCCAAAGTCACCTAGCCGGCTTTCATGCCTAAAGTGGGACTAGAACTCACCGTCTCCTGGTGATTCGCCCAGTCACCCAGCCATCTTTCATGCCTATGGCAGGACTAGAACTCACTGTCTCCTGGTGATTGGCCCAAAGTCATCCAGCTGGCTTTCATGCCTAAGGTGGGACTAGAACTCACCATCTCCCGGTGATTCGCCCAGTCACCCAGCCATCTTTCATGCCTATGGCAGGACTAGAACTCACTGTCTCCTGGTGATTGGCCCAAAGTCACCCAGCTGGCTTTCATATCTAAGGCGGGACTAGGGCTGTCTCCTGGTGATTGGCCCAAAGTCACCCAGCATCTTTCATGCCTAAAGTGGGACTAGAACTCACCATCTCCTGGTGATTCGCCCAGTCACCCAGCCATCTTTCATGCCTACGGCAGGACTAGAACTCACTGTCTCCTGGTGATTGGCCCAAAGTCACCCAGCCATCTTTCATGCCTAAGGCAGGACTAGAACTCACCATCTCCTGGTGATTGGCCCAAAGTCATCCAGCCATCTTTCATGCCTAAGGCAGGACTAGAACTCACTGTCTCCTGGTGATTGGCCCAAAGTCACTCTGCCGGCTTTCATATTTAAGGCGGGACTAGAGCTCACTGTCTGCTGGTGATTGGTGCAGCATCATCCAGCTGGATTTCATGTCTAAGGCGGGCCTAGAACTCACGTTCTCCCGCTTTCTAGCCTGATAACTTCATCACTGTTTTTTTGTCCCTGGAGCTAATAGATTTATAATTGAGAGCGGGCAGTGAATGCCAAAATAATAAAAACAACTTTGCTTGTTCAGTTTTCATTGATTCCTTTGGATGCCCTGAGTGAAAAATATTGATTTTGTCTCAGAGATTGAGCGGTTCCAAGACAGGGGACTATATTGTGCCTCTCCTAGTTTAGAAAGCCTTACATCCGAGTTCACGGTTGATTAAAAATTCAGGGTGGTCGATGAAAATTATTAAAGTAGGGTTCACTGCACGCTTGGCCCCTTTGGACATGTATGTGGTCATGTCAATGTTGCCATGGCAACTGAAGGGGAAAAAACTCTGTCCCTCTTCCTTCTTTCATCATTTCCTTCCTTTTCCCCATTTCCTTTCTTCCTCTTTTTCCATTTCCTTCTTCTTTCTCCTCTCCTCCCTTTCTTAATTTTTTCTTTCCTTTTCTCCTTCCTCTGCCCCACTTCCCTCTTTTCTTCCACTTAATCTTCTCCTTTTCTTTCCTCGTTTCTTCCTTCCTCTCCCTTTCTTTTTCTCCCTACCCCTACCATCCTTCCTTCTTTTTCTCCTTCCTTCCTCCCACCCTTTCCCTCCCTCCACCTATCCTTCCACTTTCCTCCCTTTCTTCTTCCCTCCCTCCACCTTCTACCCTCCCTCCCTTCCCTTCTCGTCCTCCCTTCCTCCCTTCCTTTCCTCCTCCCTCCCTTTCTCTCCTTCCCTCCTTTTCTTCCTCCTTCCCTCCCTCCCTTTCCGTCTCCTTTCCTTTCCTTCTCCTTTCTTTCCTTCTCTCCTTCCCTCCCTCCTCCCTCCCTTTCTCTTTCCTTCCCTTCCCTTCCTTTCTTCCTCCCTCCCTCCCTCCCTTTCCTTCTCTCCCTCTCTCTCTCCATCCCTCCCTCCCTCTCTTTCCCCAAAAGAAGAGGTTCTTTCCCTAAACTGCTTTGTTTCGCTAATCAGCATTGCAAGACATCCCTAGTTTTAAAAATTGAATTTATGACGGGGAAATAGAAAAGCATTGCCTGAAACATGATTATCGCACCAGCAAACAAACCAGTTTAGCTCTGTGCATGTCAGAACACCCACTACCCCATGCACACACACCGAGTGTGCCCCATATTCAGACAAGGATGAAGACCAGAAAATATTTCTTTTTATTGTGTTCCAGGAAACAATAGCCACATGGGATAGTCTGTGAATTTGGCCATGAAGGGCTGGTAGTTCAGGATTAACAGGGTGGGGAAAATTACTTTTCAGATGAATGGGGCTTTATTTATTAGATCAATGAAGGCTTAAGGAATGTGGCCTTATATAGGTAGTCCTCGATTTACAACAGTCCGTTTAGTGACCGTTGGAAGTTACAACGGCACAGGAAAAAGAGACTTACAACCGTTTTTCACACTTAGGACCGTTGCAGCCTCCCCACTGTTCAAATAATTGGATTTGATTGATTTCAAATAAATCCACCAGGACCCTGCAATCTCCCGGCCACTAACTGAATTCCAGATGTTAAGAAGAAGACAAGAGAAAGCTGGAAAACCCAGCTAGCTCTCTTGCACACTTCTGAGTAAACCTGTGCTGGAAGAACAGGTGGCAAAGGACCCCATTTCCAGAATAACAGAATAACGGAAGGGACCTTGGAGGTCTTCTAGTCCAACCCCCTGCTGAAGCAGGAGACCCTCTACCATTTCAGTCAAACAGCTGTCCAGTCTCTTCTCGAAAACATCTGGTGTTGGAGCACCCACCAATTCTGGTGGCAAGGAGTTCCATTGATTAATTGTTCTCATTGTCAGTAAATTTCTCCTTAGTTCCAGGTTGCTTCTCTCCTTGATGAGTTTCCATCCATTGCTTCCTGTCCTGCCTTCGGGTGCTTTGGAGAATAGAATAACAGAATTACAGAATAACAAGAGTTATTGGAAGGGACCTTGAAGGTCGTCTAGTCCAACCCTCTACTCAAGCAGAAAACCTGATGCCATTTCAGACAAATGGATGTCTAATCTCTTCTTAAAAACCTCCATTGTTGGAGCACCCACAACTTCTAGTGGCAAGTTGTTCCAGTGACTAATTGTTCTCACTGTTAGGACATTTCTCCTTAATTTGAGGTTGCTTCTCTCCTTGATTAGTTTCCACCCATTGTTTCTTGTCCTGTCTTTTGGTGTTTTGGAAAATAAATTGGCCCTCTCCTCTTTGTGGCAGCTCCTCAAATACTGGAATATTGCTATCATATCACCCTTAGTCCTTCGTTTTACTTGACTGGACAACATCCACTTCCTGCAACCGTTCTTCATGTTTTAGCCTCCAGTCCCCTAATCCTCTTTGTTGCTCTTCTCTGCAATCTTTCTAGAATCTCAAAATCTTTTTTACATCATTGCAACCAAATCCAGATGCAATATTCGAAGTATAAACCGAGTCTTAGAGGCTTGCAATCTACCATTTGAAGCCAGTTAGCTGAAATCATGGCTGGCGGGGTGTAAATTAATCCTACATTGGTCATTTTGCTTCTCCGTTTCGGCCTAGCGATTGGCGTTCACCCGTGTCACTTGACTTTCTCCCTGTGGCGTGTCACACAACTCTGCTTCGTGTGAGATTTGTTTTTCCTATAAACGCAGCGAAAGTGTGTTGTTGCGTTGCCCTGGATTTGCAAGTGTGGTTGGGTGGACCAAGGCTTAGTTTTGCAGGAATCATGTGAAGTTCATCCATCCAAGAATATTCCAAGGGTCCTGTAAATTCCCCTTGATCTTCTAGTCCTCTTGATTTGTTAGTGCCACTTCCTCCTACTTCCTCAAACTTTGGAATCAGAATTGTGATTGGATTTTGCCGATCTCTTCTCAAGAGCCTTGGTAGTACAGTGGTCTAAAGCACCCTGTTGTTAAGAACAGCTGCCTGCAATTACTACAGGTTTGAATCTCGCCAGGCTCAAGGCTGACTCAGCCTTCCATCCTTTCTAAGGTAGGTAAATTGAGGACCCAGTTGTGGGAGCAATAAGCTGACTTTGTATAAATATACAAAAAGGATGAAGGCTATTGCTTAGCGCATTGTAAGCCGCCCTGAGTCTCCGGAGAAGGGCAGCATATAAATCAAATTAAAAAAAAAAAAAAAAGAGTCCGGTTAGCCTTAACAGAATAACAGAGTTGGAAGGGAACTTGGAGATCTTCTAGTCTAACCCCCTGCTCAGGCAGGAGATATACCATTTCAGACAAATGGCTCTCCAGTCTCTTCTTAAAAACCTCCAATGATGGAGCAGCCACAACTTCTGGTGGCAAGTCGTTCCACTGGTTAATTATTTCCTGGATCCGAGACTGTTCGGTTCTTTCTTCATGCCACTTTTAGGAATTCTCCTCAAATCCACTTCAAATCCCCTCTTAACTTTTAACTGTGGGATCAGCGCTGGCTGTGACATCACAGCAGCCCAGCCAATGGCTACGAAGGAGGGTCTCAAAGCCAGATCAAGGGTGGGTTTTCTGATCCGGTCCGTTAAACGATCTGATCTTCCCGCAAAACAGGATCGCTGGTTCGCCCAAGAGAGCAGATTCCAGAGGGATCCAGAGGTAGATTTGGTTGGGAGTTCTGTCGTTTTGTCTCTTCCTTGTCACCGTATGGATTCTTTAAACAAAATGTCCGCCGTCTTTTAATTCTCCATCTTGGCCCTTCGTTCCTCAAGTTTGCGTTTCAGCTCCTCGGTCAGCTCTGCAAAGAGAAATAACATGTCAGCAACACACAGCCTGTTCTGCCCCAGCTACAGAACCCAAAGAACGCAGCACACACAAAGTCCGTTCAAACTTTAGTTTAATAAATAAATCAGTCTTTTACAACAACGGCTGTTAATTTACTGCATTAATAGCCTCCAAGAATTCAAAGAATAATAACTGAAAGCTTACTGTGGTTGGCAGAATGCCCAGAAGCAATTTGCAGGAAGCTGCTAAGATAAGCAAGACAAGACACGAAGGTATGTGAACGAAGTTGTTCCCTGCAAATTGCCTCAGTCGGCATTCCTCCTTAAATAGGCTAAGGGAGTGGCCAATTAGCCCCAAGCCTTACTCTCGAGGAGATCTCCTCCTGAGGAGCCACTCCTGCCTTTTGGCAGCTCTGTGCACCCGTGCATCGAGAAGAGGCTCCTCCTCTTCGTCCTCTTCACTTAAGGGAGCTTCTGGAGGTTCTGAAGGCCCTGGCTGAGTCCCTGCCTCTGGCATCACATCTTCTCCAGCCTCCTCACTGTCCGACTCAAGTGCCAGCTGCACAACCGTCCAAAATTACGACAGCCACAGAACAGGGGTTTTTACAATACTGTAACGCTGGACAGATTGCTGTAAAACGGTCACATCGCCCCCCTCCTGCAGTCACGTGACCACAAATTGAACAACTTCGCTTACCTTTTAACAGGTTGCACCGTTCCAAAGCCACGTGACTGCAATTTGCCAGTAAAAAAAAAAAAATGCCTGCAGATAGTTTCCGACATACAACCGTCTGTTTAGTGACCATTCAAAGTTACAACGTCACCGAAAAAAAGCGACTTATGAGTGTTTTTTTCACGCTTACGATTGTTTATTTATTTATTGGTTCGATTTATATGCCGCCCTTCTCCAGAGACTCAGGGCGGCTTACAATGCGTTAAGCAATAGCCTTCATACTTTTGTATATACCTGCTTAGTAGGGCTTTCGGGCCCCCCAAGCGGTGTTCTTTTTTATACAAAGTCAGCTTATTGCCTCCACAATCCGGGTCCTCATTTTACCTCCCTCGAAAGGATGGAAGGCTGAGTCAACCTTGAGCCTGGTGAGATTTGAACTCGCAGTAATTGCAGGCAGCTGGTGTTACTTAACAGTACTTTAATCTGCTGCGCCACCAAGGCTCTTAATTGTTGCTGCGTTTCCCACGGCCATGCGATCAAAATTCAGACGCTTGGCAACTGACTCGTAATTATGACGGGCGCAGCGTCCTGAGGTCACGCGATCCCCTTTTGCGAACTCCTGACCAGCAAAGTCAACAGGGAGCCAGATTCACTTAACAACCCCGTTAATCACTTAACAAATGTCTCACTTGACCACAGAAAATTTGGGCTCAATTGTGGTCGTAAATCGAGGACTACCTGTGATTAATGACATATTGATGGAATCCAGTAAGTGGATTTATGGACAATAATAAACTAAACTTACCAGTAGTGGTGCTTCTGAATAACGGAGTCTTCTCTTTGGTGGAGGGTACATCATTTCTGGGGGAAGATTTACCCTCGAGTAAGCTGCCTTTAAGAGATTTAAAAAAATGTATGTTGAGATGTGGAGACTCTGGGAAGAGTGCAGAGAAGAGCAACGAGGAGGATTAGGGGACTGGAGGCTAAAATTTATAGAGAACGGTTGCAGGAATTGGGTATGTCTAGTTTGATGAAAAGAAGGACTAGGGGAGACAGGATATCAGTCTTCCAGTATCTCTGGGGCTGCCACAAAGAAGAGTGAAGTGAAATTCACTTATCTTTGTTACCGGTTTGCAAATGTGAGCACGCTTGCTTACTCGCTCGCTATGCTCACACGCGCCTCCTCCAGTGGTGGGTTGCCCCCGGTTCGCACGGGTTCTATAGAACCAGTAGTAAAACGGGCGGGAGGCTCCGCCCACCGACCCTGACTCAGAAGAGCGTGCATGCACGTGAGCGAAGCGAGCCCACACCCACGGCCCTGTTACAAACCAGTAGTAAAGGTAAGTAGAACCCACCCCTGGCTTCCTCCACACATGCACAGAGGGTCGAAAACAGGATGTGATGTCATCTGGGCGGGTGGGCGGAGCCTCCTGCCACCGGCGCTACCAGTTTGCCCGAGCCAGATAGAACCGACTGAATTTCACCACTGATACTATCCTATCCTATCCTATCTTAAACTGTAACTTTGAATGGTCACTAAACGAACTGTTGTAAGTCAAGGACAGACGATATCCCCAAATTCCAACTGCATGTAACACCAGGAAGAGAGATTTGCCCTAGGCCAGTGATAACCTTTTTGCCATCGCGTGCCAAAAGCTGGGGGAGTGCCCACACCCATAATTCTATGTGCCCTGCTCCCCCCACAAACTCATGCGTGCGTGGACACCCCCCCCTCACATGTTCCCCCTGCTTTTGGCATGTGATGGCATGGTGGGCCCGTTAGGCCAGTTTTTTGCCCTCCCCAGGCTCCAGAGGCTTTCTAGGAACCTGGGGAGGGCAAAAACAGCCTTCCCCGCCTCCCTGGAGGCCCTCCGGAGGCCGGAAACAGCCCGTTTGCCGACTTCCGTTGGGCCCAGAAGGGCCAACAATCAGCTGGTCAGCGTGTGCATGTGTGCTGGAGCTGAACTCGGGCAACGCTTGCGTGCCCATCAATATGGCTCTGCATGCCACCAGTGGCACGCGTGCCATAGGTTTGCCATCATGGCCCTAGGCCCTAAGTCCTCCTTCAGCCTTAGAAAAGATCCTGCCCACTGTCCCATTACCTGCCTTTAGCCCCAGTGGTGGGTTGCCCCCGGTTCAGACCGGTTCGTAAGAACCGGTAGTAAAACCGGCGGGAGGCTCCGCCCACTAACCCGGACGTCACCATAAGCGATCTGCGCATGCACAGAAGCTTCTGGGCATGTGCAGAAGAGCACCTGGGTGCGATGTGAACCGGTAGTAAAGGTAAGTGGAACCCACCCCTGCTTAGCACATAACATCCAATGCTCCTATTTAAATTGGCAGAATCATGAGGACCAGAATCCTTTTTCTTTTTTTTTTAAAGAAAGACACCAGGGTTCATAGCTCAAGGCTCTTTGGATATATTACCCTGAGCATCGTCCTGTCTACCGAACAAATCTGGACAAAAGCTTGTTGCTTTTGTCGCTGGATGACAATAATTGACACGAGGACCCAAGTCTCCCAAACCGTACCGGATTTCGGTGGCCTTTTTGGTGGTTTGGGAGGTACACGAACAGGTGGTGGGGGCCCTTTCCACCTCGCCTCCTGGTCCCCGGGTTCGTCCCACACTGCACCTGCACCAGGTGGAAAGATAGAGAAAATATACCTCAGTTCTCACGGCAGAAAATTTCATTTAAAAAAAAAAAAAAAGTCCAGATAGTCCTCGGTTTACAACAGTTTGTTGCAATGGCTCTGAAAAAAATGGACTTACGACCGTTTTTCACACTTACGACCGTTACACCATCCCTGAACTCATGTGATCCAAACGGGTGACTGACTCCTATTTATGACGGACGCCGAGTGCAGGGTTCGTGTGATCCAGTAGTGATGGCGGCGGGTGGTTCGGAGAACCGGTAGCAAAAATCCCTGTGTCCCCCCTCCCCCAACCATGCCCAGCTGAGCCACAAGATCATCAGAGGCTTTTTTTTTTTTTTTTACTTTTAAAAGCATTTTTTCTACAACCTCTTCCGACGAAAAAATGCTTTTAAAAGTAAAAAAAAAAAAAAAAAAGCCTCTGATGATCACGTGGCTCACCTGGGATCGTCAGAGGCTTTTCAAAGCATTTTTTTCTGCAACCTCTTGGCCGAAGAGGTGGTAAAAAAAAATGCTTTGAAAAGTCTCTGACAATCCCAGCTGAGTTGCCTGATCGGCAGAGGCTTTTCAAAGCATTAGAAAAAATGCTTTGAAAAGTAAAAAAAAAAAAAAAAGTTGGCCACGCCCACCCAGTCACATTACCCCCCCACACCAAGCCACGCCCACAGAACCGGTAGTAACAAATTTTACATTTCACCCCTGGCGTGATCCCCTTCGAAGTCAATGGGGAAGCCAGATTCGTTTAACAACCGTGTTACTAGCTGAACAACTGCAGGGATTCACTTAACAACCCTTAATTGGGGTCATGAGTCCTAAAAACTAGCATTTTTTACCAGATTTCCGCTGGAGGAACAAACCTCAAATCCAACATCTCCTCTGTTTGCAACCTTCCCTGCCGTCTTCCCCAATGACTTTCTGGAGAAGCCAGCGGGGGGAAAAAAAATCACAAAAGATGATCACATCATCACAAAGCACTTGGCAACTGGTTGTAAATGCAAACAGGTTGGCAAATATCTGAAATGCAGTCATGTGACCAGGGGATTATTTATTACAGCCAGAAACAGGGCCATAAAGCACCCTGTTCCAGTTGTGAATAGTCTTTAAATGACCGTTCGTAAGTCGAGGACTACCTGCAATCCCAAATCAGACCCCGTTTTATGATAGCCAGGAGTGTTTGGCTATAAAGCCCCTGTTCCAATTGCAAATAGTCATTAAAAGAACAGACTTAAGTCGAGGACTACCTAGAATCCCAAATCAGACCCTGTTTTATGACAGCCAGGAGTGCTTTATGGGCCCTAAGGGCCCTGTTCCAGTTGTGAATGTCGCTAAACATTCCGTCGTAAGTCAAGGCCTCCTTGAAATCCAAAATCAGACCCCTGGAGTTGCCCATATGAACAGGAAACAGCCTTTGACAAACTCTATTTATATATTTATATTTTGTATTTCTTAACCGCCCCACTCCCTCAAGAGCGGGGCTCTGGGTGGCGTACGATACAATCAATAAAATGAACGCTAAAAATCAGAATAATTTAACGATTAAACAGGTTAATTAAAAAAAAAAATAACATAAATTTTCCAAAAGCTGAAAAATTCCAAATTTCACAATTATGGCATCCATTTTGATTTTTTCCACACCAGGGATGAAATGCTACTGGTTCGGACCGGTTCGCCTGAACCGGTAGTAATAAATGCTACGAGTTCGGGCGAATCTGAAGTAAAAAAAAAAAGGCTACTGGTCTAGGCGATCCGGTATTTCCGATGATTAGCTGTGCCGTGCGATTTATATTCGCTAGAAAGCAGGAAATCCTGGTTATTAGCGAATCTAAATTGTGCGGCACAGCTGTTCCTTCCCCCTCGCTGTTCTACTTACCTTTGCAGACTCAGAAAAGGCTTCTTAATCCTTGTTCTGCCTCAGCTACGGACCCCAAAGAACGCAGCACACACAAACTCTATACAAAGCTTATTTTACTCAAATAACTTAGTCTTTATCATTCAAAGGCTGTTAATGAACTGTCTTAACAGCCTACCAGAATTCTAAGATAAGATAATCAGTCTTACTAAAGTTGGCAGAAAGCCCAGAAGCGATTTTGCAGACACGAAGGAGAGTGAACTAAAGTTGTTCTCTACAGCTTGTTGCAAGTGGTGTTCCTTCTTAAGTAGGCTAAGGAAGTGGCCAATTAGCCCCAAGCCTTACTCTCGAGGAGTCTTCCTCCTGAGGAGCCACTCCTGCCTTTTGGCAGCTTTGCACGCCCGTGCATCGAGAAGAGGCTCCTCCTCTTCGTCCTCTTCACTTTGAGGAGTTTCTGGAGGTTCTGAAGGCCCTGGCTGAATCCCCGCCTCTGGCACCACATCTTCTCCAGCCTCCTCACTGTCCTACTCGAGCGCCAGCTGCACAGGCTGCTGACACAGCACCCCACCAGCCTCCTCGTTGTCTGAATCAGCTACAATCTGCACAGGCCGCTGACGGGCCACAACACTCCTCCTTTTTCAGGGCTGCGTGATAGCGCTTGTGGTGCACATGCGCATAAAGCATGTGTTTGGTGCGCACTACACATGCGAAGCGAACCGGTAGCAGACTTCAGAGCATTTCAACCCTGTTCCAAATGCCTGCATTCTAAAATCGCTCTCACTTCCAGCCTGGCCTACCTGCCAGGGTTGTTGTTCCGCTGGGGATTGTAATATCACTCGCGTGATCCGCCGTTCTCCACTCACCTTCTTTGTTCACGTACGTCTTCTGCGGAGGGTCTTCCTCCTCGTAGACATGAATGGGTTGGGGGGCCGATGCCCAGCGTGGAGGCGGGATGGGCACGATCGGTGGCAGAGGAGGAGGCTGGGACGGCCAATTCGAATTCAGCGATTCGACGCTCTTTTGTTTCACAAGTTCGCCTGCAGGCAAATGGAGAGACGTACAGGTGATCCTCGACTCGTTCAGTGACCGTCCGAAGTGAGAGCGGCATTGAAAAAAGCGCTTTTCACACTTAAGACCGCTGCAGTATTCCCAGGGTCACGGGATCAAAAATTCGGGCACTGGACCACTGGTTCATATTTGTGACGGTTGCAGGGTTCCTGGGGTCAGGAGTTCCCTCTTTACGACCTTCTGACCAGCAAATTTGACAGGGAAGCCTGGATCGCTTTTAACAACTGCCATGATTCAATTAAGGACTGTGGCAAGAAAGGTCGTAAAAGGGGGCAAAACTCACTTCACAGCTGTCTCATTTGGCAAATGAGACATTTGAAATGTTGGACTCAGTTATGGTCATAAATTGAGGACAACCTATAGTGGGGAGATTCCAGCCAAGCTGATCGATCCATTAACTGTCTATCTGTCTGTCTATCTATCTGCCATTTATCTATCTATCTATCTATCTATCTATCTATCTATCTATCTATCATCTATCTATCTATCTATTCCGCCAGGCCGGGCTATCAACATAATAATTTTAAATTGGGGTATTTTAAATTTCTGGGGTTTTAAATTGAGCCAAATTTATTTAATAATTTTAAATTTTTAATTGATGTTTGTATTGTTTTTTTAAATAGGCTGTACACCGCCCTGAGTCCTTCGGGAGAAGGGCGGTATAGAAATAAAATTATACTTACTTATACTTATCTATCATCTATCCATCTATCATCTATCTACCATCTGTTAATTGTCTCTCTCTCTCTCTTCCATCTATGTATCAATTTATCAATCTATCAACCTACATCTATCTATCCATCCATAAATCATCTACCATCTAATTCTCTCTCTCTCTCTCAATCAAACTCTATCAAATATATCTATCTATCTATCTATCTATCTATCAACCATATCTGTCAGCTATCTCAATCAATCATATCTATCATCTATCTATCTATCTATCTATCTATCTATCTATCTATCTATCTATCTATCTATCTATCTCTTTCATAAGGGACACGGTGGCTCAGTGGCTAAGACACTGAGCTTGTTGATCAAAAGGTCGGCAGTTCAGCGGTTCGAATCCCTAGTGCCGCGTAATGGGGTGAGCTCCCGTGACTTGTCCCAGCTTCTGCCAACCTAGCAGTTCGAAAGCAGGTAAAAAATGCAAGTAGAAAAATAGGGACCCCCTTTGGTGGCAAGGGAACAGCGTTCCGTGCGCCTTTGGCGTTGAGTCATGCCGGCCACATGACCACAGAGACGTCTTCGGACAGCGCTGGCTCTTCAGCTTTGAAACGGAGATGAGCACCGCCCCCTAGAGCTGGGAACGACTAGCACATATGTGCGAGGGGAACCTTTACCTTTACTTTATCTCTATCATCTATCTATCTATCTATCTATCTATCTATCTATCTATCTATCTATCTATCATCTATCTATCTATCTATCTATCTATCTATCTATCTATCTATCTTCTATCTATATCATCAATCTCTATGTGGTGGTGCAGTGGTGAGAATCCAGTATTGCAGGCTAACTCTGCCCATTGCCAGGAGTTCGATCCTGACTGCCTCAAGGTGGACTCAGCCTTCCATCCTTCAGAGGTGGGTAAAATGAGGTCCCAGATTGTTGGGGGCCAAAAGGCTGACTCTGTAAACTGCTTAGAGGGGGCTGTAAAGCACCGTGAAGCAGTATATAAGTCTAAGTGCTATTGCCTATGTATATTTCATATTTCTAAAGCAGCCATCTCCCTCAAAAAACGCGACAGGGCAGGGTACAATATAACACAACCGATAAAGAAAACAACGTCTAAATCCTAACCTGAGAAACTGAAAAATAAAATTAGGGATAAGCATTTCAAGATTATATTATATAATGATAATTAAAACACCCGAAGGTGGAGGAAGGAAATCCCCAAATAGCCATTTAGTGTTGAATTATTACAAGTGGGGGGAGGGGTTTCAAGTGACTAGCTAGCCCCACTGTTGTGGGGTCCTCTCTCTGCCCCCCCCATTCCATTCCATTCCATATTTTCTATTCTATTCTATTCTATTCTATTCTATTCTATTCTATTCTATTCTATTCTATTCTATTCTATTCTATTCTATTCTATTCTATTCTATTCTATTCCATTCCATTCCATTCCATTCCATTCCATTCCATTCCGTTCTAACTATCTCTTGGCAAAGAAAATTTTGTGGAAGCGTCATAGCATTCATGGGCCAATTTGAAGCAGGAAGTAAAACAGATTCTTCCATGATCCAGGTGCGAATTCAGCCACGGAATTAGCATCAAGGTACCTTTACCAGGTGGTTGGGGGTCTTCAGGCTCCAAGGGGGACTCCGACATGCTCTGCTCGCTTTCCTGATCCGTCTCCATGACCTCTGCAAAGGAAAGAAGTCCCGGTAGAAAATGGGGAGGTGCTTCTGACTTCTGATCACATTTTGACTTACAGGTAGTCCTCGACTTACAACCGTTCGTTTAGTGACCCTTCCAAGTTACAGCGGCACTGGAAAAAAAAGCGACTTAGGGCCATTTTTCACACTTACGACCTTTGTAGCATCCCCGTGGTCACGTGATCAAAATTCAGAAGATTGGCAAGTGGTTCGTATTTAGGACCCGGGTACCTCCGAGACCGTCTTCTGCCACCAATAGCCTCCCACCGACCAGTTCGCTCCCACAGAGAGGGTCTCCTCAGGGTGCCATCGGCCAAGTTATGTCGGCTGGCGACACCCAGGGGGAGGGCCTTCTCTGTGGGAGCCCCAGCCCTGTGGAATGAACTGCCCCCGGAAATACGCAAGATCTCCGACCTCCGGGTGTTTCGTTGCGCATTGAAGATCCTGTTGTTCCGCCAGGCCGGGCTATCAACTTAATAATTTTAAATTGGGGTTTTTTAAATTTTTGGGGTTTTAAATCGGCCAAATCTATTTAATTATTTTAATTTTTAATTATTGTTGTGTCTTGTGTTTTTAAATTGGCTGTACACCGCCCTGAGTCCTTCGGGAGAAGGGCGGTATAGAAATAAAATTATTATTATTATTATTATTATTATTATTATTATTATTATTATTATTATTATTATTATTATTATTATTATTATTGTCGTAGTGTCCCCAGGGTCACATGATCCCCCCCTTTTTTTTTTTGCTTTGATTTATATGCCGCCCTTCTCCGGAGACTCAGGGCGGCTTACAATGCGTTAAGCAATAGCCTTCATACTTTTGTATATTTATACAAAGTCAGCTTATTGCCCCCCACAATCTGGGTCCTCATTTCACCTACCTTAGAAAGGATGGAAGGCTGAGTCAACCTTGAGCCTGATGAGATTTGAACTTACAGTAATTGCAGGCAGCTGGTGTTAATCACAATGCTTTTAGTCCACTGTACTAACAGGCTCTTTTACGACCGTCTGACAAGTCCAATAGGGAATCTGGATTCACTTAACAACCAAATGACTAACTTAACAACGGCAGTGATTCACTGAACTGTCTTGCTTAGCAACAGAAATTTGGGGCTCCGTTGTGGTCGTAAGTCGAGGATTGCCTGCTATTTCTCCCCTTTGCTCTCCAGCGCCCCAAACAATTCTAGATATATGGGGGAGGCTTACCCAGCGCCATGGCGTAGCTCTTCTCCACGCTGAGTGGCACGAGGATGCCCTTCGTCTTGGTGATGAAGAAGTCAAGCACGGCCATGAGGGAGGAGCAGTAATTCTGAGAGGGGAGAAAAGCGTGGGAATGGAGAAGGGGCCAAAGCTTTCCTGGAGTCAGCTGAAAAAACTCAAAACATGACAGCGGAATTTCAAGACATTTGAAAACTCTCAGCTGTTTTGAGTTACTCCCGCCTTGTGTTGGAGTTCAGATGGCTGGGGATGGGAGAAGGAAGGAAGGAAGGAAATAGAGAAGGGAGGGAGGGAGGAAGGAAGAAAAGGAGGGAGGGAGGAAGGGAGGATAGAAGGAAGGGGAAGCAGAAGTAGGGGAGAAAGAAAGGAAGGAAATAGAGAAGGGAGGGAGGAAATAGAGAAGGGAGGGAGGGAGGGAGGAAGGAAGGAAGGAGGGAGAAGGAGAAGGAAGGGAAGAAGGAGGGAAGGAAATAGAGAAGGAAGGGAGGGAGGGAGGAAGGGAGGGAGGGAGGAAGGAAGGAAGGAGAAGGAGAAGGAAGGGAAGAAGGAGAGAAGGAAATAGAGAAGGAAGGGAGAAAGAAAGGAAGAAAAGGAGGGAGGGAGGAAGAAAGGGAGGATAGAAGGAAGGGGAAGCAGAAGTAGGGGAGGAAGAAAGGAAGGAAATAGAGAAGGCAGGGAGGGAAGGAGGAAGGAAGAAAAGGAGGGAGGGAGGGAGGAAGGAAGGAAGGGAGGATAGAAGGAAGGGAAGCAGAAGTAGGGGAGGAAGAAAGGAAGGAAATAGAGAAGGCAGGGAGGGAGGGTGGAAATAGAGAAGGGAGGGAGGAAGGAAGGAAGGAGAAGGAGAAGGAAGGAAAGAAGGAGAGAAGGAAATAGAGAAGGAAGGGAGAAAGAAAGGAAGAAAAGGAGGGAGGGAGGAAAGAAGGGAGGATAGAAGGAAGGGGAAGCAGAAGTAGGGGAGGAAGAAAGGAAGGAAATAAAGAAGGAAGGGAGGGAGGGAGGAAATAGAGAAGGAAGGAAGGGAAGAAGGGAGGAAGGAAGGAGGGAGAGAGGAAAGAAGAAAGGAAGGAAGGAGAAGGAGAAGTAAGGGAAGAAGTAAGGAAGGAAATAGAGAAGGAAGGGAGGAAGGAAGGAAGAAAAGGAGGGAGGGAGGGAGGGAGGGAAGATGGGAGGAAAGGAAGGGGAAGGAGGAGGAAGGAAGGAAATAGGGAAGGAAGGAAGGAAAGAAAGAAGGGAGGGAGGGAGGGAAGAAAGGAGGGAAGAAGGAAGGGGAAGGAGAGGTAGGTGAGGAAGAAAGGAAGGAAAGATGGAAATAGAGAGGAAGGAAGGAAGGAAGGAGAAGAGGAAGGAAGGATACAAAGGAGGAAGGAAGGATGGAAATAAAGGAGGAGAAGAGGAAGGAAGGAAGGAAGGAAGGAAGGAAGGAAGGAAGGAAGGAAGGAAGGAAAGAAAAAACCCACCTATAACCATGAGGTTGCCATATGCTGCAAGAGTTCAGCTGAGAACATGCAAGCTTTTCACATATTTCCCCACTTGCATGAGATCTAGTAACCTGGGGAGCTTGTCCATTTTAAAAAGTGTATATTTTAAACAAATAACTTGAAAAAGGTATCTGAGCAAGTTCTATTCTCCACTCCTTTCTTTTCTAAAAACCCTTCCATCACCCCCCCACCCCCCCGTAACCCTCCTGGTCCCCTTACCGGCTTTTCCATAACGATGATGTATTCCCCACCGACGACGTTGATTTTATAGTGCTTGACACTCACGGCTCTGCAAAGAACACAAAACGGAATTCGAATTCTGTCCCTTCTTAAATTTCACCCTGGGGCGTAAATTTCATTTAGGCCATTTCCAAGGTCAGAAGGCAAAATACAGGTAGTCCTCGACTTACGACTGCCACTGAGCCCAACATTTATGTTGTTAAGTGAGAAATTGGTTAAGGGGGTTTTGCCCCATTTTACAACTTTTCCTGATGCATTTGTTAAGTGAATCACTGCAATTGTGACATTAGTGACACCGTTGTTAAGTGAATTCGGATTCCCCGTGGACTTTGCTTGTCAGAAAGTTGCAAAAGGGGGATCATGTGACCCCGGGACACTGCAACCGTCATAAATGTGAGTCAGATGTCAAGCGTTCTGAAGGCAAATCACATGACCATGGGGCTGCCACAACAGTCGTTAAGTGTGAAAAACGGTCGGAAGTCACTTGTTTCAGTGCCGTTGTAACTTCAAACGGTCACTAAACAAACTGTTGTAAGCTGAGGACTACCTGTAGTAGGTTAAGCTCATTGTTCTCTGTAGACAGATGTCCGAAAGGCAGGAAGTAAGTCGTAAGTCGAGAACTGCCGGTAACCAGATCTTGAAAGACTGAACATTCTTTATTTTGGGCATTTTAATGTTTCATTGTTCTGAGCATTTTTATTCGTGAACTGGGATCCTAGGATTGCTGGGACTCTGTGTGTGTGTGTGTAAATTAAAAAAAAAAACAGAAAACTCACCCATGCAACTTCTGCCGAACGGTCAACGAGAAACTCTTCCCATCCTGTCCGGGACGCAGCAACATGTTGCCGTAATTTTCATTCTGCTCCAGAAGGGCCACAGCTTCCATTCTGGAGACCTGGAAGAAACAGCTGGGAGAAGAAAGAAAGAAAGAAAGAAAGAAAGAAAAAAAGAAAGAAAGAAAGGAAGGAAGGAAGGAAGGAAGGAAGGAAGGAAGGAAGGAAGGAAGGAAGGAAGGAAGGAAGGAAGGAAAGTAGAGGCAGGAAGGAAAGAAGGAAGGAGAAAGAAAGAGAAAGAAAAAAGAAAGACGAAGGAAAATAAATAAAAAATAGGGAGGAAGAAGGAAGGAAGCAAGGAAGAGAGAGAGAAGGAGGGAGGGAGGAAGGAAGGAAGGAAGGAGAAAGAAAGAGAGAGAGAAAGAAAGGAAGGAAGGAAGGAAGGAGGGAGGGAGGGAGGGAGGGAGGGAAGGAGGGAAGGAAGGAAGGAAAGTAGAGGGAGGAAGGAAAGAAGGAAGGAGAAAGAAAGAGAAAGAAAGAAAGAAAAAAGAAAGAAAGACGAAGGAAAATAAATAAAAAATAGGGAGGAAGAAGGAAGGAAGCAAGGAAGAGAGAGAGAAGGAGGGATGGAGGAAGGAAGGAAAGAAGGAAGGAGAAAGAAAGAGAGAGAGAAAGAGAAAGACAGAGAAAGAAAGAAAGAAAAAGGAAGGAAGGAAGGAAGGAAGGAAGGAAGGAAGGAAGGAAGGAAGGAAGGAAGGAAGGAAGGAAGGAAGGAAGGAAGGAAGGAAGGAAGGAAGAACCAACCAACCTTAAGAGTGTGCGACACTGCAAGGTTTTTGGTCAACAGAAAGCACTTGGTTCCATAGCTGCTCTATCTGCCCCTTCTTATATTTATTTATTGGATGTTGATCCAGCCTTTATTATTTTATAAGTAACTCAAGGTACCCAACTTCCTCCTCCTATTTTTCCTACTACAACAACAACCCACTCCTGAGGTGGGTTGGCTCAAAGTCACCAAGACGGGTCTAGAACTCTCAGTCTCCTAGTGATTGCCCAAAGTCACCCAGCCATCTTTCATGCCGAAGACAGAACTAGAACTCACCGTCTCCTGGTGACTGGTTCAATGTCACCCACCAGCTTTCATGCCTAAAGTGAAACTAGAACTCTCAGTCTCCTAGTGACTGGCCCAAAGTCACCCAGCCAGCTTTCACACCTAAGGCAGGACTAGAACTCACCATCTCCTGGTGATTGGCCCAAAGTCACCCAGCTGGCTTTCATGCTTAAGGCGGGACTAGAACTCCCAGTCTCCTGGTGATTGGCCCAAAGTCATTCAGCCTGCTTTCATGCCGAAGGCAGAACTAGAACTCACCGTCTCCTGGTGACTGGTTCAATGTCACCCAGCAGCTTTCATGCCTAAGGTGGAACTAGAACTCCCAGTCTCCTTGAGCCAGGCTAAGATTCGATATTGGGACAAAACTCAAATATTAGAAGTCCAAATCTTTGGTCAAGACAGAAGTGCCTCTTCCGTGCCAAGGTGCTGAGATGACAAACGGTATTTGACGTAGGTACAGAATTGTAAAAGGGCAAACTGACCCTAAACAGATACATCCTGTTGTTTAATGTTTATTGCATCCCAAATGTCATGCATATCCCTGGATAAGGGGTGCGGCTTCCTTATTGCCCTTGTGGCATCTCCTAGCCCCTTATCTCCTTTTTTATTATGTCTTGAGCTCCGGAGCTGAAAACCTGAGCCTGTGGGAACGGGGCTGTTATGTCTTTCCTAGAGATAGATTAAAGGGTAGCTTCTACGTGTAAAATGCATCACTCTCTGTAATACTTTTGCCTTTAAACTGTATAAATACATGGCCAGAAGAAGCCATCAGCGTTCAGACCCTTTTCTTGTCTTTGGACTGTTTGAACCGTGCACAATAAACTTTTTCCTGCATTGGAGAGCTTGGCCTAGTCCGTTATTTTGTCTACAACAGCTGGCGACTCCGCCGGGACTGGGTGCAAGGCGATATTTCGCTGAGGACCGTTTCGACCCCTTGGGACCATCGGGAGGTCGCTCCTGAACATTCTCCAGGCGCCACGGAGATACGTCTCCGGGAGACAGCAGCGATACCCCCATGGCCCCAACGGTGCTCTGATCGAGTCCAAGAACCCTGCGGTGCAGGAAAGGTGGTCTGAACAAATTCCTGGCCAGGAATCTACGGAGTGGGAGCGTTTTAAGTGAGTATATTGTAAAAGAATTGTACCTGCCTCATTTGAAGGCAGACGGAGGGACCTGATCACTCCCTCGGACTCGGGGTGGCTACCCTAATGAAGTCCATGTCAGGTTGTGTGGGTGGTTAAGCCATCGCATTTCTCATTAGTCGCCGTGAGTTTCCGGGGCTATGAGTCGATGGCAGTGTGGTAGAAGGGATGGGGTTCAGAGCGTGCCAAATACTCCATTGGCATGCATGTTAAAAGGTTTTGACAAGTATTTTAGCAACCCTTCCTATCCGAAAGGATCAAAGGATCAATTAAAATTCTTATGTAAACATGTGTGGCCACAAAGGGAGATGGGCTGACCCCCTCCTCCTCAGGGATGGTTAAGGGAAGGAACAGTGGATAAGTTGTGGGGAGTGATTGTAGTGAATCAGGATAAATATCCTGATCAATTTCAATATATTGATCAATGGGTGAGAGCCCTGTTGAAAAAAGCTGAGGATTTATTGCAATGTAGGGCTGAAACAGTCGGGTTATGTGTATCTGAGCAGGCAGGAAAAGTAAGGGGGCTGCTGGAGGGAGCGGAGGAGGAAATCAGAGGCGTATGAGTGATCCTGGCGTGAAGTCAAGGGGAGTCATTCGCCTAGAGGTAGCAGTCAGAGTGAGGGAGAGGGGGATGATGATGATGATGATTTGGAGGCTGTGGGGGCTGTAGGTGGAGAAGAAAGAGCAGGAGGCACGGATGAATAAAGAGGCTGGTTTGTTGGCAGGGGCACTGCGAAGTGGGATGCAAGGGGTTTTTTCTCCCCCCCCCCTTCCTCTGGAGGGGAGAAAGAGGAAAAGAGATGCTTTTAAAACTTTTTTTCTCCTTTCTGGTGTTTGTCTGGTTTTTTTAACAAAATAGGCTGTACACCGCCCTGAGTCCTTCGGGAGAAGGGTGGTATAGAAATAAAATTATTTGGGAAAAGGAATTACTTGGGAAAAGGAATGCCCAAGACAGATGGTGAGAAGTAGAGGGATGAGAAGAGCGGATTTTGGGTCAGGGATGTGTGGGCAGCTCTCTGGGAGAAGGGGAGAGCGAGGACAGAGGAGAGGTTTGAGCAGAAAGTATTGGATTGGCAGACATGACTTGGTCAGATTGAGGGGGACCAGGCTTGGAAGAACCCCCGCCTGAGCCATTAGTTACAATGAAACTAGGGGGTCAGTACAGAACGTTTCTGGTAAATATGGGAGCAGGAAGATTAGTTGTAAATAAGCAGATTGCAGCCCCCCGGATCCCATAAAATTCTGGTCCAGGGGGTATCAGGGCAAGCCATGGGGCGGCAGGTCTTGAAATCAGAGATGTGTGATTTTAAAGAAGCTGAAATCCAGCATGAATTTTTGTACATTCCTGAGTGCCCTATTCCATTGTTAGGCAGGGATATGCTGAGCAAATTAGGGGCAACAATTTCTTTTGATGAAGATAGTTAGAGAATGACCATAAGGCATTCTCCGGAGGAGATTTGGAGGTTGTTTGATGTGCGCTGAGGATAACCTGCCGGGTTTTGCAGCTCGCCACCCTCCAGTGGGGGTGGAACTAAAACCTGGAGTGGAGTCTGTGAGTATAAGGCAGCGTCCCGTTTCTTGGGAAGTTATTTGTGCTATTTATGAAAGCATTCAGAGATTTGGAAGCGGGGTTTCTGGTGCCTATTTAGTCCTCCTGGAATACTCCAATTATCCCAATTAAATAGTTAGATGGGTCTTACAGCCCGGGGCACGGTAACTTTACACCCGGCCGTGTTGAATCTATATACCCTGTTAAGTTTAATTCCACCCCGGGCTGAGTGGTTTTCTGTTATTGATTTAAGGGATGCATTCTTTACAATTCCCATTTACCCCGTAAGCCAGCCACTGTTTGCATGTTGAGTGGGAGAATCCTTATACAGGAATGAAAATGCAATATACTGGGATTCGGCTGTCTCAGGGATTTAAGACCTCCCCCACATTGTTTGGAATAGCGGTAGCTAGAGACTTACAGTATTATGTGCCTCAACAACCAGGAGACACAATACTGTAATATGTTGATGATGTTTGGATCAACAGGACTGACAGAGGATTTATGATGGGATAATACTAAGATGAATGCACGATGATGTTAGATTTGTCACTAGAGTGTGGTTATTGGGTATCAAAAAAGAAAGCTCAATTGGTGAAAAGGAAAGTTAGATATTTGGGATACAATATAAGGGTCATCGAGCTTTAGGACCAGAGCAGAAAAGGGCGGTCCTAATGCTGGCAGAACCCCGAACAAAAAGACAACTGAGAAGCTTTTTAGGACTAGCTAGCTTTTGCTGTAATTGGATGGGGGGGCAAAAAGCTGGCCCCACTGTTTGAAGGTGCTGGCTGCAAGTGCAGAATTGATTCGGAATTGTAATAAACTTACTTTTTCTTGTCCTATACTCATGCACTCCCCTCATGAGGAGCAGTCTGTGTTGGATACTAAGGGACATTTGTGGATTAGTGGGCAAAGGCTGACAAAATATCAGGTAATTAGGAGTGAGAATCCACAGGTGTGTCTGGTGGTGTCTAACCGATTAAATCCAGCAACTTTGTTGCCTACGGAGTCTGTTTCTGAGCATGATTGTTTACAGGTATTGGAGGTTTATTCCACCCGACCATGTAAATATGGTAAATTAAGGTAAATATGTATGTTAGGTGGCCTGAGTTAGGTCATAAAGGGGGGGGGTTGGAATATGGGGATGGTACATGAACTTATTGTCACTCATTTGAACCTGGGGACCAAATGGAAGATGGAAGGGATCTTTTATTGGTATTATGACTTCTCCACTTGCTATTAAGATTGCAGAATCAAAATCATGGATTCATCGGACACGAGTCAAGGCAGCAGCTGACACCGGCTGGAAAGTGTCCGTGGACAAACAACATCCAACAAAACTGACATTTGAATGTGCTTAAAGAAAGCTTTTGTATTTTATATATAGGTTACCTTGATGTATATCTGCTGATGTAACCCGCTGTAAGCTAAAAAGAGGATGGAGCACCTGCTCTCTTGAATTAGTCCGGAACTTGGATCCTGACGAAAGATTGAAGATCATTGTGGATTCATGTGGGAGGAAAATTGGGTGTGGGCACTTTGAGTAATTGGGGTAGTAGCTTTATTGATTATTGTGTTTTACAGATATAAGCAATGGTTTTGTGGACAACCAGGGCCCATTTGATTTCTCAGTCGTTCCGATCCCTAATATTTCCCAACCGGCTGCGGAGTGTGAACCTCTTATAGATGAAAGAAGTCCCTGCTTAGGATACCCTGGAAGCTACCTTTTGATGCAAAAGAACAGAAAAGAGAATTTTCTTTAAATGTGTTGGTTTTGTAATTGTGGGTGTGAGTGTTGTTGTTGCACTCACTGTATTGATTGTGTTTTATGTATAAGCTGTAAGGTAGAGTGTGACGTGAAAATTATAGAGGAGGTGCTAGTACATTATTTGGTAATAAATCCTGAAGTCCCCTTGTAATATTATCTGAAAAGGGAAAAGCTGAATATACCCGAAATCCCTAGCTATGTAACAAATACCTTTGTCAAATTGGCAGAAGACATAGCCCACACTCTGAATATATCGAATTGTTTTGTATGTGGAGGAACTAACATGGGAGAAAAATGGCCATGGGAAGCCCAGGAATTAAATTATTCCAAAGTTTTAGAAATGGATTATAAGGGTAATCTGTCATATAATAAGGGTAAGGATGGAGACTGGACTTTGACTGCTAGTTTGGTAGGGAATGTTTGTTTCCAGAGAAAAATTGTGGCAGGCTGTCATCAGGTAGGAAACCTCATATGTACAGGAAAATGGGAAAGTAAGGTATGGTGGTCAGGAGGTAATGCCACGGAGGGAACTGATGAAATGGCCCTGTTTAAGGTAAACGGGCTATCTTTTTTTAAAGGATCCAGATAATCAGACCCTTGAATGGCTGGCTCCTGATGGACTATACTGGATATGTGGTAAAATGGCATATGGGGTTCTACCAAAATCTTGGTGTGGAGCTTGTGTCCTGGGAATAATTGGACCAGGATTCTTTTTGCTTCCCCTTAAAACCCGACAGGTGTTAGGTGTCCCGGTGTATGATGAGGTGGGAAACTTAAGACAAAGAAGGCATGTAGATACATCGGCAATAGGAAAGGTTAAGGTTGGAGGTAACCAACGTAGTTGGGGGAGTGAAGAATGGCCTGCAGAGCGAATTATTGAGGTTTATGGACCAGCTACATGGGCGGAAGATGGCATGTATGGCTATCGGACCCCTATATACATTCTGAACCGTTTAATTCGTCTGCAAGCGGTGGTTGAAATCATTACCAACGAAACTGTAAAAGGTCTTACTCAATTAGCTAGGGAGAGTGTCAAATCAAGGACATATCTTATGCAGAATACGTTAGCCTTAGACTATTTGTTAGCCAAGGAAGGAGGGGTATGTGGAAAGTTTAATTTGACTAACTGTTGTATAGAAGTTGATGAAAGCGGAAAGGTTATTAAGAAAATAACAGACAAAATGGTTGAAATAGCTCATGTGCCAGTCCAGACTTGGAAAGGTCTTAATTTACAGGACATGTTTTCAGGATGGTGGCCAAAGTTACCTGGCCTGCAGGCTATTTTTGGCCTGGTGGGGTTAGTAGCTGCAGGGTGTATTTTTCTCCCATGTATTTTACCTCTGTTTGTTAAAACTATCTCTAAAAGTCTATCCTTGCTGGTGGAACGTAAGACTACTGCTCAGGTGATGGCTATGTGGGATTATAGAAGGCTCCAGCAGGAAGAGGACTTAGAGGTGTGACTCGTCTGGTTATCTCAGATGAGTCACAAAGGGGGGTATGAGCCAGGCTAAGATTCGATATTGGGACAAAACTCAAATATTAGAAGTCCAAATCTTTGGTCAAGACAGAAGTGCCTCTTCCGTGCCAAGGTGCTGAGATGACAAACGGTATTTGACGTAGGTACAGAATTGTAAAAGGGCAAACTGACCCTAAACAGATACATCCTGTTGTTTAATGTTTATTGCATCCCAAATGTCATGCATATCCCTGGATAAGGGGTGCGGCTTCCTTATTGCCCTTGTGGCATCTCCTAGCCCCTTATCTCCTTTTTTATTATGTCTTGAGCTCCGGAGCTGAAAACCTGAGCCTGTGGGAACGGGGCTGTTATGTCTTTCCTAGAGATAGATTAAAGGGTAGCTTCTACGTGTAAAATGCATCACTCTCTGTAATACTTTTGCCTTTAAACTGTATAAATACATGGCCAGAAGAAGCCATCAGCGTTCAGACCCTTTTCTTGTCTTTGGACTGTTTGAACCGTGCACAATAAACTTTTTCCTGCATTGGAGAGCTTGGCCTAGTCCGTTATTTTGTCTACAACATCCTGGTGATTGGCCCAAAGTCATTCAGCCTGCCTAAGGCAGAACTAGAACTCACCGTCTCCTGGTGACTGGTTCAATATCCCCCACCAGTTTTCATGCCTAAGGTGGAACTAGAACTCCCAGTCTCCTGGTGATTGGCCCAAAGTCATTCAGCCTGCCTAAGGCAGAACTAAAACTCACCGTCTCCTGGTGACTGGTTCAATGTCATCCAGCAGCTTTCATGCCTAAGGTGAAACTAGAACTCTCATTCTCCTAGTGACTGGCCGAAAGTCACCCAGCCGGCTTTCATGCCTAAGGCGGGACTAGAACTCACTGTCTCCTGGTGATTGGCCCAAAGTCACCCAGCCGGCTTTCACAGCTAAGGCGGGACTAGAACTCACTGTCTCCTGGTTTCTAGACTGGCCCTTTCACCACTACACCAAACTGGCTTGATGTGACAGTAATGCAATTCGCGGGTTTTGAAAGAAACGCACGAAGAAGGCATCTCCCGATCTTCATCAGAAGTTTGTGTGAACAAACGCCGCCAGCAGCTCACAACTTACTCACTTGGGCAGTTTCTCTTCCCTTTTGAGGGTCACGCTGAGGTTGGATCGCCTCTCTTGCTCCTTCTCCAAGGCTTCAGACAACCTGTACAGGTGTCCCGGCAACAACGACACGGATTCCGGGATCTTCATCTAAGGATCACAGAAGACAGGCTGAGCTGGTGCCCAACATAAAAAAAATCTACGTTTTTAAAAACATTCAGAGGTCGTCCTCGGCTTACGATGCCCAAAATTGAGGCCAAAATTTCTATCGCTGAGCGAGACATTTGTGAAGTGAGTTTTGCCCCGTTTTACCACTTTTCTTGCCGCAGGTCGTTAAGTGAATCGCCGCCGTTTGATTAAGTTAGTCAGGTGGTTGTTAAATGAATCTGGCTTCCCCATTGACTGACCCCATTGCTGGTCAGTGGGGATCGCATGACCTCGGAAACACAGCAACGGTCGTAAGTATGAGTCGGTGGCCAAGCGTCTGAATGTGGGTCATGGAGATGCCAGAAAGGTCGTAAGTGTGAAAAACGGTCCTACCTATATAGAAGGTACCGGTTGTCATTCACTTTTTTTCAGTGCCGTTGTAACTTTGAATGGTCACTAAATGACCTGCTGTAAGTCGAGGACTGCCTGCGCAAATCACCTTAACGTTTGTTCCAGGGCTATTTAATTTGGATGGAAAAAAAAATCACATAATTACAGGTCGTCCTCGACTTACGACCACGACTGAGCCCAACATTTCTGTAGCTAAGCCCGACAGTTGTTAAAAAGGAGCTTTGCTCCCATTTACAACCTGTCTTACCACCGTTGTTATGCGAATTGCTGCCGTTGTTAAGTGAACGAGGCGGTCGCTAAGTGAATCTGGCTTCCCCTCATTGACTTTGCTTGTCAGAAGGTCGCAAAAAGGGGATCACGTGACCTTGGGACACTGCAACCGTCATAAATACGAGTCACTCCATTTTAAGTATTGACACCCTGCTACTCTTGTCTGAATTTAAAATAAATAAGTACAAGACCTTCCAGAAAATGATTTCTTGCTTAAGAAGGCTGGCAGAGAATAAATGACCCCCCCTACCTCCACCATGGTGAGTATAAAACCTTTCCACATTTCCTGCTGTTCCAGGCTCTCCATCTGTAAAGGGAATACAAAGCCCATGTAAGGTACGCATGATGTCAGAATTGGAATTGTGGGATCATAGAGTCACAGGGTTCGAAAGGACCTTGGAGGTCCTGGAATCACAGAGTCACAGGGTTGGAAGGGAGATCATGGAATCACAGTTATGGAGGTTGCAACAGAGCTCATGAAATCATAGAGTCCAAGGGTTGGAAGGGACCTTGGAGGTCATGGAATCACAGTTATGGAGGTTGCAACTGAGGTCATGAAATCATAGAGTCCAAGGGTTGGAAGGGACCTTGGAGGTCATGGAATCACAGTTATGGAGGTTGCATCAGAGGTCATGAAATCATAGAGTCCAAGGGTTGGAAGGGACCTTGGAGGTCATGGAATCACAGTTATGGAGGTTGCAACAGAGGTCATGAAATCATAGAGTCCAAGGGTTGGAAGGGACCTTGGAGGTCATGGAATCACAGTTATGGAGGTTGCAACAGAGGTCATGAAATCATAGAGTCCAAGGGTTGGAAGGGACCTTGGAGGTTATGGAATGACAGTTATGGAGGTTGCAACAGAGGTCATGAAATCATAGAGTACAAGGGTTGGAAGGGACCTTGGAGGTCATGGAATGACAGTTATGGAGGTTGCAACAGTGGTTGTGAAATCATAGAGTCCAAGGGTTGGAAGGGACCTTGGAGGTCATGGAATCACAGTTATGGGGGGTTGCAACAGTGGTTGTGAAATCATAGAGTCCAAGGGTTGGAAGGGACCTTGGAGGTCATGGAATCACAGAGTCACAGGGTTGGAAGGACCTTGGGGGTCATGGAATCACAGTTCTAGGGGTTCCAATGGAGGTTTTGGCATCATAGAGTCACAGCACAGGGTTGGAAGTGAGGCTATGGTATCACAGGGTCAGAGGGTTGGAAGCCACTTTGAAGATCATGGGATCATGGAGTAATAGGGTTGCAACGGAAGTCATGGAATCATAGAGTCACAGGGAAGAAACGGACCTTGGCCATCTTGTAATCATAGAGTCACAAGGTTGGAAGCAACCCTGGAGATCATGAAATCTTAGAGCCGTAGAGTTGTTAAAAGACCTTGAGATCTTCTAGTAATCTAGTTCAACCTCCAGCCCACACAAGACTCATCAAACTATCTCGGACAAATCCGATGTCCAATCTTAGCTGAAGATCTTCCAGTGACGGAGCCTGCAAAATTCTAGAATTAATTTTGTTTTGTTGTGATTTAGATTCTAGATCCGGGGGTCCCCTGGATCTAGATTAATCCAGTTTTTTTCTAGCACGATAAAAATACTGACCGGGATTTAAAGTTAAAAAAAAAAGAAGAAGATGATAGGTGGAATAATCCCTTTTTAACAAAAAAAGAGAGAAATAAATAAAATACATTACCCTCAACTTTACTTCTTGGTTCCACATCCTGAGAGTTAGCCCTGGTTTTTCTGTAGACATGGGACTCATGCTTCTTGGACAGTTGTCTTCGGCCAGGGAGACCAAGTCAGTCAGATCAATTTTCTCAATATACTGGAGGTGAGGAAGAACGAGTAAAAAAGTTGGTTTCCAAGCTTCTAGTCCTCAAGGTTGCAGTTTATCCAAGTCAGCTGCCAAAGCTAGCCTTTTTCCTTCTACTCCAGGGGTGGGCAAATATGGTCCCTTTATGACCTGTGGACGGCTGGCTCAGGAATTCTGGGAGTTGAAGTCCACAGGTTGTAAAAGGGCCACAGTTGCCCACCCCTGTTCTACCCAGTCTAACGGTTTCTTATTTGGCCCAACAACTTTTTTCAAGATTCAAACATAGGAAGGTCTTAAGACACTAGACGATCCAATCTCCGAATGCAAAACTTTATTGAGTACATCGTTTCGGCACCGATGAGGGCAAAACCAGATCTAGCTAATTCCCGCGCAAAGCCACATAGTTAAAATATTGGATTCTCCCTCCCCCTATTAGAGCAGGTCACATTGTCCAATGGAGTCTTTTTGTATTGTTATGAGAAAAAGTCTTTGGATTTGGCAAACACTTGCAAAAGTGGCCTTGGCTCTCACAGCTCGTCTTCTTGATGCCTGGAGCATACATTTCATGGCACTTTACACACACTACGCAACACCACCCTGTACTTACCTGACTTTCTCTGTTGGTGTGGTAGAAATACAGTGTGGAGCCCCAAAGGCCAGCCCAGTACTTCTTATAATCCTATTAAAATAAAAAGAGAACAGAGGAGTGGGATTCTCTTGAAACGGTAAGGGCTTTGATCTCACAGTCACGCCTGCCATCTTGACTTTTTTGCCCTCCCCCTGAAGTCAACAATAGATTGGACATTGGTGTGTGTATGCGCGCGCACAATTTCTGGGATTTCCAGAGAGAAAACATTCCATTGAAGTTCCATGTTTTACAGGTAGCCTTCAACTTACGACCACAATTGGGCCATAAAAAAGTTTATGTTGCTAAGTGAGACATTTGTTGTGAGTTTGGCCCCATTTTATGACCTTATTTGTACTTGCCACAGCTGTCAATTAGCTATTATGCCTAAGGTGGGACTAGAACTCACAGCCTCCTGCTTTCGAGGCCAGCACTTTAACCATTACGCATAATGGGCTCACGTTTCCGTTCCGTCACGATCTGATATTTTTGTAAGTTACCAAAACGTGCGGTTATTTATTTTATTTATTTATTTATTTATTTTATCAAATTTCTATACCGCCCTTCTCCTTTCGGACTCAGGGCGGTGAGCAGCCAAAGTAAAACATTTGTACACAAAAGTTAAAAGAGATTTAAAATAATTAAATAAGTTTGGCCCATAATTTAAAACATTTCAATTTAAAACCAATTTCAAATTTTAAAAACCCACCATAAAATCAGGACAAACCCGAGACGTACAAAATGCAAAGTCCAATTGAATGACACCGATCGGCCACTGAGGCACGTGACAGCCAGGCCGAAGAGTTTGTCACAGTTTCTCAATTTTCTCGCATTAGATTCTTTTCACGTCACGAAAGTTGACCAGAATGGCTCATTCTACTTTATAATAAAGCGACAGAAACTTGCAAGTACCCTCACTCTGTCAAAGACCTTGGAGGACTCATCTCTAATGATCTAAGCACCAGGATTCACTGTAACAACATTGCCAAAAAGACATTAAGATTTGTTAACCTAAACTTGCGTAGCTTCTTCTCCGGTAATATCGTACTGCGAACTAGGTCATACAAAACCTTTGCTAGACCATTTCTCGAATACAGCTCATCTGTCTGGATCCCGCACTGCATATCGGACATTAATACAATCGAACGAGTCCAGAGATATTTCACGAGAAGAGTCCTCCACTCCTCCGCTCGCAACAGGATACCTTATGCCACCAGACTTGAAATTCTGGACTTAGACAACTTAGAACTACGCCGCCTTCGGTTTGACCTAAGCGTAGTACACAAAATTAACTGCTACGATGTCCTACCTGTCGATGACTTCTTCGGCTTCAACCGCAACAATACACGAGCACACAATAGAAACAAACTTAAGATAAACCGCTCCAAACTAGACTGCAGGAAATACGACTTCAGCAACAGAGTGGTCAATGCCTGGAATGCACTACCTGACTCTGTGGTTTCATCCCCAAACCCCCAAAACTTTAACCTTAGATTGCCTACTGTCGACCTCACCCCATTCCTAAGAGGTCTGTAAGGGGGCGTGCATAAATGCACCAATGTGCCTACCGTCCCTGTCCTAATGTTCTCTTTTATTCGTATCCATCTCATGTATTCATAACCATGTTTATACTTGTATCTGTTATCTAATACATGCTTGACAAAGTAAATAAATAAATAAAGTACAATTTTGTCCCTATTTCATTCTCCTTTACAGCCTGAGAAACTAGGGAGGGTCCCTTCTGAACCTCCTTCTCCACCCGTTATACAGCAGAGGGCTATGCGGCCTCTTATCTGACTGTTCCCTAGCTAAAATGTATTCCCCATCTCCTGAGAAACTAAGGAGGGTCCCTTCTACGTCTTTTTCTCCACCTGTTATGCAGCTGAGGCAATGTTGCCTCTTATCTGTTCCCTAGGCAGCATTCTCCCACCCTTTAGAGCCCAAGAAACTATGGAGGGTCCCTTCTATGTCTTTTTCTCCACCTGTTATGTAGCTGAGGCAATGTTGCCTCTTATCTGTTCCCTAGACAGCATTCCCCCACCCTTTAGAGCCCAAGAAACTATGGAGGGTCCCTTCTATGTCTTTTTCTCCACCTGTTATGTAGCTGAGGCAATGTTGCCTCTTATCTGTTCCCTAGGCAGCATTCCCCCACCCTTTAGAGCCCAAGAAACTATGGAGGGTCCCTTCTATGTCTTTTTCTCCACCTGTTATGTAGCTGAGGCAATGTTGCCTCTTATCTGTTCCCTAGACAGCATTCCCCCACCCTTTAGAGCCCAAGAAACTATGGAGGGTCTCTTCTATGTCTTTTTCTCCACCTGTTATGTAGCTGAGGCAATGTTGCCTCTTATCTGTTCCCTAGGCAGCATTCCCCCACCCTTTAGAGCCCAAGAAACTATGGAGGGTCCCTTCTATGTCTTTTTCTCCACCTGTTATGTAGCTGAGGCAATGTTGCCTCTTATCTGTTCCCTAGGCAGCATTCCCCCACCCTTTAGAGCCCAAGAAACTATGGAGGGTCCCTTCTATGTCTTTTTCTCCACCTGTTATGTAGCTGAGGCAATGTTGCCTCTTATCTGTTCCCTAGGCAGCATTCCCCCACCCTTTAGAGCCCAAGAAACTATGGAGGGTCCCTTCTATGTCTTTTTCTCCACCTGTTATGTAGCTGAGGCAATGTTGCCTCTTATCTGTTCCCTAGACAGCATTCCCCCACCCTTTAGAGCCCAAGAAACTATGGAGGGTCCCTTCTATGTCTTTTTCTCCACCTGTTATGTAGCTGAGGCAATGTTGCCTCTTATCTGTTCCCTAGACAGCATTCCCCCACCCTTTAGAGCCCAAGAAACTATGGAGGGTCCCTTCTATGTCTTTTTCTCCACCTGTTATGTAGCTGAGGCAATGTTGCCTCTTATCTGTTCCCTAGGCAGCATTCCCCCACCCTTTAGAGCCCAAGAAACTATGGAGGGTCCCTTCTATGTCTTTTTCTCCACCTGTTATGTAGCTGAGGCAATGTTGCCTCTTATCTGTTCCCTAGGCAGCATTCCCCCACCCTTTAGAGCCCAAGAAACTATGGAGGGTCCCTTCTAAATCTCTTTCTCCATTTATTATGCAGCTTCAGGCTATGCTGCCTCTTATGTGACCATTTGCTAGGCAGCATCTCTCCCCCCCCATCTCCTTTACAGCTGGAGAAACTAGGGAGAGTCCCTTCTAATCTCTTTCTCCATCTGTTATGCAGCTTCAGGCTATGCTGCCTCTTATATGACCGTTCACTAGGCAGCATCTCCCCCCCCCACATCTCCTTTACAGTTTGAGAAACTAAGGAGAGTCCCTTCTAATCTCTTTCTCCGTCTGTTATGCAGTTGAGGGCTAGGCTATCTCTTACCTGACTGTTCCCAAGGCAGCGTTTCTTCCCGAGTTTCCTTTACATCCAAAGAAACTAGGGAGGGTTTCTTCTGAGCTTCTTTCTCCATCTGTTATGCAGCTTCAGGCTATGCTGCCTCTTATCTGACTGTTCCCTAGGCACCATTCACCTTCCCCACCCAGCCTGTCTCCATTAAAGCCTGAGAAACTAGGGAGGGTCCCTTCTGAGTCTCTTTCTCTATCCATTATACAGGTAGTCCTTGACCTATGACCATAACTGAGCCCAGAATTTATGTTGCAAAAGTGAGACGTTTGTTAAGTGAGTTTTGCCCCCCCGTTTTACGTCTTTTCTTGCCGCACGTGTTAAGTGAATCACTGTGGTTGTTAAATTAGTAACAACACAGTTGTTAAGGGAATCTTAACAACTTTGCTTTGTCAGAAGGGGATCACGTGACCCCGGGACACTGCAACCGTCATAAATAGGAACCAGCGGTCAAGCATCCGAATGTAAATCACGTGACTGCAGGGATGCTGCAACGGTCGTTAAGTGTGAAAAACGGTCATCGGTCACCTTTTTTCAGTGCCGTAGTAGCTTCAAACGTCACTAAACCGACTGTTGTTAAGTCGAGGACTACCTGTACAGCTGAGGGCTACGCCGCCTCTTATCTGTCCATTCCTAGGAATCAATCCTTCGTCAGTCTCTCAAAGTCTTTCTCACATACTCTTACACTTCCTGATATGCCAGACAAGGGTGTTTGAAACTACCACCACCACCCGCGATTAAAATTCAGCCCCTACCCTTATCTCCCCGGGAGGAAAAACAGCTGTATTTCCCTCCCCCAGATGTGAAGAGCTTCCAAAGAGCCTCCGTTCTGGTTTTCCCATGCTCTTTGGTCCCCCCGTTTCTTCTCCCGAAGCAAGCCAGAGAAAGGTACCTGGTCCCACGGGTTCTTTTTCTCCAAGAAGCCCTCGTAGTAATGGGGGGGCAGAGCGGCCTTGGCTTTGGCTGTCCGCTGGCCTGGTGCGGCCATCGCTTCCTGCCACTCTGGCCAGAGAAGCCAGTGGTTGAAGAACTCTCTCTCTCTCTCTCTGCAGAGTTGAGGAATCTACACCAGGAAGCAAACATGCAATAAATTCAGCGGCACAGATTTTTTTTCTTCTTCTTCCTGGGTGTTTTTTTTTTTTTTGCAGGCACCTGTAAATTTCTCCGGGGGGGCCGTCCCCTTGGCCAGTGTCCTTGGACACTTGGACCTTGGACAGGGGAAAAGGGGCCCAGAGGTTTTGCCAGCTGGTTCCTCCTCGCTTGAGCTGACACGAAGAAAAGGAGGCGGCCGGCTTTTGTTTCAGAGGCACAAAATGATTTCAGACTCGCTGGTTGGTCCCAGCCGGCTGTCGCGATCTGTATCTGGCTCTTCCCCAACCAGCCAGCAGGTTCAGCTTTTTTCCGAACGGAGGAGAAAAAAAGGGGAGAAGAGGAGCAGGGTTTTCTGAGAAAGTGCAGAAAGCGGCTTTCGAGAAGTCTCCTTTTGGTGATTTTGGGCAAAGCAGGGGTGCGACACGTTTGAAGTCCTGGATGGAGTTCAAATCCAGCTTGTTGCTGATGAGGCTGAGCTCCTGATGACCACCAGGGGGCAGCAGAGAGAGAGAGAGAGAGAGAGAGAGAGAGAGAGAGAGAGAGAGAGGTAGAGAGAGAGAGAGGAAGAGGAAGAGAGAGGGAGGAAGGGAGGGAGAGAGAGAGAGAGAGAAAGCAAAGAGAGAAAGAGTGAGAGAATAAAAGAGAGAAAGAGGGAGACAGAGGGAGGGAAGGAGAGAAAGAGAAAGAGCAAGAGTGAGAGGGAGAGAGAGAGAGAGAGAGAGAGGAAGAGGAAGAGAGAGGGAGGGAGAGAGAGAGAGAGAGAGAAAGCAAAGAGAGAAAGAGTGAGAGAATAAAAGAGAGAAAGAGGGAGACAGAGGGAGGGAAGGAGAGAAAGAGAAAGAGCGAGAGGGAGAGGGAGAGAGAGAGAGAAAGCGTAAGAGAAAAAGAGCAAGAGAATGGGAAGGAGGGACAGAGAGAGAGAGAGAAAAGAGAGAGAGAGGGAGGGAGGGAGAGAGAGAGAATGGGAGGGAGGTAGAGAAAGAGAAAGAGGGAGAGAGGGAAGGAGAGAAAGATAGAAAGAGCGAGAGAGAAGGAAGGAGAGAAAGAGAAAGAGCAAGAGAGGGAGGGAGGGAGAGAGGGAAAGCAAAAGAACAAGAGAATGGGAAGGAGGGAGAGAGAGAAAAGAGAGAAAGAGGGAGGGAGAGAGAGAGAGAAAGAGTGAGAGAATGGGAGGGAGGGAGAGAGAGAAAGAGAGAAAGAAGGAGAGAGGGGGAGGAAGAGAAAGAGAGAAGGAGGGAGAGAGAGGGAGAGAAAGAGAAAGGGAGGGAGAGAGAGAAAGAGGGAGAGAGAGGGAGGGAGAGGGAGGGAGAGAAAGAACAAGAGAGGGAGGGAGGGAGAGAGAGAGAGAAAGAGAGAGAGGGAGGGAGAGAAAGAGCGAGAGAGGGAGGGAAGGAGAGAAAAAGAGAAAGAGAGAAAGAGGAAAAGAGAGAGAGGGAGGGAGGGAGAAAAGAGAAAGAGTGAGAGGGAGGGAGGGAGAGAAAGAGCAGGAGAGGCAAATGTCACAAGTACATTTCAGTTGCCAAGCCCCTGAGTTTTGATCTCGTGACCTTCGGGAGGCTGCCATGGTCGTTAAGTATGAAAAAACGGTCCGAAGTCCCTTTTTTTCAATGCCGTCGTAACTTTGAACAGCCACTAAACAAACTCTCGAGGACTACCTGTATTAAAAAAAACAAAAAAACCAAACCAGCCGACGGCTATTGGGTTAAGCCAAAGGTGACCCCCATCTTCAGATCCCTCTGTTCACACAAACCGAAAAATGAGAATTTGGGGGGTGTTTTTCTTTCATTTTCAAATCCAAGACCCAGAACTGGTTTCTAAAGCGATTTAACAGATTTAACGGAAGGGACCTTGAAGGTCATCTAGTCCAACCCCCCCCCCCCCAAAGCAGGAGACAATTCTTCTGCTTGAATTGAAGCCGCCATCTCTGCCAACTTCTGGGCGCTGTCCCTTTAAGAGGAATGCAACCTGCCCAAAGTTGGCAGGGATTCCTTTTTGAACTGGAGCCCAGAAATATCTTGTTTATCTACCCAGAAAAACAGGGCAGAGCCAACTTTTCCTAGCTGGCTGGCAAACCTAGAAGGTTAAATCTCTTTTTTTCTTTTTTTTTGGTAAATCATCACCGTCAATCAGCTATTTGTCTTTCCACATTCCAGCAGCTCTGCCCTTTGCAACTTCAATAAATATTCTGGTTTTCTTTTCTTTTCTTTCTTTCTTTTTTTTTTTGGAAGGTTGATGGGAAGAGGCCGGTGTAACAGGGGCAGGAGAGAATGGCTGCAGATCAGGGTGGATAAAAATCAATGTTTTTTTAAAAAAAAATAAAAAAAAATTGGATTTTTTTAATTTAAATCGGATTTTTTTTATTTAAATCAGATTTTTTTGATTTAAATCAGATTTTTTTGATTTTTATCAAATTTATTTTAATAAAAAAAACTTTTGGGGTAAAAATCTATCGTAAGATAGTTTTCTATTTAAGATACATAAATAATTGAGTTTATTCAGCATGAAATGGAGCTTAGTTATTTATTTATTTATTTATTTATTTTGATTTATATGTCGCCCTTCTCCGAAGACTCAGGGGGGCTTACAATGCGCTAAGCAATAGCCTTCATCCTTTTGTATATTTATACAAAGTCAGCTTATTGCCCCCACAACTGGGTCCTCAATTTACCTACCTTAGAAAGGATGGAAGGCTGAGTCAACCTTGAGCCTGGCGAGATTCGAACCTGCAGTAATTGCAGGCAGCTTGTCTTAATAACAGGGTGCTTTGGACCACTGTACTACCAAGGCTCTACTACCAAGTTATGTAGCATGAGGCTGTATATTCTGCAACACTGGGACTATCGGTGAGTCAACAGCGGGTCAAAGGAGTAGCAGAGTTGACAGTTGGTCTTTAAAAATTATGATTTAAATCGAGTTGATTTAAATCAAGTCTTTTTACTCGACTCGATTTAAATCAAATCCACCCTGCTGCAGATACAGCTGTTTTTCCTCCTCTGCTTGTCTTTAGGGGATTTCAAAGTCTTTACCTCCCAAACCATTCATTTGGTGTAATAGAATAACGGAGTTGGGACCTTGGAGGTCTTCTTGGAGGTCTTCTGGCTCAAGCAGGAGACCCTAGATCATTTCAGGCAAGTGGCTGTCCAGGTTTTTTTAAAAAACCTCCAGTGATGGAGCAGTCGCAATTTCTGGTGGCAAGCTGTTCTGCTGGTTAATGGTCCTCACTGTTAGGAAGTTTCTCCTTATTTCTAGGTTGCTTCTCTCCTCGATTGGTTTCCATCCGTTTTGCTTCTTGTTCTGCCTTCAGGTGCTTTGGAGAAGAGGTTCTTCTTCTTGGGAATGGGAGAACTTGACACAGCCAAATTGACATGGCCAACATGCCACGGCCAACTTGCCATGGCTAACTCCTCATGGCCAACTTGCCATGGCCAACTCATCATGGCCATCTTGTCATGGCCAACTCATCATGGCCAACTTGCCATGGTTAACTCGTCATGGCCAACTAGTCATGGCCAACTCCTCATGGTCAACTCGCCATGTCTAACTCCTCATGGCCAACTTGCCATGACCAACTCATCATGGCCAACTTGCCATGATTAACTCGCCATGGCCAACTAGTCATGGCTAACTCCTCATGGCCAACTTGCCACGTCTAACTCGCCTTGCCATGGCTAACTTCTCATGGCCAACTTGCCATGTCTAACTCACCATGGCCAACTTGACATGGCTAACTCATCATGGCCAACTTGACATGGCCAACTCATCATGGCCAACTTGCCATGATTAACTCGCCATGGCCAACTCCTCATGGTCAACTTGCCATGGCTAACTCCTCATGGCCAACTTGCCACGTCTAACTCGCCTTGCCATGGCTAACTTCTCATGGCCAACTTGCCATGTCTAACTCACCATGGCCAACTTGACATGGCTAACTCATCATGGCCAACTTGACATGGCTAACTCATCATGGCCAACTTGACATGGCCAGCTCATGGCCAACTTGACATGGCCAACTCATCATGGCCAACTTGTCATGTTTAACTCCTCATGGCCAACTTGCAATGGCGAACTCCTCATGGCCAACTTGCCATGGCCAACTCATCATGGCCATCTTGTCATGGCCAACTCATCATGGCTAACTTAACATGACTAACTCACCATGGCCAACTCACTGCAGGACATTCGGAATTCTAGGATTCTACCGCCATACTTGGGCACAAAAGTAGTTTAATTACAATGCTATACAGGTAGTCCTCAACTTACAACAGTTCATTTAGTGACCGTTCAAAGTGACAACAGCCCTGAAAAATGTGACTTATGACCATTTTTCACACTCACGACCGTTGCAGCCTCCCATGATGACATAATCAAAATTCAGACACTTGGCAACTGGTTCATACTTATGACGGTTGCAGCGTCCCAGAGTTATGTGATCCTCTTTTGCAACCTTCTGACAAGCAAAGTCCACGGGGAAGCCCACTTCACTTAACAACCAAGTTAATTTATCAACTGCAGTGACTCCCTTAACAACTGTGGGAAGGAAGGTCGTAAAATAGGACAAAACTCACTGAACAATGTCTCACTTAGCAAGAAACTTTGGGCTCAACTATGGACGTAAGTCGAGGACTACCTGTATAGCCGGGCAAACAGTGCCCTCTGCTGGCCAGTTTCTTCCTTGCAACCTTCAAGGGCCAAACAAGATTCAGGAATTTTGCTGCATTCCGAAAAAATTAATTCATTTCCTTCCTGCCTCCCATTTCCAAGGGCCAAAATTTAGATCAATAGTTGTAGTTCTAAGTTTTCTAAGCCCTCCTTCCTTCTTCCTTCTTTCTTTCCTCCCTCCCTCCGTCCTTACATGTTCCTTTTCCTTTCTTCCCACTTCCTTCATTTTTCCTTCCTTCCTTCCTTTCTTCCCTCCCGCCTTCTCTTTTTCGTCTCTTCCTTTTTCCCTCCTGCCCTTTCTTTCTTTTTTTGTCTCTTCCTCCCTCCCTTACTTTGTTCTTCCTTTCCTGCCTTCTTTTTCTCCTCCCTCCTCCCTCCCTCCCTCGTCCTTGTTCCTTTTCCTTTCTTCCCACTTCCCTCATTTTTCCTTCCTTCCTTTCCTCCCTCCCTCCTTCTCTTTTCTGTCTCTTCCACCCTCCCGCCCTCCATCTCTCCATCCCTCTTTTTTTGTCTCTTCCTCCCTCCCTTACTTTTTCCTTCCTTCCTCCTTTCCTTCCTTCCTTTTCTCCTTCCACCTTCCTTCCTCCCTCCCTCCACTTTCCTTCCCTTCTTACTTCTTTCTTCTTTCTTTCCTCCCTCCGTTCTTCCCTCCGTCTTTACTTGTTCCTTTTCCTTTCTTCCTACTTCCCTCATTTTTCCTTCCTTCCTTCCTTCCTCCCTTTTTGTCTCTCCCTCCCTCCCTTACTTTTTCCTTCATTCCTCCTCTTTCCTTCCTTCCTTTTCTCCTCCCTCCATCTTACCCTCCCTCCTTGTTCTTTTCCTTTCTTCCTCCCTCCCTCCCTCATTTTTCCTTCCTTCCTTCCTTCCTTCCTTCCTTCCTTCCTTCCTTCCGCCCTCTTTTTTGTCTCTTCCTCCCTCCCTCCCTTTCCTTTTTTTGTCTCTCCCTCCCTCCCTGACTTTTTCCTTCATTCCTCCCCTTTCCTTCCTTCCTTTTCTCCTTCCTCCATCCTCCCTTCCCTCCTTGTTCTTTTTCCTTTCTTCCTCCCTCCCTCCCTATTTTTCCTTCCTTCCTTCCTTCCACCCTCTTTTTTGTCTCTTCCTCCCTCCCTCCCTCCTTTCCTTCCCTTCTTACTTCTTTCTTTCCTCCCTCCCTCCTTCCCTCCGTCCTTACTTGTTCCTTTTCCTTTCTTCCTACTTCCCTCATTTTTCCTTCCTTCCTTCCTCCTTTTGTCTCTCCCTCCCTCCCTTACTTTTTCCTTCATTCCTCCACTTTCCTTCCTTCCTTTTCTCCTCCCTCCCTTCATCCTCCCTTCCCTCCTTGTTCTTTTTCCTTTCTTCCTCCCTCCCTCCCTCCTTATTTTTCCTTCCTTCCTTCCTTCTGCCCTCTTTTTTGTCTCTTCCTCTCTCCCTCCCTTTCCTTTTTTTGCCTCTCCCTCCCTCCTTACTTTTTCCTCCATTCCTCCCCTTTCCTTCCTTCCTTTTCTCTTTCCTCCATCCTCCCTTCCCTCCTTGTTCTTTTTCCTTTCTTCCTCCCTCCCTCCCTATTTTTCCTTTCTTCCTCCCTCCCTCCCTATTTTTCCTTCCTTCCACCTTCTTTTTTGTCTCTTCCTCCCTCCCTCCCTTTCCTTTTTTTTGTTTCTCCCTCCCTCCCTTACTTTTTCCTTCATTCCTCCCCTTTTCTTCCTTCCTTTTCTCCTCCCTCCATCCTCCCTTCCCTCCTTGTTCTTTTTCCTTTCTTCCTCCCTCCCTCCCTCCTTATTTTTCCTTCCTTCCTCCCTCCCTCCCTCCTTATTTTTCCTTCCTTCCTCCCTCCCTCTCTCCCTCCCTCCCTCCCTCCCTCCTGTCCTCCTTCCTCCACCTCCCTTCTTCCCACCTTCGCTCCCCCCCCCCGCCTTTCTCCTCCTCCTCCTGCCGGGCTCCTGCCTTTTCTCCGCCTCCCTTTGTTTCCGTCTCCCGCGGCCGGCCAGGCGAGGATGCTGCCGGCCTGAAGCAGCAGCAGGAGCAGCGCCCGGGCCATGGCTGCGGCTGCGGCTGCGGCGGCTGCTGCAGGTACGGCGGGCGAGGTGCGAAGGCTCCGGCGCCCATCCCGGCCCCGCATGCAGCGAGCGCTGCTCTCTCGCCGGCGGTCCGCCGGGGCAAGGGTGCCTCTGAGCACGTACAGAGGGCGGGCGGGCGGGCGGGGGCGGCGGCGGGGAGCCTTCCTGGAACCCCTCCGAGATCCTCGGGGACTTCGTTCCCCCCCCCCCCCCCACTTGCCGGCGTTGGGAAAGGGGTTTCTGGGCATGGGCAGAGGGCGGCAACGGGAAAAGCTGCGGGAGGGCGGAGAAACCTTGAACCGGTAAGAAAAGGAGGCGAAGCTTTTAGGAAGGACCGCAGATCAGCGCTTCTCAACCGGAGTGGACTTCAACTCCCAGAATTCTCCAGCCAGCATATGCGGGCTGGGGACTTCTGGGAGTTGAAGTCCACCCATCTTGATAGGGTGAGGATGGCTCGTTCTGGAGATGCCTTTTTCCCAACCTGTCCTCTCACGGAGGGAGGATGGGGAAGAGGGGTGGGGGTCTCTTTGGGATCATCCAGATGTTATTCTCCAGCTCTTAAGTTTTGTTCAACTCATATCGATAATGAAGATTTAAAGGGGCCCTCCACCAAGGTCATCTCTCTCTCTTTATTCTCTCTCTAATCTCTCTTTTTCTTTTTCTCTTTTTTATTCTCTCGCTCTCCTCTTTCTATCATCCATCTTCGTCTGCCTGTCTGTCTATCTATCGTCTCTCTTTCTATCATCGATCATCTATTTATCAATGCCATCTATCTCTCTATCTATCTATCTATCTATCTATCTATCTATCATCTTTATCAATCAATCTCCATCATCTATAATCTATTTATCAATTCTATCTATCTATCTATCTATCTATCTATCTACCTATCTACCATCTACCTATCATCCATCTATCTATCTATCTACCTACCTACCTACCTACCTACCTACCTACCTACCTACCTACTGTATCTACCTACCTACTGTATCTACCTACCTACTATCTATCTATCTATCTATCTATCTATCTATCTATCTATCTATCTATCTATCTAACTATCTACCTACCTACCTACCTACCTACCTACCTACCTACCTACCAGGGGTGGGTTCTACTTACCTTTACTACCGGTTCACAATGAGGCCGCGTGCGCTTCTACGCATGCGCAGATCATCATTTATGACGTCTGGGGGAGTGGGCGGAGCCTCCCACCGATTTTACTATGGGTTCTATAGAACCGGATAGAACCGGGATCAACCCACCACAGCTACCTACCAACCATCTAATCTCCCTCTCTTGTCTGTCTGTCTGTCTGTCTATCTATCTGTCTATCATCTATCTATCATTTTTATCAATCAATCTCTCTATCATCTATCATCTATTTATCAATTCTATCTATCGACCTACCTATCTACCTACCATGTTTCCCCGAAAATAAAACCCTGATTTATATTTTTTTGAACCCTGAAATAAGTGCTTGGCCTTATTGCCATGCGCTCAAAAGCCCGATTGGGCTTATTATCAGGAGATGTCTTATTTTGGGGAAAACAGGGTATGTATCTGTCTGTTTGTCTGTCTGTCTGTCTGTATCTATCTATCTATCTATCTATCTATCTATCTATCATCTATCTATCATCTATCTCTCTATCTATCATCAAAATCTATCTATATCTATATCTATCTATCTATCAAACTATCTATCTATCATCTATCTATATCTATCATCTATCTATCATCTATCTATCTATATCTATCATCTTTCTCTCATCTATCTATCTATATCATCTATCTATCTATCATCTATCTATCATCTATCTCTCTATCTATCATCAATCAATCTATCTATATCTATATCTATCTATCTATCAAACTATCTATCTATCATCTATCTATCATCTTTATCAATCAATCTCTCTATCATCTATCATCTATTTATCAATTCTATCTATCTACCTACCTATCTACCTACCATGTTTCCCCAAAAATAAAACCCTGATTTATATTTTTTTGAACCCTGAAATAAGAGCTTGGCCTTATTGCCATGCGCTCAAAAGCCCGATTGGGCTTATTATCAGGGGATGTCTTATTTTACGGGAAACAGGGTATCTATTTGTCTGTTTGTCTGTCTGTCTGTCTGTCTGTCTGTATCTATCTATCTATCTATCTATCTATCTATCTATCTATCTATCTATCTATCATCTATCTATCTATATCATCTATCTATCTATCATCTATCTATATCATCTATCCATCATCTATCTCTCTATCTATCATCTATCTCTCTATCTATCATCAATCTATCTATCTATATCTATATCTATCTATCTATCTATCATCTATCATCTTTATCAATCAATATCTCTCTATCATCTATCTATCTATCTATCTATCTATCTATCATCTATCTATCTATCTATCTATCTGTCATCTATCTATCTATCATCAATCAATCTATCTATCTATCTATCTATCTATCTATCATCTATCTCTATCTATCTATCTATCAAACTATCTATCATCTATCTATCTATCTATCTATATCATCTATCTATCTATCTATCATCTATCTCTATCTATCATCTATCTCTCAATCTATCATCAATCTATCTATCTATATCTATATCTATCTATCTATCATCTATCTCTATCTATCTATCAAACTATCTATCTATCTATCTATCATCTATCATGTTTATCAATCAATATCTCTCTATCATCTATCTATCTATCTATCTATCTATCTATCTATCTATCTATCTATCTAATCTATCTATCTAATCTACCTACCTACCTACCTATCATCTAATTAGCTAACTATTATCTCCCCTCCCCTCCCTTCCCCTATCCTATCCCACCTTTATTACTTTTATAAATAATAATAATAATAATAATAATAATTTTATTTCTATACCGCCCTTCTCCCGAAGGACTCAGGGCGGTGTACAGCCTATTTAAAAACACAGAAACAAAACAACAGTTAAAATTTAAAATCATTAAATAATTAGGCTCCAATTAAAATCCCCGAAATTTAAAATACCCCAATTTGAGTTATAAATAACTCAAGATGGTGAACATCAGGTGTGAAATCCAGCAGGTTCTGACAGGTTCTGGAGAATCGGTAGCGGAAATTTTGAGCAGTTTGGAGAACCGGCAAATGCCGCCTCTGGCTGGCCCCAGAGTCGGGTGGGAATGGGGATTTTGCAGTATCCTTCTCCTGGAGTGGGGTGGGAATGGAGATTTTGCAGTATCCTTCCCCTGCCATGCCCACCAAGCCATGCCCACAGAACTGGTAGTAAAAAAATATGGATTTCACGACTGGTATCCATAATACTCCTCATTCCTCCCATTTTCCCCACATCAACTCTGTGAGGTGGGTTGCTCTGAGAGAGAGTGACAGCCCCTGAAGACTCCCAGCCAGGTTCCATGCCGAAGACAGGACTAGAACTGCCCGTCTCCTGGGGATTGGCCCAAAGTTCACTCCGCCGATTTTTCATACCTAAGGTGGAACTAGAACTCTCCGTCTCCCGGTTTCTAGCCTGGTGCTTTCACCAGACTGGCTCTCTTAATGGAAAAGGAGGGGAGGAGGGACAAACCATCCCAAAGCCCCAGAATCGTGGCTTCAGGCCCTAGCCCTAGCTCCCTAAACGAACCGTAGCCTTCATGAGGACTAGAATCCTGAGCGGGTTTTTTTTCCCCAGAAAGGAACTCAAGCCAAATGGCAGGGCAGGGCACCAGAGATGCCGTATCGCAGTTGGAGTCGGTGGGAGGAGAGAGGGTGATTTTGACAAGCCATCCCATGTTTTCCTGATCATCATCATCATCATCATCATCAGAAGAAGAAGAAGAAGAAGAAGAAGAAGAAGAAGGATGAAACGAAGACACGGTGAGATCTATCTATCTACTCCATCTCTGATTCGCTTCCCGCATCCGTTCCAGGGATGGACGCGGAATCCTTGGCTGGGGATGAGTGTCTGGAAGAAGATGAGGAGGAGCTGGAGACTAGCTTGGAAGATCCCGAGCAGGACACGGTGGGGAAAACGGTGCCAGGTGGACGCAGCTGTGGCCTCCTGACCCGCCGAGGAATCACACTACGGGTTCTTCTCAAAGACGGGCTGATCGAACCCGGGGAAGGAGTCCTCTCTATTTACTATCTGGTAAGAGAGCTTCTCTTCCGCCCGCCTCTCTCAGGGCAACCCGGTCAAAAAAATCAAGATGGCCGCCGGGCAAGTGTGAGGAAAAAGGTTACAGGATTTCCCAAAGGTGCTCTTTTTTTCCAAGAGGCAGCTGGACTTTCTGCTTTTTCTTTAAAAGAGGTTTCGCTTCTCATCCAAGAAGCTTCTTCCGCTCTGACTGGATTCCATTTCCCCACCGTCCAGTCAGAGCGGAAGAAGCTTCTTGGATGAGAAGCAAAACGTCTTCAAAGAAAAAAAAACAGAAAGTCCAGTTGCCTTTTGAAAAAAAAAAAAAACACCTTTGAGAGAACCGTGACCTGGATGGCTGAAAATCTCCATAGACATTTACAGTATTTGTTATGGGTACAGCTAGTCCTCGACTTACAACCACAACTGAGCCTGAAATTTCCGTTGCTAAGCGAGATGAGTTGTCAAGTGAGTTTTGCCCCATTTTATGACCTTTCTTGCCATCATTGGAGGAGGAGGAGAACTGTGGAGTCCTTGTTTTCTTGCAGACTTTTCATGACCCATCTAGGTAACATCATCACTGCTAGAAGGGAGTAGGGTTTTTTATTTATTTATTTATTTATTTATTTATTTATTTATTTATTTATTTATATATTTATATATTTATTTATATGCCGCCCTTCTCCGGAGACTCAGGGCGGCTTACAATGCGTTAAGCAATAGCCTTCATACTTTTGTATATTTTATACAAAGTCAGCTTATTGCCCCCACAAACCGGGTCCTCATTTTACTCACCTTAGAAAGGATGGAAGGGGTTTGTGGAGAGGAGGAGGAGGAGGAGAAGGAGAAGAGGAGGAGGAGGAGGAGGACGACGACGACTGTGGGGCCCTGTGGGACCTTCTGTTCTGTCCCCTCCCACGAGGGGCCTTGCAGAGGCTCAAATAGCCCGGCAGTAACAAACGCAGGCTAGAGAGACTGAAGCTGGCCCTTTAATAAATAGTTCTCTTCCAAAGCGTATATCAGTCCAATAGTTACTGGGCAATGTTCCAAAGGTCTTGGCAGACAGCCAGCAGGCTAATGCAGGAATGCAGACTCTTGTCAAAAAATTCCAAACTAACAGTTGTAACTCCACTGCATCCAAAACGCCAACAAATTGTTCACCACGCCTTTCCAGCTCAGTCACACCCCTTTTATACTTTTAAGGGTGTGGCCCTACGTCTCCTGACCACGCCTCTTAGGACGTGGCAATAGCTGTTCTCTACGACGTCTCCTACATTTCTCTCTTGCATCCAGGAGGGACTCCCCCTCATCGTTACCGGCCTTTGTTTCCTCCTCAATTTGGCTGGGGTCCATAGGCACGTCAGCAACTGTCAGTTCTTGCTGACTCACCAGTGAAGACGGCCCCTCCGGCACATAGCTCGTGACAGCTTCCTCCTCCTCCATATCATCCTCCGAATCAGCATGCGAAGATAAATCAGCCTCCGGGGCCGGGGTCACAACACACTGGTTCCCAAGCATCTTCCAACAACAAATCAGTCCTTGGTGCTCAGACGTTTCATGACCCAACTAGGTAACATCATCAGTGCTAGAAGGGAGTGGAGTTTGTGGAGAGGAGGAGCGGGGGGGGAGGCCTATGGGGTGCTTGGTGCTCTCTGAGCTCGCTTGATGTCTATGGAGATTCTCAGTCATCCAGGTCCTGGTTGTCCCAAAAGTGCTTTTTCAAGAGACAACGGCCCTTTCTGGTTTTTCTTCAAAGAGTTTTCTTCGAAATCACATTTGTGTGTGTGTCTTTTTTTTTTTTTTTTTTTTTTTGCATATATGAAGTTTTCCTACTACTAACTAATTTTTCTTTTTTAAAAAAAAAAAATTATTAATATATTCTATACACCAATACACAAATAAAATAAACAATCCTGCCACCATGGTATAATGTGATTACATTGTCCATAAATATAAAGTCATTCCTTTATACATACATATTTGCCATCATATATATATACATCATATATCTATTCTATCCCACCTTTTCTGGACCCAATCGTACCATACTTTCCAACTGTTATAAAATTCTGAATCGTTTTTACCATTGATCAATCGAGTTAATCTAGCTGATTCCGCACACTCATTAATTTTATATATTATTTTCAAATCTATCGGTAAGTATTGATTTTTCCACTCCTGCGCATACGCTAGTCTTGCTGCAGTGATAATGTGAATCAACAAGAACCATATATCTGATTTAACATTCAAAGGTTTTGCCCCCAATAGGAAAATCTCGTCAGTGCAAATGTCATATCTTTGAAAGGTCACTAAATGAACTCTCGTACGTTGAGGACTACTTGTCTAGGGTGATTCATGCTCCCGATTCTTCTTGTCCGTCTCAGGGGAAGAAATTTTGGGGCGACCTGCTTACCGATGGGAAGATCGCTTGGCAACAGACCGGACAGATCTTTAATTCCCCCAGCGCCTGGGCCACCTATTGTAAGAAACTGGTCAACCCTGCCAAGAAGTCCGGTTGCGGTTGGGCATCGGTCAAGTACAAGGGTCAGAAGCTGGACCAATACAAGGCAGTCTGGCTGAAGAAACATCAGCCCAACGTTCCCCCTGCAGAGGAGGTAAACCCTTCTGCTCTGCTTCAAAACCTTCTTCCGGAATTGGGGGGTTTTTTTCCAAGTTTTTTTTTCAAGTTTCTAGTCCACAGGAGGTCAATTCGTGGCCTAAGTCTAACTCTAACCCTCTGCTGTTTCCAAAGTCTGTAGCAAACTCATAGACAGCTCTGTTTATTTATTAGATTTGTTACCCTTGACTGAAGGGACGCGGTGGCTCAAGGGCTAAGACGCTGAGCTTGTCGATCGGAAGGTTGGCAGTTCAGCGGTTCGAATCCCTAGTGCCGTGTAACGGGGTGAGCTCCCACGACTTGTCCCAGCTTCTGCCAACCTAGCAGTTCGAAAGCACGTAAAAAATGCAAGTAGAAAAAATAGGGACCACCTTTGGTGGGAAGGGAACAGCGTTCCGTGCGCTTTTGGCGTTGAGTCATGCCTGCCACATGACCACAGAGACCTCTTCAGACAGCGCTGGTTCTTCGGCTTTGAAATGGAGATGAGCACCGCCCCCTAGAGTCAGGAACGACTAGCACATATGTGCGAGGGGAACCTTTAACTTTACCCTTGACTTAAAGACCACAAGTTAAGCCCAAAATTTCCATGGCTAAGTGAGACGGTTGTTAAGTGAGGTGTGTCCCGTTTTACGACCATTCTCACCACAATTGAACTACAGTTTGAAAGTTGAACCATTGGTTCACTTAACGACCGACACAAAAATGGGTGTAAAATCCAGCCGGTCGCATTTTTACAAGCTTTTTGATATCCCGCAAGTAAGCCCAAAATTTCCATGGCTAAACGAGACGGTTGTTAAGTGAGGTGTGTCCCGTTTTACGACCGTTCTCGCCACAGTTGAATTACAGTTTCCCAGTTGAACCATTGGTTCACTTAACGACCGACACAAAAATGGGTGTAAAATCCAGCCGGTCGCATTTTTACAAGCTTTTTGATATCCCGCAAGTAAGCCCAAAATGTCCATGGCTAAGCGAAACGGTTGTTAAGTGAGGTGTGCCCCGTTTCACGACCGTTCTCGCAACAATTGAACTACAGTTTCCCAGTTGAACCATTGGTTCACTTAACGACCGACACAAAAGTGGGTGTAAAAATTGCGTCGGTTGCATTATTACAAACTTTCTGACATCTGACGGTAAGGGAACGGGCGCTGCTATGGTCATATGTCGAGGACTGACTGTGTTTCTGGCCCGGCTGAGACTTTGGAAGTCAGTCCAAGCCACCCAGGTGATGCCCCCTATTGGGACTTCATGGTACTGCAGGCATATAGTGGATTAGGTAAATTAGGGGTCTCCAACCTTGTCAACTTTAAGACTTGTGGACTTCAACTCCCAGCTGGCTGAGGAATTCTGGGAGTTGAAGTCCACAAGTCTTAAAGTTGACAAGGTTGAAGACCCCTAAGCTAAATCAATGCTCCACTGAGTCCCACAAAAAAGAAATCTGCTTTATCCACTTGGTGCTCTTTCCTTCCCTCCCCCTCGTCGTCCTCCCCCCCCCCAGAGTCTGATCAGTGAAGGAGAGGAAGAAGATCTGGGTGACGAGGAGGAGGAGGATGTCAAAGGGACGAAGGCAGCCTTGGCTGAGTCCTTGCTGGCCAAGAAGATGGACGACAAAAGCCGGAAGCTGTCAGTGAAAAGCTGCCTGGCAGAATTGCACAGCGCAGGTAAGAGGGCCAGGCCCGTGAAAAGGCCATTGGATGGGGAGGCGGGGGGGGGAGTATTGGGTGGCAGCCGGCTGAATTTCTCACTGTGGTACAGGGAGGGGTGCCGCTGCTCTCCGCAGGTCAAAAAAAGGCAAGATGGTGGGCACGGGATGGTGTGACCAAGGCTTTGTGGCCGCCATCCTGACTGTTTTAGCATGCCCTGCAGAAAAAGAGAGAGAAGGAAAGAAGGAGAAAAAGAGAAAGGGAGGGAGGAAAAAGGAAGGAACAAAGGAGGAAAGAAGAAGAGGGGGGAAGAGAGGTAGAGAGGAAGGAAAGAAGAAAGCGAGGAAGGAAGGGAGGAGAAAAAGGGAAGGAAGGGAGAGAGAGAAAGGAGGAAAGAAAGGAAGGGATGGAGGAAGCAAAAAGGAACAAAGGAAGGGAAAAAAGTGGGGGAAGAGAGGGAGAGAGGAAGGGAGGGAGAAAGGAAGGAAGGGAGGAAAAAAAGGGAAGGGAGGGAAGAGAGAAAGGAAAGGAAGGAAGGAAAAAATAGGGGGAAGGGAGGGAGGGAGAGAGAGAGAGGAGGAAAGGAAGGAAGGGATGGAGGAAGGAAGGAAAAAGGAAGAAAGGAAGAAAGAAAAAGTGGGGGAAGAGAGGGAGAGAGAAAGGAAGGGAGGGAGGAGAAAAAGGGAAGGAAGGGAGAGAGAGAAAGGAGGAAAGAAAGGAAGGGATGGAGGAAGCAAAAAGGAACAAAGGAAGGGAAAAAAGTGGGGGAAGAGAGGGAGAGAGGAAGGGAGGGAGAAAGGAAGGAAGGGAGGAAAAAAGGGAAGGGAGGGAAGAGAGAAAGGAAAGGAAGGAAGGAAAAAATAGGGGGAAGGGAGGGAGGGAGAGAGAGAGAGAGGAGGAAAGGAAGGAAGGGATGGAGGAAGGAAGGAAAAAGGAAGAAAGGAAGAAAGAAAAAGTGGGGGAAGAGAGGGAGAGAGAAAGGAAGGGAGGGAGGAGAAAAAGGGAAGGGAAGGAGAAAGAAAGGAAAGGAAAGAAGGAAAAAATAGGGCGAAGGGAGGGATGGAGAGAGAGAGAGAGGAGGAAAGGAAGGAAGGGATGGAGGAAGGAAGGAAGGAAAAAGGAAGAAAGAAAAAGTGGGGGAAGAGAGGGAGAGAGGAAGGAAGGGAGAAAGGAAGGGAGGAGAAGAAGGGAAGGGAGGGAGAGAGAAAAGAAGGGAGGAAGGAAGGCATGGAGGAAGGAAGGAACAAAGGAGAAAAAAGAGGGGGAAGGGAGGGAGAGAGAGAGGAGGAAAGGAAGGAAGGGATGGAGGAAGAAAGGAAGGAAAAAGGAAGAAAGAAAAAGTGGGGGAAGAGAGGGAGTGAGGAAGGAAGGGAGAAAGGAAGGGAGGAGAAGAAGGGAAGGAAGGGAGAAAGAGAAAGGAAGGGAGGGAGGAAGGCGTGGAGGAAGGAAGGAAAAAAGGAGGAAAAAAGAGGGGGAAGGGAAGGAGAGAGGAAGGAAGAAAAAAGGAAATGAGAAAGGAAAAAAAGAAAAAGAGGAGTTTTCTTTGGGAAGCAATTTTTACTTGCTTCCCAAAGTGAAAATTGGCAGGCAGGACTAGCCTTAACTGAAGGATGTTCCTGTGTTTGAATATCCCAATTCTTCATTACCTAGTCATATTTTTTTTCCTATTAGAATCACTGTTATTCTCCCAGAATTCTCCAGCCAACAGGCTTTCTTTAAGATGTGTGAGCCGGGGGAATTCTGGGAGTCGAAGTCCACCTGTCTTAAGGTTGCTGAACTTGATAAACACGGCTCTAGGGAGTCCTTTTCGTTCTCATTTAATTCTGAAACAAGAAAAAAAACAAACAAACTACAGAAAAGGACACACAACCCTTCCGAATCGAAGAAGGACCCAGCGTGAGACTCTTATGGCCGTCTTCGCATCTGCCAGATTTTTATTCTGAAGCAGTTGATTGGCAGGTTATTATTTTTTTTTCTTGTTTCCCCCAGATCATAGCAAGAGGCTGGATTGCCGGAATCGAGTTCCTGTCCGCTATTGCAATCTGGGGAGTCGGGATTCTGTCAGGTACATTAATCCAATGAACGGCGTGTCCGCTTTAAGCAGTGGTGAAATTCAAAAATTTTCCCTACCGGTTCTGTGGGCGTGGCTTGGGGGGGTATCATGTGACTGGGTGGGCGTGGCCAACTCTTTTTTTCCTTACTTTTTAAAGCATTTTTTTAACTAAAAAAAGTTTTAAAAAGTTCCGAGGATCAGCTGTGACAATCAGCTATGCCCACAATCGTTGGAACCTTTTTTGTTTTTTTACTTTTTTTAAAGCATTTTTTTTTACTACCGGTTCGGGGCGAACCGGCCCGAACCGGTAGCATTTCACTCCTGGCTTTAAGGGTAGCCAAAATAAATAAATGAAATGAAATAACAACAAAAAAGGATTCAGAGACCAGATCCCTGGGGAAATAGAGAGTTACTGCTTTAAAACGCATCTATTTTCCAAATGGTGAGAAGTTATTTCTTTATTTTTATATTCTGCGTTGGTCGATTCCTCCCTCTCAGCTGAAGAGTCAGTTAGGTATAGAGGGAAGGAGCTGAGGCACAAGTGGGGAGACCTGAGTTCTAATCTCTCCTCGTCCACAGAAGGTCATTGGTTGACTCTAGGAGAGTCCCTCCCTCTCAGCCCAAGAGCCAATCAGCGATAAGGGGGAAGGGGCTGGACTGGAGCTGGGAGACCTGGGTTCTAATCCCTCTCAAGGGTTCTTGTTGGGGAGAATAATTGGGTGCTAGATCTTGAGTTCATATATAAATCTAAGTAAGTCTCAAGAACTCAAGAAGAGGTTGGACTGCCATTTGTCAGAAATGGGGTAGGGTCTCCTGTCTGTCTAAGTAAAGAAGGGAGGGAGGGAGGGAGGGAGGGAGGGAGGAAGGAAGGAAGGAAGGAAGGAAGGAAGGAAGGAAGGAAGGAAGGAAGGAAGGAAGGAAGGAAGGAAAGAAAAATAATGGATGGGAGAGAGGAATGGAGGGAAGGATAAATGGATGGATGGATAGAAGAAAGGGAAAGAAGGGCGGGATGGATGGAATGGATTGAGGGGAGGGGAGGAAAGAAGGAAGGAAGGAAAATGGAAGGAAGGAAGGAGAGAAGAAAGGAAGTAAATAGATAAGAAAGAGAATGGGAAGGAAAGGAAAGGAAAAGAAGGGAAGGTAAGGAAAGGAAAGGAAAGAAAGAAGGGAAGGAAGGAAAAAAGGAAAGGAAAGAGAAAGAGGGAAAGGAAAGGAAAGGAAAGGAAAGGAAAGGAAAGGAAAGGAAAGGAAAGGAAAGAAGGTAAGAAGGAAAGAAGGAAAGGAATATTCTTAGAGACTCCTTCCAACTCTTGAGATTCTGGGATCTGAATGCATTCAGCCTGGAGAAAAAATGTTGAGGAGACCTTATGATAGATAGTCAACTGTTCCTTAAGGCAGATGCCGTGACACTTTCCAGGATCCACCGAGGGCACCAGACCAGGCCCAGTTTCCTTCCTTGGAGCCATAGAGTGGTGGTGTCACATGGGTCCTTCCTTCCCCAAAGGAAGCTTCTAGTCCTCATGATCACCACAAGATTTGGGCTTTTCTTGCTTGCCCTTAGGAACCCGCACACCTTGGTGGAGGTGACATCATTCGCAGCCCTCAACAAATTCCAGCCTTTTAACGTGGCCATCTCTAGCAACGTTCTCCTGCTCGTGGTAGGTACCCCTTCTCCGAATGCCAGTCCAGGGCTGGCTGGGGAATTCTGGGATTTCTGGATTCAGCGTGTTCGGAGGGCCAGGGGGTTGCAGAAGGCTGATTCAGGGAACATTTTTACTGTGTTTGGTTTATTGCAAGTGTTTGCATAACGCCTGGTGAGTTGAGAAGACTTCAGCCAATGGGAAAGGACATCAAAGCAAATGAATCCACCCAAGGCAAATGCAAGGAGTCCTCCACTTACGACAGTTCATTTAGTGACCGTTCGAAGACATTTGACCAGTTTTCACACTTAACGACCGTTGCAGCATCCCCTGGGTCACGTGACCAAGATTCCAGACGCTTAATAACTGGCGTGCATTTATTGACACGTGTCCTGGGGTCACGTGATTAATTTTTGCGACCTTCTGACGTCAACGGGGAAGCCGGATTCACTTAACAGCTGTGTGTCTAACTTAACGACTGCAGTGACTCAGTTAACAACAGTGGCAAGGAAGGTTGTAAAATGGGGATAAAACTCATTTAACAACTGTCTGGCTTAGCTTAGCAACAGACATTTTGGGCTCAGTTGTGGTTGTAAGTCAAGGACCATCTATATAGGGGAATACTGAGACAAATGGCAATTAGGGTTGTCAGGGGGCCATTGCTGAGAGGGTTCACATCCCCTTGTATACATGTAGATCAATCTCCTCCATTCCCAGAATTCCCTAACCAGCAGGCTTCAAGATCTGTGATGTCAACACCCAGAATTCCTCAGTCAGCATGCTTTAAGATGGGTGGAGTTCAACTCCCAGAATTCCCCAGCCAGCAATGCTTTAAGATGGGTGGACTTCAACTCCCAGAATTATCCAGCCAGTATGCTTTAAGTCAGTGTTTCCCAAACTTGACCCTTTGAAGATGTATGGACTTCAACTCCCAGAATTCCTCAACCAGGCATACTGGTTGGGGAATTCTGGGAATTGAAGTCCATGCATCTTAAAATAGCCAAGTTTGGGAAACACTGCTTTAAGTTAACTGGACATCAACTCCCAGAATTCCTTAGTCAGCATGCTTTAAGATAGTTGGACTTCAACTCCCAGAATTATCCAGCTAATATGCTTTAAGATGGGTGGACTTCAACTCCCAGAATTATCCAGCCAGCAATGCTTTAAGATGGGTGGACTTCAACTCCCAGAATTATCCAACCAGCAATGCTTTAAGATGGGTGGACTTCAACTCCCAGAATTATCCAGCTAGTATGCTTTAAGTTAACTGGACATCAACTCCCAGAATTCCTTAGTCAGCATGCTTTAAGATAGTTGGACTTCAACTCCCAGAATTATCCAGCTAATATGCTTTAAGATGGGTGGACTTCAACTCCCAGAATTCCTCAGTCAGCATGCTTTAAGATGGATGAACTTCAACTCCCAGAATTATCCAGCTAGTATGCTTTAAGATGGGTGGACTTCAACTCCCAGAATTCCTCAGTCAGCATGCTTTAAGATGGATGAACTTCAACTCCCAGAATTATCCAGCTAGTATGCTTTAAGTTAACCGGACATCAACTCCCAGAATTCCTTAGTCAGCATGCTTTAAGATAGTTGGACTTCAACTCCCAGAATTATCCAGCTAATATGCTTTAAGATGGGTGGACTTCAACTCCCAGAATTCCCCAGCCAGCAATGCTTTAAGATAGTTGGACTTCAACTCCCAGAATTATCCAGCTAATATGCTTTAAGATGGGTGGACTTCAACTCCCAGAATTATCCAGCCAGCAATGCTTTAAGATGGGTGGATTTCAACTCCCAGAATTCCCCAGCCAGCAATGCTTTAAGATGGGTGGACTTCAACTCCCAGAATTATCCAGCTAGTATGCTTTAAGTTAGCTGGACTTCAACTCCCAGAATTCCCCAAACTGTAAGGACCCCCACAGTCATTATCCTCCTCCTCCTCCTCCTCCTCCTCCTCCTCTACATACCCTACTCCCTTCTAGCATTGATGATATTACCTAGTTGGGTCATGAAGCGTCCAAGAAAAACCACCCAGCTCAAAGACTACCAAGGACCCCACAGTTCAACCCTGAGCTACAAATATTCTCCTCTATTGCTTGTCACGCTCATCCGTCTCCTTTGTCGCCGTCTCTCTAGGATTTCCACAGTCACTTAACAAAAAGCGAAGTGGTGGGTTACTTAGCAGGCCAGTGGAACATCAACAGCCAATGTAAGTCCCGTCGGGGTTATCCTGAGGTGAGCTCAAAAGGTTGGATGTTTGGGAATTTGATGGGATAATTTTTCTACTCCTTCATAATTCATGCATTCAGGGGTGGGATTCAGCCGGTTCGGGCGAATCGGTAGTGAAATTGCTGGCTGGCCCCACCCCACCCCTCCACGCCCCGCCCCTTCCAGGAGTTCCCACGCGCCCTATTTTGGCTCTCAGATAAGTGAAGGGAGGCCTCCTAGGCCCAAAATGGGGCGCGGGAGGGTGCAGCGCGCCCCCTCTGCGGCCCATTTTCGCTCCCAGGAGGCTGCAGGGGGGCCTACTAGGCCCAAATCGGAGCACAGGGGGGGGCATTCCCCCCCGCGGCCCGTTTTTGCTCCCGGGGGGGGTGCAGGAGGCCGAGTGCTGTCTGTCACACCCCCTGGCCACACCCACCATGGCCACGCCCGCCCAGCCGGTCATTAGGGCAGAGAACCGGTTGTTAAATTATTTGAATCCCATCACTGCGATACATCTGCTTGGGCGCAAAAGAAAGAACATTTTTCTCTCAGTTTTTTCACCCAAATCTTGGGAGGCAAACATAAGCCTGGTCATCCATTGGCGAATCTTGTACAGGTAGTCCTGGACTTACAACCATTTGTTCAGTGACCTTCCAAAGTTACAACGGCACCGAAAAAAAGTGAATTACGACTGGTTCTTTCTAAATAGGTAGTCCTCGACTTATAAATAGTTCATTTAGTGACCGTTCAAAGTTAGAACGGCACTGAAAAAAGTGAAGCATTTTAGAACCACTTAGAACCATTTTTCACACTTACGAACATTGCAAGCATCCCCATGGTCATGTGATCCAAATTCACATTTTTTAAAAAAAAAAATTGATTTATATGCCGCCCTTCTCTGGAGACTCAGGGCGGCTTACAATGCGTTAAGCAATAACCTTCATCCTTTTGTATATTTATACAAAGTCAGCTTATTGCCCCCACAAACTGGGTCCTCAATTTACCTACCTTAGAAAGGATGGAAGGCTGAGTCAACCTTGTGCCTGGTGAGATTCGAACTTACAGTAATTGCAGGCAGCTGGTGTTAATCACAATGCTATCAGTCCGCTGAGCCACCAGATTCTTGGCAACTGACTCATATTTATGACGATCACCATGTCCTGGGTGTCATGCGATCCCCCTTTTGTGATCTTCTGACAAGGAAAGTCAGTGGGGAAGCCAGATTCACTTAACAACCGTGTGACTCACTTAACAACTGCAGTGATTCACTTAACAACCGTGGCAGGAAAGTTTGTAAAACAGGGCAAAACTCACTTAACTCACTTATCCTGCTTAGCAACAGAAAGTTTGGGTTCAGTTGTGGCCGTAAGGCGAGGACTATCTGTATTTCACACTGGAGGAACCAGCAGAAAGCATATTTTTATATTTTGAATATTGCTTGACCTCCAAATTTAAAGATAGATAAAGAAATATTACTAAAGCAGGGTAAGAAAGCTCTACAAAAGCATAATTCAAGTGATTATGAGCATTTCCTGCACCCAGCATGAATGTGGAGTAGAAAAAACCTTTGAGGTGTTTCCAACTCTTTTGATTTTATTTGGCACAGAAATCTTCCAGATTTAATTTTTGGCCTCGATTAAGGAAAGGCTGAACTTTTCCGGCAGCCACAAAATACAACTTTATTTCTGGTTGAAAGACATTTCTTGAAAGAAGAAATGAATTAACTTTTTTAAAAATGATTTTTGGCCAATCAGTGAATGGAGTAAATCCCACAACCGAACTATTGTCCACGAAATAAATATAACTTAGCACACTCAGTACAGTTTCAATTTTTCATATTTATAAGAAAAGGCTGGAGTATTCTGCCAGCCACAAAGCACAACTAAATTTGTGGTTTAAAGAAAAGAATGAATGAATGAATGAGTTTTTATTATGGCCTTTGGCTGATTGGTAAATAAAATAAACCCCACAATTGGTCCATTGTCCTTGGAATAAATAAAATTACTGTGTGGGAACACAATCAGTGCAGTTACATCAGCAGTGATGGGATTCTTGTTTTAACAGCAATATAAAAAGCCATTTTATTTATATTTGGGCTGGTATCTGCAAGGCAGTGAATTACTTAAATTATTTCTAAATCATATTAGTTAGTCATGAAGCGGTAATTTTCTTCCTGGTATCCCAGCACAGAATAGCATGTTATAAAGAACATGAGGAGAACATACAATGATAAGTATGGGTGGACTTCAACTCCCATAATTCCACAGCCAGAATGCTTCAAGATAGATGGAATTCAACTCCTAGAATTTCCCAACTGACATACTTTAAGATGGGTGGACTTCAACTCCCAGAATTCTTCAGCCAGCATGGTTGGATGGGGAATTCTGGGAGTTGAAGTCCATCCATCTTAAAAGTGGTGTAGGTTGAGAAACATTAACTTATAATAAGCTTAGGAAGGGACATAGAGTTCTCCTGAATTTACTTAACAACTGCAGTGATTCGCTTAGCAACCATGGCAAAAAAAAAGTCATAAAACAGCTATGAATCACTGAACCACCATCTTGCTCAGCAATGGAAATTCTGGCCCTAATTGTGGTTGTAAGCTGAAGACTTGTGGACTTCAACTCCCAGAATTCCCTTGTGGACTTCAACTCCCAGAATTCTTAAAGTTGCCAAGTTTGGAAACCCCTGCTCTATACATCTCTTAAATTTGACCCTGATTGATGTATATAGCCTTGGTGGTGCAGCGGACTAAAGTGCTGTTAAGTAGTACTTAGCTACCAGCTGCCTGCAATTACTGTGAGTTCAAATCTCACCAGGCTTAAGGTTGACTCCGAGGTAGGTAAAATGAGGACCCGGATTGTGGGGGCAATAAGATGACTTTGTATAAAAAAGAACACCGCTTGGGGGAGCCGAAAGCCCTACTAAGCAGGTATATACATAAGTATGAAGGCTATTGCTTAACGCATTGTAAGCCACCCTGAGTCTCCGGAGAAGACATATAAATTGAACCAATAAATAAATAAATAAATAATGTTGCAAATTAACAAAATGGTGGTGATGTGGGGGGAAAATCCTTGTTTAACCATAACCTCGTTGTGTTATGCTGCGTTGTGTTCCAGTGCTGACAGTGCTGCGGGCGTTCCCTTGCCGGTCGCGACTTGGAGACGGCGAATTGGCAGCCATTGTGGAAGAAGAGGTGAGGCGATGGACGGAAATGAGAAGGGATCTCCTTGGAGATCTCAAAAAAGTTCACCCGGAAAAATCACTTCCGGTTTTTGAAGTACCGCTCAAGCAGTTTCCAGTTATCCTTGTCGTAAAGTGTCATTCGAAACAGCGTACAGGTAGTCCTCGACTCACAACCGCAATGGAGTCCTGAACATTCGTTGTTAAAGTGACGTGGGTTGTTCAATGAGGCATCATGCGATCACAATATATGGTCTTCCCACTTGCCGAAAGATGGCTGGGAAAGTCATAGTTCAGAGGTGGGCTCCACATAATTTTACTACCGGTTCGCCGCGCACCAAAAATGTGAGTGCGTGCGCCATCCGCGCATGCGCTCGGCCTTCCGCGTATGTGCTCGGCTTGCGTACGCAGCTTGCACACATGTGCGCAGCTTAGAAACGTGGCTAAATAGGACGGCATAGCGCTGGGGCCGGTGGACAGAACTGGGCCACCCCACCCTCAGGTCGCCACTACCAGTTTTGCCTGAACCGGTCTGAACCGCTGAACACCGCCACTGTCACAGTTAGAGTTCGTATAATGTCGAGATTCTGCAGTCACAATGAATTCTATTCTATTCTATTCTAAATGTGAGCTAAGCAGCCAGATTGCGATCATGTGAATAGGGAAACGCTGCAGCAGTTGTAAGTATGAGGATCAGTCGTACTTTTTTAGTACCATTGTAACTTCGAATGGTTGGTAAAAAATGATTCAAAATTAAAAACGTTGGACATAGATATGACATCACTGTGTTCTGTCTCCTCCCACGAGGGGCCTTGCAGAGGCTCAAATAGCCCGGCAGTAACAAACGCAGGCTAGAGAGACTGAAGCTGGCCCTTTAATAAATAGTTCTCTTCCAAAGCGTATATCAGTCCAATAGTTACCGGGCAATGTTCCAAAGGTCTTGGCAGACAGCCAGCAGGCTAATGCAGGAATGCAGACTCTTGTCAAAAAACGCCAAACTAACAGTTGTAACTCGACTGCATCCAAAACGCCAACAAATTGTTCACCACGCCTTTCCAGCTCAGTCACACCCCTTTTATACTTTGTAGGGTGTGGCCCTACGTCTCCTGACCACACCTCTTAGGACGTGGCAATAGCTGTTCTCTACAATGTCTCCTACGTCTCTCTCTTGCATCCAGGAGGGACTCCCCCTCGTCGTTACCGGCCTCTGTTTCCTCCTCAATTTGGCTGGGGTCCATAGGCACGTCAGCAATTGTCAGTTCTTGCTGATTCACCAGTGAAGACGGCCCCTCCGGCACATAGCTCGTGCCAGCTTCCTCCTCCTCCATATCATCCTCCGAATCAGCATGCGAAGATAAATCAGCCTCCGGGGCCGGGGTCACAACACACTGGTTCCCAAGCGTCTTCCAACACTTTAAACTAATACATAATATACTAATGATAATATAATAATATATTCCTTACACCTTATACGTTATTTAAACATAGTATAATAATAGTAATTTATACCTTATTCCTATACAATTATACGTATCTATATCTACATATACCTATCTATACAATTCACGTTCATATTTATCTATAATAACGTATATAATTCTAAAAAAATGGTGGCTTTGTTCAACGCCGTTATAACTTTGAAGGGTCACTAAATGAACTGTTGTAAGTTCATTTAGTGAACTGCCGTTGATTTTGAAGGTCACAGAAAGGGGATAACATTGCAAACTCGGACATTTCATTCATGTCAGATTGTTGTGAGGGTTTTTTGTGTTTTTTGTTTTGCCAGTCCTGTGTCAATTAACTTTTTCAATTTTATTGAATTGTGGCTGTGCTCACACAACAGAAGTAATCCGCTCAATTAAAACACAATGGATTCAGGGTAGAAGCTTGATTAATGATTTTGTGGTTTAATAAGTCAATCGGTCTCAGGCGTCTGGATTATTTTTATGGGTCAAGAAAAATGGGTTAATGGACTAACTGGGCTAAACATATGATGTGGATGCAGCTACAGTTTAGTTTAATTGAAAGGGATAATACCAGAAAGATGAAATAGGCAGCTGGGTGAAGCTTCGGAGGCAGAAAAGAGGAGGATAAAGGGGCATTTTAGGCCTGGAGGGGTTTATAAAACAAAGTCAAGTTACAAACTAAAGGAGATCCTGTATTATCTGTTCCCCCATAAACAGAAGCTAATTTAAATTTATTTATATATTTGTAACCTGCCTTTATTATAATTTTTAAAAATGACTCAAGGTGGCGAATTTATCCAATACACTTAACTCTTCCTATTTTCCCCACTACAACATCCCTGTGAGCTCGTTGGGCTGAGAGAGGGGGATTGGCCCAAAGTCACCCAGCTGGCTTTCATGCCTAAGGCAGGACTAGAACTCACAATCTCCTGGTGATTGGCCCAAAGTCACCCAGCTGGCTTTCATGCCTAAGGTGAGACTAGAACTCACCGTCTCCTGGTGATTGGCACAAAAGTCACCTTGCCAGATTTCATGCCTAAGGCGGGACTAGAACTCACCGTCTCCTGGTGATTGGCCCAAAGTCACCCAGCTGGCTTTCATGCCTAAGGTCGGACTAGAACTCACCGTCTCCTGGTGATTGGCCCAAAGTCACCCAGCCGACTTTGTTTCCTAAAGTTTCTAATTTTAGGTTCTATTTAATTGGGCCAAACTATGTTATAATAATAATTTTAATTAGCAATTTTATGATGTTTGTGTATCTATATTTTTCTTGACTGTACACCGCGTTGAGTCCTACGGGAGAAAGGTGATATAGAAATATAATAAATAAATAAATAAATAAATAAATAAATAAATAAATAAATAAATAAATAAATAAAGTGGGACTAGAACTCACCATCTCCTGGTGATTAGCCCAGAGTCACCCAGCTGGCTTTCATGTTTTAAGGCAGGAACTCATTACCTCCTAGCGATTGGCCCAAAGTCACCCAGCCAACTTTCACAGCTAAGGTGGGACTAGAACTCACCGTCTCCTGGTGTTTGGCTCAAATTCACCTCACTGGCTTTCGTACCTAAGGCGGGACTAGAACTCACGGTCAATCGCCAGCTTTCTAGTCTTAGCCACTAGATTAGACCAAACTGGTTCTCAATTTAGTTCAGTTCAGTTTAGATTAGATTAGGTTTAGTTTAACTTATTCATGAATCAGTGGAACAACTTGCCTCCAGAAGTTGTGAATGCTCCAACACTGGAAGTTTTAAAGAAGATGTTGGATAACCATTTGTCTGAAGTGGTGTACGGTTTCCTTCCTAAGCAGGGGGTTGGACTAGAAGACCTCCAAGGTCCCTTCCAACTCTGTTATTCTATTCTATTCTATTCTATTCTATTCTATTCTATTCTATTCTATTCCATTCCATTCCATTCCATTCCATTCCATTCCATTCCATTCCATTCCATTCCATATTTTCTATTCTATTCTATTCTATTCTATTCTATTCTATTCTATTCTATTCTATTCTATTCTATTCTATTCTATTCTATTCCATTCCATTCCATTCCATTCTATTCTATTCTATTCTATTCTATTCTATTCTATTCTTCTATTCTATTCCATTCCATTCCATTCCATATTTTCTATTCTATTCTATTCTATTCTATTCTATTCTATTCTATTCTATTCTATTCTATTCTATTCTATTCTATTCTATTCTTAGTTTAGATCAGTCTAGTTTAATTTAATATTTAATTTAATGTTAATTTAATTTAATAATCTTTGAGATTATTTTAATAATAACACTGCTTGAAGACCAATGGAATGAGACGATTTATAGAAGCTGATTGAACCCTGAAAGTCCAATGAAGATTTAAAATTAACGGGGTACCCAGAATGCTCTTGTTCGTTCCAGATCTGCCAAAATCTCTTCCTGCGAGGCTTGTCCCTGGTGGGCTGGTATCACAGCCACCCATTTAGCCACCCCCTGCCCTCCTTGCAAGACATCGACATGCAGATGGATTACCAGCTGAAGCTCCAAGGAACCAGTAACAGCTTCCAGCCGTGCTTGGCGCTCATTTGTGGTAGGTTGCAAAACGGGGTGTCTGCCCAGGCTGGCACTGTTCCTTGTTCCTGCTGCAGTTGGGATCTCTAAAAAAAATCTGCCAGCTTTGGGGAGCTCTGAAGGCAGAAAACAGGGGGATCTGGGGTCATTGTAAGCCTGGGGAAGCTTATAAAGCAAAGCAAAGAGTGTATTATTTGTCTCCCATAAGAAGAAGCTAAACTGAATGTATTTATTTATTTGTATCTGGCCTTTATTATGTTTTGAAACAGCTTAAGGCTGCAGACGTATCTAATATATCTTGTTCCTCCAAGTTTACCCACAATAAACCCTGCGAGGTGGGCTGGGCTGAGCTAGAAGGACTGGCCCAAGATCTCCCAGCTGGATTTAATGGCTAAGGCGGGACTAGAATTCACCGTCTCCTGGTGATTGGCACAAAGTCATCCAGTCTGCTTTTATGTCTAAGATGGGTCTAGAACTCACAATCTCCTGGTGATTGGCCCAAAGTCACCCATTCAGCTGGCTTTTATGTCTAAGATGGGTCTAGAACTCACTGTCTCCTGGTGATTGGCACAAAGTCACCCAGTCTGCTTTTATGTCTAAGGTGGGACTAGAACTCACCGTCTCCTGGTGATTGGCCCAAAATCACCCAGTCAGCTGGCTTTAATGGCTAAGATGGGTCTAGAACTCACCGTCTCCTGGTGATTGGCCCAAAATCACCCAGTCAGCTGGCTTTAATGGCTAAGATGGGTCTAGAACTCACCGTCTCCTGGTGATTGGCCCAAAATCACCCAGTCAGCTGGCTTTAATGGCTAAGATGGGTCTAGAACTCACCGTCTCCTGGTGATTGGCCCAAAATCACCCAGTCAGCTGGCTTTAATGGCTAAGATGGGTCTAGAACTCACTGTCTCCTGGTGATTGGCCCAAAGTCACCCAGCTGGTTTTCATGCCTAAGGAAGACTAGAATTCACAGTCTCCTGGTGATTGGCCCAAAGTCACCCAGCTGGCTTTCATGTCTAAGGCGGGACTAAAACTCACTGTCTCCTGCTGATTGGCCCAAAGTCATTCAGCTAGCTTTCATGGCTAAAGCAAAACTTGAACTCACAGGTACTCCTCAACTTATGTCCACAACTGAGGCCAAAATTTCTGTTGCTAAGGGAGACCGTTGTCAAGTGAGTTTGGCACGCTTTTATGACATTTTCTTTGCTTGTCTGAAAGTCTCAAAAGGGGGATCCCATGACCCAATACATATCAGGTACCAAACGCCTAGATTCCGACAATAGTTGTAAGTCGAGAACCATCTGGGCTTCTTTTGTCACGCACGGGAATAAGGAAGAGGGCAGTGTCTGCTGTCCCAAATGAGGCATGAAACTTCTGCCTGCTCATCCAAGCATTTCTTTCTTCCCTAATCCAGGTCCTTACTACCATGGCAATCAAGGTGTAGAGTCCAAGATCTCCCCCTTCTGGGTTATGCCACCTCCGGAGGTAAGTAGGAACAAGCCAGCCACTAAGAATTGGCTGGATTGTGTGCAGTGCTGGTAGCCTTGAAGGATTTTAACTGGGAGGATCGACAAGCTGATTCAGCCTCTTTCTGCTTTAAATACAGTGTGTGGATGTTTAACTGACTCAGAAGAGCAGTAGGCAGTTCGGGAATTGCAGGGAAGGCTTCAAGGTCTTGGGAAAAAAAATAAAATAAAGAAAAACCATTTGTCCGGGATGCAATAAGATAAGGTCTCCAGTCTTGGGCAGGGGGTTGGATTAGAAGACATCCAAGTCCCTTCCAGCCCTATGATTCTATGACTCTATGATTCTATGACACTGAGTCAATGAATCTATGGTTCTATGACTCTGATTCTATGACTCTATGATTTTGTGATTCTATGAATTTATGGTTCTATGACTATGATTCTAGAACTCTATGATTCTATGACTATGATTCTGTGATTCTATGGCTATGATTCAATGACTCTGACTATGATTCTGTGATTCTATGGCTATGATTCGATGACTATGATTCTGTGATTCTATGGCTGATTCTATGACTCTATGGTTCTATGACTCTGATTCCATTAATCTATGGTTCTATGACCCTGATTCTATGACTCTATGATTCTATGAATCTATGGTTCTATGACTATGATTCTAGAACTATGATTCTATGAGTCTGTGATTCTATGGCTATGATTCGATGACTATGATTCTGTGATTCTATGGCTGATTCTATGACTCTATGGTTCTATGACTGATTCTAGACTCTATGATCTGTGACTCTATGATTCTATGACTCTGATTCTATTAATCTATGGTTCTATGACCCTGATTCTAGACTCTATGATGCTATGACTCTGTGATTCTGACTCTGATTCTATGATTCTATGATTTTATGAATCTATGGTTCTATGACTATGATTCTAGAACTCTATGATTCTATGACTGATTCTGTGATTCTATGGCTATGATTCAATGACTCTGACTAGGATTCTGTGATTCTATGGCTATGATTCGATAACTATGATTCTGTGATTCTATGGCTGAGTCTATGTCTCTATGTCTCTATGATTATGATTCTAGACTCTGATTCTGTGATTTTATGACTATGTGTCAACTTAATTAATTAGGGCATCTTTCAGAAACTTCACACTATGATTTTATGAATATGATTCTATTATCCAACTATGATTCTATGACTATCATTCTATGGCTCTGAATCTATGATTCTATGACTGAGTCTGTGATTCTATGGCTATGATTCTATGATTCTAGACTCTGATTCTGTGATTCTATGGCTAGGATTCTATGAATCTATGATTCTAGACTCTATGATTCTATGGCTCTGAATCTATGATTCTATGACTGATTCTGTGATTCTATGGCTATGATTCTAGTGTCGATCTACTTTGTGGCATTGTGTGATCAGCACTTCTGCTAGAGTTCATTTCAAAGGAAGACCGGGATGCCAGAATTTGCTTAAGATTGTGGCAAAATGGTCATAAAATAGGGTGTGACTCATTTAACAAGCACAAATAAGTGAAGCTCTGGTCCCCATTGTGGTTTTAAGTTGAGGGCTACCTGTAAGAGGGCAGAGATTCCTGGACATTTTATATTGTTTATTTTTAATTCTATACGCCTCTCAGGTTCACCGTGTGTGTGAGTTGGGCAGCCATAGACATCTATTTAATAAATGAATGAATGAATGAATGAATGAATGAAGAAAAGCAGACAAGGGTTGTGCACAAGCAGTGCTCAAATCTTCTTCCAGATAATTTCCATTGTATGCATATGCCAAAAAACCAGTGAAGTTTTATTCAAAAAGACAAGGACTCAAAATATCCTTCCTCCCTCCCTCTCTCCTTTCTACATTTTTCTTTTTTTTTCCTTCTTTTTCTTTTCTTGTCTTTCTTGTCTCTTATTCCTTTTTCTTCCTTTCCTTCCCTTTTTTTCTTTCTCTTACCTTCCTCCCTCCCCTTCCTCTCTCCTTCCTACGTTTTTTTTTCTTTCTTTCTTTCCTTCATTTTTTCTTTTCTTGTCTTTCTTATTCCTTTTTCTTTTCCTTCCCTTTTTTCTTTCTTTCCTTCCTTCCCTTCCTCTCTCCTTCCTACATTACTTTCTTCTTTCTCTTTCCTTCCTTTTTTCTTTTCTTGTCTTTCTTTCTTATTCCTTTTCTTCCTTTCCTTCCCTCCTTTTTTTCTTACCTTCCTTCCTCTTCCTTCCTTCCCTTCCTCTCTCCTTCCTACATTTTTGTCTTTTTCTTTCCTTTTTTCTTTTCTTGTCTTTCTTTTTTTCTTCCTTTCCTTCCCTCCTTTTTCTTTCTTTCCTTCCTTCCTCTTCCTTCTTTCCCTTCCTCTCTCCTTCCTACATTTTTTTTCTTTCCTTCCTTTCTTTTTCTTTTCCTTCCTTTCCTCTTCTTCCTTCCATCCATTCTCCCACCCTCCTCTTCCCTTCCCTTTTTCCTTTTCCTCCCCCAGCAAAGACCTTATGACTACGGCATCCCCATGGAGGTTGAAGTTACCTACATCCAGGATGGTTTTTTAACGAACGACATTCTCCACGAAATGGTATCCTTCTTTCTCTCCATTCTTTTGCACAGGGTCATTTGGTGGCCCCGTGACCCAAGCACACCACTATTCTGATGTAAAAAAGCTTATGCGGGGGTCACAGAAATGAATTTTTCAGGAGTGGTGACGTCTCACAAGAAAACTACCAGCCCCGGAGAATTTAACTCTAGAATATTATCTTTCAAGCTCGGCCATTTTTAAGAGCTGTGGACTTCAACTCCCAGAATTCCCCAGCCAACATAAGTTATGCCGGTCCTTATACGTGAAATCATGCCTGATTTCACACCCATTTTTGTAGCAGTTGCTAAATGAACCTCTTTTACCCAATGAGTGTTTTTTTCATTGGAAATTGGAAGTAAATGTTGGTTTCCAGCGAAAGAAAAAAGTCATAAATTGCAAGTCACGTGACTGTCAGACACGGCAAATTTCTCCTCAACGTGGGCTGGTTGCCACGGGCCCAAACATCGATCACATCACCACAGTTGGGGTGGTGTTGGCTGTCAGAACTTCAGAACCAGGTTATAAGTAGCCACGGGGAGGTCCGTCGGAAGTCAGAACGGTCGTAAATTGAGGATTGCCTGAAACTCGCTAACGAGGGCAGGTCGTTGTGTCTTTGCCATCCATTAATTGTTTTCTAATCTGCTTTCAGATGCTGCTGGTGGAGTTTTACAAAGGGGCACCTGACATGGTGAAGTTCCAGGATGCATGGAGTCAAGAACAGACTTACCTGGATAAACTCAAGGTAAGACTCACCTGGATAAAGGGAACTGCGGCAAATAAATTTGATAAATAATACAGGGAGTCCTCGACTTACGACTGTCGCAAAGCATCCCTGGCCTGCCCTTGAGTTGCCATAAGCCAGGGGCAGTGGTGGGTTTCATAATTTTTTACTACCGGTTCTGTGGGCGTGGCTTGGTGGGCGTGGCAGGGGAAGGATACTGTAAAATCTCCATTCCCACCCCGCTCCAGCGGAAGAGTACTGTAAAATCTCCATTCCCTCCCGACTTGGGAGGCAGAGAATAGATGGGGGCGGGGCCAGTCAGAATTTTTACTACTGGTTTATTTATTATTATTATTTATTTATTAATCAAATTTCTATACCGCCCTACTCCCGAAGGACTCAGGGCGGTGAACAGCCAAGATAAAATACAGATAATACAAATATTAAAAAATCCCTTAAAATTATTAAATATTTTGGCCGAAACACAGATTAAAACACCCAATTTATAAAATCACGAATTAAAAATTTAAAAGAGGAGAGTTAGGCCAGCCCAGCCTGCTGAGATAGAAAAGTTTTGAGAGCACGGCGAAACGTGCGCAGGTCCGGGATCCTCCGTATCTCTGGGGGGAGCTCGTTCCAGATGGTAGGTGCCCCCACAGAGAAGGCTCTCCCCCTGGGGGCCGCCAGTCGACACTGTTTGGCTGACGGCACCCTGAGGAACCCCTCTCTATGGGAGCGTACTGGTCGGTGAGAGGCTATTGGTAGCAGAAGGCGGTCTCGTAAATACCCCGGTCCGATGCCATGGAGCGCTCTAAAGGTGGTAACCAAAACCTTGAAGCGCACCCGGAAGACCACCGGGAGCCAGTGCAGCTCGCGCAGGAGGGGAGTCACATGGGAGCGCCACGTCGCTTCCATAACCACTCGCGCGGGCCGCATTCTGGACCAGCTGGAGCCTCCGGGTGCTCCTCAAGGACTCTCCAAACTACTCAAACTTTCTGCTACCGGTTCTCCAGAACTGGTCAGAACCGGCTGAAACCCACCTCTGGCCAGCGGGGATGTGAAACTGGCGAAAGGGCATGGCAGCTAAAGGGGACTGGAGGCTGAAACATATGAAGATTGGTTGCAGGAACTGAGTATGTCTTGTTGTTGTTGTTAGTTGCGAAATTGTGTCTGACCAGTGGTGAAATCCAAATTTTTTTACTACCGGTTCTGTGGGCATGGTGTGGCTTGGTGGGTGTGGCAGGGGAAGGATACTGCAAAATCTCCATTCCCACTCCACTTTGGGGCAAGCCAGAGGTGATATTTGCCGATTCTCCGAACTACTCAAAATTTCCGCTACCGGTTCTCCAGAACCTGCTGGATTTCACCCGTGTCTGACCCATCACGACCCCATGGACGACGTTCCTCCAGGCCTTCCTGTCCTCTACCATCCTCTGGAATCCATTTAAGCTCACGCCGACTGCTTCAGTGACTCCATCCAGCCACCTCGTTCTCTGTTGTCCCCTTCTTCTTTTGCCCTCAATAGTTCCCAGCATTAGGCTCTTTTCCAGTAGGTATGTCTAGTTTAATGAAACGGATCAGGGGTGACGTTATAGCAGTCTTCCAATATCTGAGGTGCTGCCACAAAGAAGAGGTGGTCAAGCTATTCTCCAAAGCACCTGAAGGCAGGACAAATAGCAATGGGCGGAAGCTCATCAAGGAGAGAAGCTACCTAGAACTAAGGAGACATTTCCTGACATTGAGGACAATTAATCAGTGGAACGACTTGCCTCCAGAAGTTGTGAATGCTCCAACACTGGAGGTTTTAAGAAGAGATTGGACAACCGTTTGTCTGAAATGGTATAGGTGTTCCTGTCTGAGGGGGGTTGGACTAGAAGACCTCCAAGGTCCCTTCCCACTCATCTATTCTCTTCTATTCCATATTTCTATTCTATTCTTCATTCCAATATTCTATTCTACTCTACTCTACTATTCCATTCCATTCCATTCCATGTTTTTTTCTATTCTATTCCATTCCATTCCTTCTATTCTATTCCATTCCATGTTTTTTCTTTTCTATTCTATTCTATATTTCTATTCTATTCTATTCCATATTCTCTATTCTATTCTATTCTATTCTATTCTATTCTATTCTATTCTATTCTATTCTATTCTATTCTATTCCATTCCATTCCATATTCTATTCTATTCTATTCTATTCCATTCCATATTCTATTCTATTCTATTCTATTCTATTCTATTCTATTCTATTCTATTCTTATTCTATTCTATTCTATTCTATTCTATCCTATCCTATCCCATTCCATATTCTATCCTATCCCATTCCATATTCTATTCTATTCTATTCTATTCTATCCTATCCTATCCTATCCTATCCTATCCTATCCTATTCCATTCCATTCCATTCCAAATAATTTCTATCTTCTATCTTTTCTTCAGGGCTCCTTGGCGTCTAGGACACCCAAGGATCAAGGTTTCGGACATATCCTGGAACAAGTCTACACTGCCCTCCAACACAGCAGCTGACGAAGCAGCCCTTCGAAGGGGTCCCGGGACTCAGGCAGAGGTCACAAACCTGGATCGAGGCAGGATTTGAATCCAGAACTTGCAAGCCCCGACGTGCATCGGGGGAAAGGAAAAGGACGGGGGTCGACGTGGATCCCTTTTTAATGATTGAAATCATCCGTGTTTTTGGCTCAGTCTTTGGCTGGGAAAGTGACAGAAAATAACCCCCGGATGTGTTAGCAAGTAGGTCAGTGCGCCCATTTTACAGATAGGCAAGTCGAGAACTTCAGTAACGTAATTTGGAGAGGGGGGCGGGCATCCCAAGAGATTTAGTTTGCCCATAGCACCATTAGGAACTTACGTTTTCCACGACGTAAGCAGTGATGTAGCTCGCCTTGCCCAAATGTTGTGTTGGCCAGGAAAATATATGTGATATATTTTGAGCAAATGGCCCAAGAGTTACCCTGTGGCAAGATGGATGGCTGATAAATTTAATAAATAAATAAAATAATAATAATAATCTGAAATAGGACAGGCTGGGGAAGCAACAGAGGCTACCAAGATCCTTTTAGGATCATGGAAGAACATTAAAAATATGTTCGAAATCCCATTCTTAAGAAAACAAAATATATTGGTACCCGAGTTTGTCATCTGGCTTGACTGAAGGAAGAAGCAGAGATGCTGGGTTGGAGAATTCCCCCCACCCACCCCCACCCCTTTTAAGCTTTTTCTCCCAAAAGTGAGATTGTGGAAGGAAGCCCTTCGTAGACCCCGAAACACTAACGATACGATGGGAGAACTTCGGTGGTGGCCAAGATTGGGGAGATTACAAATTGTCAACCTGCGGAAGTGAGCTCGGCTCTAAAAAGGGTCTTTGCTCACCTGGATTTATACTGCCTTGAAATATAAAATGTCAAGTTGATCGGCCAACGGAAGACTTGCATCTCAGGGTTTCAACGGTGGGGTCCTTGGTGCTCTCTGAGCTTGCTCGTTTTCTTGCAGACGTTTCATGACCCAGCTAGATAACATCATCAGTGCTAGAAGGGAGTGGGGTTTGTGGAGGAGGTGTTGGGGGGGAAGGAGGAGGAGTGTGGGGTCCTTGGTGCTTTTTTTTTTTTGCAGACCTTTCATTACCCAACTAGGTAACATCATCAGTGCTAGAAGGGATTTGTGGAGTGGAGGAAGGACTTTGGGATCCTTGGTGCTCTCTGAGCTTGGTAGCTTTTTTTGCAGACCTTTCATTACCCTACTAGGTAACATCATCAGTGCTAGAAGGGATTCGTGGAGTGGAGAAAGGAGGACTTTGGGGTCTTTGATGCTCTCTATACTTAGTTTTTTTTTTTTGAAGACATTTCATTACCCTACTAGATAATGGCATCAGTGCTAGAAGGGATTTGTGGAGTGGAGAAAGGAGGACTTTGGGGTCTTTGATGCTCTCTATACTTAGTTTTTTTAAAAAAGACATTTCATTACCTTACTAGGTAATGTCGTCAGTGCTAGAAGGGAGTTGCCGCTGCCAACTTGAACAAGCAAACAACAAACAGCAGCCTAATCAAGCAACTACAGAACAAATAACACCTCCACCAATGGCACAAGCCACTCCTATATAAACAAACCCCACCTCCTTCTAGCACTGATGATGTTACCTAGTTGGGTACTGAAATGCCTACAAGAAAACCACCAAGCTCAGAGACAGCACCAAGTTCCTCACAGTCCTCCTCCTCCTCTGAAAACCCCACTCCCCTCTGGCACTGATGATGTTACCTAGGTGGGTAGTGAAACGTCTGCAAGAAAACAAGCTCAAATAGCTTGTTGTAGTCCTCCTTCTCCTCTTCTCTGCAAACTCCACTCCCTTGTAGCACTGATGTTACCTAGTTCGGTCATGAAACATCTTGAAGAAAACCACCAAGCTCAGAGGGCCCCAAGGCCCCCACAATTGATAAGTTATTGATGAATGCAATTTATGGAGAAGGGGGGGGGTCTCCCCCAGAAGATTTTCTAGGGCAAAAGGACTAGAGAGAGGCGCTGTAGGCCTCAAATAAGTCAGAACGCCGCTTTCAACCATTTAATACTTTTCGTTTTTATTTTCAAGGATACAAGTTTTATTTTCTTTTAATTCCAGAACAAAAATAAATGCATAAACAAGAAAAGGGGTCGTTTGTTTCTTTGTTTGTTTGCCCCCCCCCCCACAATCCCCCAATAAAATTGTCCAGACTAAGAAAATACGAAGGGACAGTTTTCACTCCATCTGAAGGCAGAGATGCCAGCACGCAGCCACGACGTTCAACGGATTAGATATTTACAAAATGCTTCCCCCACTCCCAGTTCGATGTTAGTTTTTGTTTTATTTTTTTCCCCCTTTCTTCAAGCGGTCCTGATAGGGAGTGGAAGATGGGCAGAGAGATACCGAAGGCAGAGAATAATGGGAGGAGAGGAATTTACGAGACTGGTTTAAAAAAGAGAGAGAGAAAAAATAAAAATAAAACAGCGTGAGGAGGCAGTCGTACGAAGATTATACCGAGTGAAGACGGGAGGGGGGGGGGGGAATAAAAAAATATAGAAGCAATTTTTTTTTTTTAAGGAAACGGTTAAACAAGACCAAGAGTTCTCCAAACATGGGGCCATTTTAAGGCTTGTGGACTTCAACTCCCAGAATCCCTCAGGCAGCCATGTTTGTTAGGTTTGAAGGACAACAAGATGGCTTCCTCGGCTTGGGCCAAGGAGGTAGACTACAAAGATCCCTCTCTATGGTTTGCATCCTGTAGGATAGATCTCCAACCTTGTCAACTTTAAGACTTGTGGACTTCAACTCCCAGAATTCCTCAGCCAGCTTTGCTGGCTGAGGAATTCTGGGAGTTGAAGTCCACAAGTCTTAAAGTTGACAAGGTTGGAGACCCCTGCTGTAGGATGAATTATGGGTCCAGGCACCCCACAAGTGTCAGCTCCTGTGACTGGAAGATGGATCTTCGCACCCCAGGACTGTAGAGGCTGGTTCCACTTATGGACCATGCTCTCCATACCGGCTGGGGAATTCTGGGAGTTGAAGTCCTTCTGGGAGTTGAAGTCCAGTAGTCTTTAAAATGTCCATGTTTGGAGACCCCTTGAACAAGACCATTCGCTCTGCTGGACACATTTGAGTACGGAGGAGAGGCTAATTTTAAAACAAAACAAATCCATTTACACGTCCAGGACTGTACGGCAGGTCACATAACTGGTCAAGGGGGGTGAAGGCTGAAGAAATATAGCTGGAATTGATAATCATCGGGAAGCCAGGAAGAATTATCCCATATAAAGTACGGATTTTATTGATTTTTCTCTGCAACCTCCCCCCCACAGCCTCCCATTAATTCCTCCTTCCCAAAGCTGGTGCCAGCACTGGCCCATCCTTAGTAAGCTGTCAAGGGCTCTGGGTTCAAATTTCGACAAAGGATAAAGCCCTTTTTGGGGAAAGAGAGGCGGGGGAGCGAATCGGTAAATTAGAAATTCAAATACAAGCCCCCACCCCCACTTCCCATAAGATGTTATGTCCCTCAAAGCTGCGAGCCCACCAACCCTTTCCAAAAAATTGATGAAAAGGACGGGGAGGATGACTTCCACTCCCTCCCCGCAAAAATAAGTGCCTTAGAAAAAATTGCGGGGAGCCACTGGGTTGTTGGTGGGTGGGTGGTGGGTAGCACAGGTTTTACAATCCACTCTATTTCTGCCCCCCCCCCGGCGCCCCCAAACACACACACAACTCCTGGAAGGGAAATAGGGAAAAAAAAAAATCCAACCACTAGCGTATGTGGAATTTAGCCCAGCTGCCTGCAGCGAGAAAGCAAAAAGACCACGTTTAAATTGCCAGGAAAGCGAAAAAGTTGGAATATTCCCCCCCCCAGATATCCGGCAGGATGTAGGTCCCAGGGAGAAAAGGAATCCTCTCCCAGTTCAATCCTGAATTTTTAAGGCAGTGTTTCTCAACAGTGGTCCCTTTAAGAAAGGTGGACTACAACTCCCAGAATTCCCCAGCCAGCTGGCTGGGGAATTCTGGGAATTGAAGTCCACCCCTCTTAAAGGGGCCACTGTTGAGAAACACTAATTCAAGGCCCCCCCCGTCAGCCCCAGCTTTCTCTTCAAGCCACGGATGCAAGCCAGTTTTGCCGTGGGGTTTAGCCCCTCCGTTACCCACAAGTCCCCAGTTTCTTTGGCAGAAGCCGGGACAGGCCCCAAAAGTGCTTCCTGGTTTGTCTGTAGTGTAGGCAGATTCGTCGGAGTTAACCTGAGGAGCTCGAAAGGCAGGAAGCCGAGACTGGATGCACTCACTGAGGATCTAATGCGGTGCCTTCAAGATGACGACGGATGGCGGAAAGGTTTGAAGGGCACCCAAGATGGCTTCCTCTACTTGGGCCAAGGAAATGTGGGCCGTTAAGTTTGCATCTTGTGGGACGAATTATGGATACAGGCATCCCATAAGTCTCTGCTCCTGTGGTTGAAAGGTGGATCTTCCCACCCCAGGACCGTCAAGGTTGGCGTTCTACAAAAGGGCATGGTCCACGTTGGGCCACCAAGAATCAAAACACTGAAAAACTTCGGAACCAAGTCCTTACCAATCACCCATGACTTAAAACCTTTGGATATTGAATGACAATTCCTGGAAATCGATTGGCGATGCTGGCTTAGGGATTTCTGGGAATGGTGGCCAGACCTATCTGGAAAGGCCATTCATTGGTGGTCAGCCTGCTTTAGCAGAAGCTCAAGGAGAACATGGACAAGGAAGAAGGGCCCTGATGGTGGAAGAAGAACCCATCTGTGGAAAGGCAGACGGTGACTGCTGCTCCACGCAATGCCTGGAGCAAGCACGCACACACACACATACACACACACACCACACAATCCCCATAGACCTCTATTCTCTAAACAAGCCACCTTGTTGGTCCTGGAGATGTTCGGAAAGCCACAAGGAGGACCTGGATGAACCAACATGGAGAAGAGAGCTCCTTACACCCAACGGAAGCAGTTATGGCCTCTTTGTGCTTCTTAGACCCTAACCTCACCACACCCCAAAGTGGGGTCTTAGCCGCCCGGCTTGACTACAGCCTCCGGGACCGGCCCTTGGCACCTTTTCCAAAAAGCTTCCCACCCAACCCCGAAAGGGGAAATTAGTGTCGGATAGACCCTTTCATCCCTGGAATGTAAGGAAGGATCATCTCCATCCCCGGCTGTTGCGTCGGTCAGCTGGGAAGGGAGGAAGAGGAAGAGGAAGTGGAGAAGGAGGAGGAGGAGGAGGAGAAAGGAGGACGGAAGAGCCACGGAGAAGGCCGCCAGCCGTTTCACTGAGGTAGCGGGACGAGGACTTCCACGTAGTTGAGAGGGAAGAAGCCCGACTGGCCGTGGATCATGCCCTCGTACCAGTTCTCGTCGATTTGGTTGGTCAGCGTGATGATGTCGCCTTCTTTGAAGCCCAGCTCGCCCTCGTTCTCCGGCTCGAAGTCGTACAGCGCCTTGCAGCAGGGCTGGTCCAGGTGTGAGGCTGGGGTGGGGGGGGGAGGAGAGGAGGAGAGATTAGCCGACAGGTGCCCTTCAATCCACCAGCCTCAATTGACATCCCCATCCGAGTGACAAGCCATTGGCTGACAAAGGTGCATGGAATGCTGGGAATTGTAGTTCAAGAAATGAGAATAGCCCCATTCAGCCATCTTGGACTGGCTCACAAAGACATGTGGTCTTTGGGGCTTTCAAAGTGCATGGAATGCTGGGAATTGTAGTCCAATAGGGTAATAGACTTGTAGTTCAATGAATGAACAAGAAGGATGCCCTTGACTGGCTCACAAGTGTGGAAGCCATGGGGCCTTTGGCTTTCGAAGTGGAAGTGGAGGGAATGCTGGGAATTGTAGTTCGAAAATTGAGAATAGCCCCATTCAACTGCACTGGACAGGCTCATGAGGGTGGAAGCCTTTTAGCTGTCAAAGCCCATGGAATGCTGGGACTTGGAGTTCAATAGGGAAATAATGGAGTTCAATGAATGAATGAATGTCCTTGACTGGCTCACGAAGGTGGTTTGGCCTTTGGCTTTCAAAGTGCACAGAATGCTGGGAATCGTAGTTCAAGAAATGAGAATAGCACTGGACTAGCTCACAAGGGTTGAAGCCTTTAGCCGTCAAAGCACATGGAATGCTGGGATTTGGAGTTCAATGAACGGGAGAGGTGCCACTGCCTGGCAAGGGTGGAAGACACATGGCCATTGAATCCCCAAGCACAAGGCATGCTGGGCCTTGTAGTTCAATGAGCTGAAGGAGATCCACTCAACTTCCCTCGACTGGAGATATGTGGCCTTTGACTGTCAAAGAACATGGGATGCTGGAACTTGTAGTCCAACAAACGGGAGTAGCACTATTCAACTACCGTCGACTGCCTCGAAAGGGTGGAAGCCGCATGGCTTTTGGCTCTCAAAGATCAAGGCATGCTGGGACTTGTAGTCCAACGAACAGGGACAGCACCACTCAACCGCCCTTGACTTGCTGTCAAGGGTGGAAAAGTGGCTGTCAAAGCACATGGAACGCTGGGACTTGTAGTCCAGCAAATGAGAATAGTACTACTCAACCACCCTTGACTGGCTCAAAAGTATAGAAGGCACATGGCCTCTGGCTCTCAAACGGTCAAGGCATGCTGGGACTTGTAGTCCAACAAATGGAAATAGCGCCAGTCAACTTCCCTTGACTGGCTCACCAGAGTGGAGACATGGGGCCTTTTGTCTATCAACATGCATAGAATGCTGGGACTTGTAGTCCAACGAATGGAAGCAGCACCATTCAACTCCTCCCTTTGGGCAGACATGGTCTAGAACAGAGTCTCTAAACTTGGCAACTTGTGGACTTCCACTCCCAGAATTCAACTCCCATGGCTGGTTGAGGAATTCTGGGAGTTGAAGTCCACAAGTTTTAAAGTTGCCGAAGTTTGGGGACCCCTGATCTAAGATCAGTGCTGGCCAATATGTCATAAGTCATACAGCACCTTGCAGTATCTGGGAGAGAGGGGTGATTTAAGAAGTATGAAATATGAATGAATGAATGAATGAATGAATGAATGGTGATTTAAGAAGTATGAAATATAATTGAATGAATGAATGAATGAATGAATGTATGAATAAATAAATGATGAGTGATTTAAGAAATTTGAAACATACTTGAATGTATATATGTATGTATGTATGTAGGTAGGTATGTATGTATGTATGTATGAATGAATGAATGAATGAATGAATGAATGAATGAATGAATGAATGATGGGTGATTTAAGAAATTTGAAACAGGCTTGGATGAATGTATGTGTATGAATAAATAAATAAATGTATGATGGGTAATTGAAGAAATTTGAAATATATTTGAATGGATGAATGGATGAATGAATGAATGAATGAATGAAAAATGCCTAACTCGATTCCGCTGGCAGGCCACGCCCCTGAACCAAAGAGGAACAATTCCCCAGCTCCCCCATAATCTAGGCCACCCTAAAATGCTCCTAAGTAATGGATCATTCGCAGGAAAAGAAACCAAGTTCAGAGAGGAACCTAACTGCTCCACCCTGTTGCTACGGTTCTCTTGGAACTGCCTCCGTTGCGGCCATAAGGACTAGAAACCCGAGTCCTTTCATAGGCCCCGAGCATTGGCCAAGATCCATGGACACACAACTACAGCACACAGAAAGCCCCAGCTCCGGTTTCATGCAGCAGGGAACGGGACAGAGGAAGGGGAAAGCGAGGGGGGGGAGTTTTCTCATGCATCCATGCAGGAAAGAGGGAAGGGAGGGAAGAAGAGGGGAAGGCAGGAAGTTTGAAAGCGGGGAGGGCGCGGAAGCACTCACAAAATATCCTGCTGGGAGTCCGGGATGGCTTTTCGGATCGGAAGGAAGAGGAAGCTGCTTGCAAAAAGGAAACAAACAAACAAACATGGAATAATAATAAAATAAAATAAAATAAAATAAAAACCGACATGCTCGCTCACTTCGCTGGCTCACAAGCAGCCATTCCGACACAAAAGATCTCTGCAGGCGACAACTCGAAACACACGAGGTGTGGTCCTCGACTTACAACCGTTCGTTTAGCGACTGTTCAGAGCGATAACAGCACTGAAAAAAAGCCACTTAGGAACCGCCTTTCACACTTACAACCGTTGCGGCATTCCCCCCTCCCCCAGTTTTGATCACGTGACTGATCAAAAGGAGGGAGGGGGGACACTGGGCGACGGTCCCTGGAGGTCGACCTTGTGACGAGCAAAGTCAATGGGGAAGCCGGGTTCACTGAACCGCCGTGTTACTCGCTTAAGGACGGCGTCAAGAAAGGTTGTAAAATGGGGGGGGAGGGAAGTTGCTTTATAACTGTCTTGCTTAGCAATGGAGGTTTTGGAGTGGGGGGGCTTGTGGTTGTAAGTCGAGGACTACCTGCCTAGGGGAGGGGAGGAACGCTCCGCGGGACGACACAAAGAAGCAGCAACAGCAATGGAGTCCAGGGGGGGCTGGGCTGGGCGAGGCTAGGGAGCCCCTCGTTCTTTCCCCTCCACCCCCAAAACAGGAAGATTCCAGTAACCTGGGAAATTTTGGCAAGGATTGGGGATACGGTCATAAATCAAGGACTCCCTGTACAATTATTTTTTTCCTGCCCAAAAGAAAGGCAAAATATTTCAGCTGTGAAATGGGCTGCTGAAAATGGAAAAAAGATAAATTCTGCTTGGGGTGGGTTGAGATGGTGAGATCCTTTGTTCCCCCCTCCTTCAGTGATTGGAGGATAACCTAGAGGGGCAGCTGGAGACTATCTAGTCCTACCTCTTGCTCAAGAAAAAGGGAGTTCAGAGGCAGAGATTCTTTAGGTCTTTTAAGAAAAGGCCTCCTGGCCAGGAGGTTTTATTCATTTAATGTTTATCCTGCCTTTAAAAAGTAATCCAAGGTAACGAACATATTGAATGCTCCATTGCACAACAACCCTGCGAGGCGGATTGGGCTGAGAGAGACTGGCCGGCCCAAAGTCACCCAGTTGGCTCTCATGCTTAAGGTGGGACTAGAATTCACGACTTCCTGGTCATTGGCCAGCAATCGCCCAGCTGGCTTTCATGCCTAAGGCAGGACTAGAATTCACCATCTCCTGGTGATTGGCCCAAACTCACCAAATTGGCTTTCATGATTAAGGCAGGACTAGAACTCACAGTCTCCTGTGATTGGCCCAAGGTCACTAATTGGCTTTTATGCCTAAATTGGCTGAGGCAGAACTAGAACTTCCAGTCCCCTGGTGATTGGCCTAAAATCACTCAGCTGGCTTTCATGCCTAAGGCGGGATTAGAACTCATCATCTCCTGGTGATTGACCAAAGTCAACCAACTGGCTTTCATGCCTAAGGCGGGACTAAATTCCTCATCTCCCAATGATTGGCCCAAAGTCACCCAGCCAGCTTTCATGCCTAAAGCCGGACTAGAACTCACTGTCTCCCGGTGATTGGCCCAAAGCCACCCAGCTGGCTTTCATTCCTAGGGTGGGGCTAGAACTCACCATCTCCTGGTTTCTAATCCAGTGCCTTTCCCACACGACCAATCTAGCTCAAATGCTCCTGTGGTTAAAACTGAACATTGACTCTACTGTTGTGGGCAGCCTGCGGAGCTAGCAGCAGAGTTGGACAGTGAGGAGGCTGGGGAGGACCATGGGCCAGTCCTGGAGTCTGGGGAAGGCTCGGACGAGGGCTCTGCGTCGGAGGCAGAGAAAGGGCCATCTGGGAGGTACGTGCTGCCTCCGGAGCCTCCAGAGTCGGACCTCAGTGAGGCAGAGGAACAGGGGGAGCCTGTCCCCAGTGCGCGCATGCGCAGAGCTGCCAGGTGGCAAGAACAGTTAAAACAGAAGGGACGACTCGGGAGTAAGGCTTGGAGATGATTGGCCCTTCCCGTAAGACTTAAAAGAGGAGAAAAAGCACGTGAGCCTTTGCAGGAAGCAACGTTGTTAATTCTGTTCAGTTTAAAGCCTGAAGCTCTGTTTGATTCTGGACTCCGTGTGGCTTTGCCAATTAGGTCTTTGGCAGCGTGTCAAGGGAGATAAAGGTGGGTGATTATCAGCCTTATCCCGAAGGACTCTTGACAACTATTTGGGACTCATCTTGAATGAACAGAATTCACAGCTGTTAAAATAAAACAGGTTTTTGGGACTACCCGTGTGTTTTACTGACTCAGGGGACCTAGCTCAGAACTTCTACATTCAGCCCCCTAATGATCCCGAAGCTCTTGGAGGAGCAGCAGTAAACAAGAGTTTGTTTTTCTGAGCGCAAGGCACACCTCCAGAAGTGCAGGGGGGGCTCCTCAAACCCCAGGCTTTCAAAGAAACCGGATCAGCAGCTGCAATCATTCAAAATTCAAAATTTTCGGCCAAAATATTTAATAATTTTAAGGGACTTTTAATGTTTGTATTATCTGTATTTTACCTCGGCTGTTCACCGCCCTGAGTCCTCCGGGAGTAGGGCGGTATAGAAATTTGATAGATAGATAGATAGATAGATAGATAGATAGATAGATAGATAGATAGATAGATAGATAGATAAAAAAAATGGTTTCCCGCTAAGCTTGGAAGGCAATTCGCAAACTGGGATAAAACCACTCTCTTTTAACATTCATTTCAGGTCACTGCATAGAGCTTTCGGTCCGTATCCGACTGGCTCTTACCGGAGACTTTGGGCGCTGGGTTGCAGGAAAATCCGCCGTTGGACTGATCTGCGGGCTCTCCGAATTCGTAGGGTTCCCTGGGCTTCGGTTTATATTCTCGTTTGGGGCGTGAAGAAGTGTCTCGTACTCTGGAAACCGGGAGGAAAAAAAACCCACAACAGACTGTCAGTCGGAATAACAGAATACTTTTTAACACGGGATTTTTTTTTTACAAATGGTTAGACCAGAAGTCTTCAAACTAGGCAGCTTTAAGACTTGTGGACTTCAACTCCCAGAATTCTCCAGCTAGCATACCTATGCTGGCGGCAGAATTCTGGAAGTTGAAGTCCACAAGTCTTAAGCTGCCAAGTTTGAAAACCTCTGGGTTAGACAATAAAGATAGAAATTAGAAGCTGGAAGAATACCACTATGTACAAGTAAATATTGTTATTATTATTGATACTACCGTGTTTCCCCAAAAATAAGATCCTGTCTTATATTTTTTTGAACCCCGAAATAAGCGCTTGGCCTTATTTTCGGGGAGGTCTTATTATTTTGGGGCGTGTAAAGCAAGATGGGGCTCCTCTTGCCGCCTTACCAGATTTCCAGCTCTGCGTTTGAATATTTTCGAGGAGGGCTTATTTTCAGGGGGAGGCTTATTTTAGCGCATGCGCTCAAAAGCCCGATTGGGCTTATTATCAGGGGATGTCTTATTTTCAGGGAAACAGGGTTTGTATAAGTCAAGTCGGAATTAAGAATGCCGGGAGAAATATCAACAACCTCAGATATGCAGATGATACCACTCTTAATGGACTAAAGCGAAGAGGAACTAAAGAGCCTTTTGATGAGGGTGAAGGAGGAGAATGCAAAAGTTAGCTTGAAACTCAACATTAAAAAAAATAAGATCATGGCACCCGGCCCTCTCAATTCCTGGCAAATAGATGGAGAAGAAATGGAGGCAGTGACAGATTTTATTTTCCTGGGCTCCAAGATCACTGCAGATAGGGACTGCAGCCAAGGAATTAAAAGACGCTTACTCCTGGGGAGGAAAGCCATGGCAAATCTAGACAGCATCCTAAAAAGCAGAGACATCACCCTGCCAACAAAAGTGCGTATAGTTAAGGCGATGGTTTTCCCAGTTGCAATGGATGGCTGTGAAAGTTGGACCATAAGGAAAGCTGAGCGCCAAAGAATGGAGGCCTTTGAACTCTGGTGCTGGAGAAGACTCCTGCGAGTCCCTTGGACTGCAAGGCGATCCAACCGGTCAGTCGTAGAGGAGATCAACCCTGACTGCTCTTTAGAAGGCCAGATCCTGAAGAGGAAACTCAAATACTTTGGCCACCTAATGAGAAGGAAGGACTCCCTGGAGAAGAGCCTAACGCTGGGAACGACGGAGGGCAAAAGAAGAAGGGGACGGCAGAGAACGGGGTGGCTGGATGGAGTCGCTGAAGCAGTCGGCGTGAGCTTAAATGGTCTCCGGGGGATTTATTTTATTTATTTTATTTTATTTTTCAATTTATATACCGCCCTTCTCCCTGAGGACTCAGGGCGGTGCACAGCCAAAATTAAAAACATGAAATACAAATATTAAAAACAACTAAAATCTATATAAATTTGGCCCAAAATTTAAAAAACCACAAACCAATTAAACATTTAAAAATTTTTAAAAAAATTTCTTCCTAAGCCAGCCCGGCTTGCTGGAAAAAGTGGGTTTTAAGGGATGGTAGGAAGAGGGGAATAGAGATAACTGGGGTTTTGTAGCCAAAACAAAATACTTTCTTTTGGAAACCAAGGACATTCCCACAGACAGCCAGAGAGAGATTTTTTTACTACTGGTTCTGTGGATGTGGGTTGGTGGGCGTGGCATGGCTTGGTGGGCGTGGCTTGTGGGTGTGGCAGGGGAAGGATGCTGTAAAATCTCCATTCCCACCCCATTCCAGTGGAAAGTTACTGCAAAATCTCCATTCCCACCCCACTCCAGGGAAAGGTTACTGCAAAATCTCCATTTCCTCCCGATCAGCTGGGACTTGGGAGGCAGAGAATAGATGGGGGCAGGACCAGTCAGAATTTTTACTACCGGTTCTCCGAGCTACTCAAAATTTCCGCTACCGGTTCGCCAGAACTGGTCAGAACCTGCTGAAACCCACCTCTGGTTAGACCTTGTTATCCATAGGTAGTCCTCAACTTACAACAGTGACAGAAGTTACAACAGCACTGAAAAAAGCAACTTATGACCGTTTTTCCCACTTACGACCATTGTAGCATCCCCGAGGCCACGTGATCAGAATTCACACACTTGGCAACGGTCTCATATTTATGACGGTTAACATCTCGGGGTCATGTGATCCCCTTCTGACCAGCAAAATTAATGGGGAAGCCGGATTCACTTAACAACTTTGTTACTAACTTAACAACTGCACCAATCCCCTTAATGACGATGGCAAGAAAGGTCGTAAAACGGGAGCAAACCTCACTTAACAGCTGTCTCACTTAGCGACAGGAATGTTGGGCTCCATTGTGGTCGTAAGTCGAGGACTATCTGTATCGGATGGCGGTTGCCAGTGTTCAGTCCTCGCACGTACAACGGACGCAGCATCCCCCCAGTCACGTGATCAAAATGAGTGCAACCACTATGTATTTCCAACAATTGGGATCGCATGATCGCCATTTTTGTGGCCTTCCTGGCTGGCTTCCGACAAGCAAAGCCAACGGGGGGGAAGCTGGATTCGTTTAACGACCACATGATTTAGTTCACAACTGCAGTGACTTGCCGAACGACAGTGGCAAAAAGGGGCCGTAAAAATTGAGTGTGTTTCGCTTAACAACCGCTTTGCTAAGCAACAGAAATCCCGGTCCCCAAGCGCAAGGACTGGTCGTACACTTTTACAGCGCCGCGGTTAACTTCCCACGGTTGCTAAGCAAATGGTCGTAAGTCGAGGAACGAACTTTGAGAGAGCCCTGCCCCCCCCCTCGTCCCCAGCTGACCTGCGTTTCAGCTTCTCCGCTAACTCGTCCAGAATCTGCACGGCTTGTTTGTGGTAGTCGAGTTGCGCGTCCACCAGAGCGGAAAGCTGACTGACTTGCTCGATCTGTAGCAAAGACAAAGGACAATTCCAACCACGGTTTGTTGAACCAGCCACAATCATCTTTCCACGTTTCCTGCATCATCCTTAACCCTTTCCAAATGGGACAGGACAGGGGTGAAATGCTCCCGGTTCGGACCGGATCACCCGATCCGGTAGCGATGGAGGGTGGTTCGGAGAACCGGTAGCAAAAATCCCTGCCCCCTCCCCCATGCCCAGATGAGCCGCACAATCATCAGAGGCTTTTTTTTTTAGTTTTGAAAAGCATTTTTTCTACAACCTCTTCGGCCGAAAAAATGCTTTTAAAAGTAAAAAAAAAGCCTCCGATGATCATGCAGCTCAGCTGGGATCGACAAAGGCTTTTAAAAGAAAGAAAGGGTTTTTTTCCTTTTAAATGCCTCTGATGATCCAAGCTGAGTTGCCTGATCGTCAGAGGCATTTAAAAGAAAAAAAGCCTCTGACGATCTCAGCTGGGATCGTCAGAGCCTTTTGAAAGCATTTTTTTTACAACCTCTTCGCGGAAGAGGCTGTAGAAAAAATGGTTTTAAAAGTAAAAAAAAAAAATGGCCACGCCCACCCAGTCACATTACCCCATCACCACCAAGCCACGCCCACAGAACCGGTAGTAACAAATGTTAGATTTCACCACTGGGACAGGAGCATTTTCACAGATACCAGAATAGTAAAGGTAAAGGTTCCCCTCGCACATGTGTGCTAGTCGTTCCCGACTCTAGGGGGTGGTGCTCATCTCCATTTCAAAGCCGAAGAGCCAGCGCTGTCCGAAGACGTCTCTGTGGTCATGTGACCGGCATGACTCAACGCCAAAGGCGCACGGAACGCTGTTACCTTCCCACCAAAGGTGGTCCCTATTTCTCTACCTGCATTTTTTACCTGCTTTCGAACTGCTAGGTTGGCAGAAGCTGGGACAAGTAATGGGAACTCACCCCATTACGCGGCACTAGGGATTCGAACCGCTGAACTGCCGACCTTTTGATCAACAAGCTCAGCATCTTAGCCACTGAGCCACCACATCCCTGTAGATACCAGAATAGGAATATCCTAATTTAAGAGCTTTTTTCCCCCTCGTTTAGGCCTGACTCTAGAGCAGGGGGTGTCCAATCCTGGCAACTCTAGGACTTGTGGACTTCAACTCCCAGAATCCCCCAGTCAGCCATGCTGCCTGGGGAATTCTAAGGGGGCTGCCTCAAAGAAGAGGGGGTCAACCTATTCTCCAAAGCACCTGAAGGCAGGACAAGAAAGAATGGGTGGAAACACATCAAGGAGAGAAGCAAACTGGCATAAAATATTCAGGAACCAATAATGTTGGAAACTTGGGAAAAAATATGGGTTAGAAATGTGAAATTTACGCAAGCGCAAAATTTAAGAGAAAATTTTTATAAAATGTTTTACGGATGGCATTTAGACCCTAAAAAGCTAGCCTGTATGTATCCGAATTTGCAATCTAAGTGTTGGAGATGTGATTGTGATGATGCCACCTATTATCATATATGGTGGACTTGTAAAAAAGTTAAAGCATTTTGGATAAAAATATGGTGGATTATTCAAAATATTCTTAAAAAGAAGATAAGGTTTACTCCACAGTTGTTTTTGTTGGGTATAATTACAGATTGTACTGTTAGAGAGACTAAATTGATTTTGAATTTAATAACTGCAGCTAGACTTCTGGTGGCGCAATATTGGAAGAAGGAAGATTTGCCTACTATTGAAGATTGGACATTAAAAGTAGCGAATTTAGCAGAAATGGCAAAAATTTCAGCATATTTGAAAGACCATTCACAAGAAAGATATATATCGGAATGGAGAAGATGGATTGATTATATTCAAAACAAATATCGGACTAAAAAGTATCAAATAGCTTATGAAGGAATAGAAAAATTAAGAGTATTCATATTTAGTTAAGTAAAAGGGGAGTTAAAGTGTGAAGGAGGGGATAGGAGTCCATAGATAGCTAGCTTAGCTTAGTATATGATTCTTAATTGTTATACCCTGTATTTTGTTCCGGGAAGTTCAGGGGTGGGGAGCGGGAGGGTAAGGAAGGGAGGGGGGGAGGGGGAAATATTTGTAAAATTTTTTGTAAAACTCTTTAATAAAAAAATAAAGAAAAGGAGAGAAGCAAACTGGAATTAAGGACAGTCAGAACAATTAATCAGTGGAACAGCTTGCCACCAGAAGTTGTGAATGCTCCAACACTGGAGATTTTTAAGAAGAGACTGGACAGCTACTTGTCTGAAATGGTACAGGGTCTTCTGCTTGAGTAGGAGGTTGGAACAGAAGACCTCCAAGGTCCCTTCCACCTCTATTCTGATTGACTCTTTGTTACCTCAGGTATTACCTTAGAAGCCAGTGCTATAACTCATGTTGTCATCGTGAACTTGGCTGGAATTAAACTAGGATGTGATTTGTTTGGGGCTTAATCTAATGTGCGAACCTAGCCCACTGATTCACTAATTTGCTAAGGGAAACAGTTTGGTCTAGTGCAGTGATGGCTAACCTTTTTGCCATCGCGTGCCAGGAGGGGGGGGGGGCGGGCGAGGGTCGCGCGTGCACGTGCCCACGCGCATGTGTGTGCAACCCCCTCCCCCCTCTCCCCCCGCTCCTGGCACATGATGGCCTGGTAGGCCTGTTTTTCTTTCTTACCTGGTTCCAAATCCTCTCTGTGTATCTGGGAATGGCGAAAACAGCCTTTCCCACTCCCTTGGAGGCCCTACGGAGGCTGAAAGGGCCCATTTCCCAACTCCCGGTGGGACAGGAAGTGACATTTTTTGCTGTCCCCAGCCTCCAGAACCTCTCTAGGAGTCTCTACGAGCCTCTCTAGGAGTCTCTGGAGGCTGCGGACACGAAAAAACGTCACTTCCTGTCCCACCGGGAGTGGGGAAATGGGCCCTTTCAGCCTCCGTAGGACCTCCAAGGGAGTGGGAAAGGCTGTTTTCGCCCTCACAGAGGGGATCTGGAGCCAGGTAAGAAAGAAAAACGGGCCTTCCCCACCCCACCCCCAGGCCCTCCAGAGGCAGGAAACAGCCTGTTTCCCTACTTCTAGTGGGCCCAGAAGGCCCGAAAATCAGCTGGCCGGCGTGCGCATGCGCCCCAGAGCTGAGCTGGCGTGCCCACTAATATGGCTCCGCGTGCCACCTGTGGCACGTGTGCCATAGGTTCGCCATCACGGGTCTAGTGGTTAAGACACCAGATGAGAAAAATGGGGGATCAGGAGTTCAAGTTGAAGTCCAGAAGTCTGGCCTATAGTATAGGATTTTGACATGGGACAACCTAAAGCTTCTAATTCTTTCCGTTCTTGGCCGCAATGCACACACTTACGTCGGTCTCGAGAAGATTGTGCATACTCGTCTCCGCCACTTCCTTCGACTCCTCAAACTTTTCCAAAGCTTGTCGCAGTTCTTCATCCGGAATTTTCCCTTGGCGTTTCTTTTTGTAGTCAAAATCCAAACGTCGCCCTTCTAACTTTTTCAGGTGGTGCTTTTTGGGGGGGAGGAAGGAGGAGGAAAAAAAAAATAGTAAATAGTAGAGATGGGGTATGCTCGGCTTTTTCAAGTTAAACTACTTTCAAACGCAAATTCTTTCCCCCAATTAAATGGTTATTAACAAGCACTGGTAATACTGGAGAATATTCGCCTGCAGGGAGCTGGATCGGTTGTGTAATAAAATCACACTGCAAATGAGGACATTTTGTCCAATTAATTACATCTGCATAATATTATGTGAGACATAATTTACATAATATTGTATAAATACAGGCAGGCCATGACTTACAACCACAACTGAGCCAAAATTTTTGCTAAATGAGACACTTGTTAAGTGAATTTTGCTCCATTTTATGCCCATTCTTGCCACAGCTGTTAAGTGAATCACCTGAGTTGTTAAATTAGAAACACGGTTGTTAAGTGAATCAGGATATCCCTTTGACTTTTCTTCTCAGAAGGTCTCAAAAGGGGATCAAGTGACACTGCCACCGTCATAAATACGAGTCAGCGCCCAAGGGTCTTAATTTTGATCGCGTGACCATGGGGATGCAGCAATGGTCGTCAGTGTGAAAAACGGCCATAAGTCTCCTTTTTTCAATGCCGTCGTAACTTTAAACGGTCACTAAATGAACCGTTGTAAGTCAAGGACCACCTGTACCGCCAATGCTCTCCATTGAACAATGGTGTCATGAAATAAAGGCCAAAGGAGAAGCCATATATTTAACACAAATTATTTGTGGTGTTGCTGTACGCCACAACTATCGGGATTGTCAAACTCTTGACAGTTACCAGTTACAACGACACTGAAAAAAAAAAGAAATTGATGACTGTTTTTCATACTTATGACCATGGCAGCCTCCGCATGGTCGCATGATCAAAATTTGGACGCTTGGAAACTCGCATGAGGGTTGCAGAGTCCCAGGGAAATATGACCCCCTCCTTTTCTGACGAGCATAGTCAATGGGATGTCCCGATTCACTTAACAACTGTGTTTTAAGTCAATTCACTTAACAACTTAACACTTAAGTTAATTCATGGCTTAACAACTGTCTCGCTTAGCCACAGGAATATTGGGCTCCATTGTGGTCATAAGGCAAGGGATGTGTGTAGTTTCCTCCTTATTTATTTATATTTAGGTGCTGATGTGACAATATCAAGATAAGATGATAATGTAATATAAAATTAAATCAACTAGATTTAATGCCTCTGACTCATCAAATTCAGGATAGAGGTAGAACGACATCCAGCAGGGATCCCTTAAACCAAAGCCAGTTTTTAAGGCCTTCCTGTAGGTCAACCGTAGCCCTTTTAAGAAGGGTGGACTTCAACTCCCAGAATACCCCAGCCAGCACTGCTGGTTGGAGTATTCTGGGAGTTGAAGTCCACCCGTCTTAAAAGGGCTACGGTTGCACTATCACGGTGGGACCCACAAGATCTCTTGATCCCTTCAAGGACACGATCCCATCCAACGCTCTCTCTTCTTCCCAAACCCCCCCCCCCCTCAGGAGATTACCTGGATCTCTTTCAAGTCCTTGTCGCACAAATTCTGAAGGGGATCGATGAAGTTCTGCTTGACCTCGATGTCCAGAGAATCCTTCACTTCGGCCAGGCGCTTCATAGATTCGCCGGCATCCAGCAGGGCGTCGCCTTTATCCATCAGGAGAAAAAAGCAGATCCGTTGTAAATTGGGAGGAGAAGGGGATCAACTGATCTTTATGAGCAATGTTCACGCCTCAGAGATTTCTGACTCGGCCTACGATCTATGAGGAGCATTGCTGAGAAGCAGATAATCAGGGATCGGGGAAGGATTAATCCTGGATCCCTCTGGTCAGAAGGATCAGGAAGGATCTATCGGAGCGATTGAAGGAGCTGAAAAGAGAACCTGGTCAAAAGGATCAGGAATGAGAGAAGGTCTAAAGAAGAGATACTGTTAGAAGCACTGGATTAGATGATCTCAAAAATCCTTTGCAAATCCTTACATTCTACGATTCTTTGACCTTGATTAATTTTTTCCCACATATTATTAATTTCTCTAGATGGGAAGTCAGGCTGTGAACAAGTTTGCTAGACCTAGATAAATATGGAATTCTGTACAAGGAGAACTCAAGGGAAGAAGAATGGGCCTATATATAATAACCTCTCTTCTCCTTTTTGTGCACAACAGCTGACTCTGGTTTTCTCTTCTCCCGGTTCTCCAGCTGCTCATTATAAATGAATTAAAAATCATGATTTAAAACAGACCCAGACAATCGTAGTTCCAGAAATATGCCTTTTGCTGGAACTTTTGAAGCCCTCTGAAGTGGCCACGAAATTGTAAATTTTTAATCACTTAAGGAATCATCATACCAACTGCAGTTCAATGACAATTTAATGTAAATTTCATTCATTGTTTTAAATTCAATCCAATGCCATTTTTGTCCGTCCCCAGCCTGGATTATCCTGGGCCTATTTTTTGGGAATGTAGTCCTTAGCACATCGTTCCAAAATTCGATACGCTTCTGAAAGTCCACCACATCTGGAGGACATCAGCTGGCACCATCAAGCCCTGTGGGAGCCAACAATACAGGCTGTAATGTCTCGGCTATTTTGCAGAAGGTATCCAAGTGTTACAGGCCAGGATTCACAGTGTGTATCTTAAACTGACACCAGGAGTCAGTTTTAAGTACAGTTGGAAGGCATTTCTCAAGCATGGAAGGAAGGAAGGGAAAATAGAGGAAGGAGGGAAGGGTGGGAGGGAAGGAAGAAAGGAAGGAAAGAAGGAAGGAAGGAAGGAAGAAGGAGAGAGAGAAGTGAGTAAGGGAGCAAGGAAGGAAGGGAGGGGGGAAGAGAGTGAAAAACAGACGAAGGAAGAAAAAAGAATAAGGGAATAAATGGAAGAAAAAGAAGGAAGAAAGGAAGAAATAAAGGGAGGAGAGAGAGAAGGGAGGAAGCAGAGAGGAAGAGAGTGAAGGCAGAGAAAAGAAGGAAGAAAGAAGAGGTAGGAACAAAGGGAGGTGAGAAGGGAGGAAGGGAGAAGGGAGCAAGGAAGGAACAGAGTGGAGAAGGGCACTCCACTCTGGACAACATTGCGTTCCTTCTAACATACTGTATTGTGTGGACATAGCAACGGTGGAGGTTTATGTATTTTGGGGGTATTTATGTAATGTACAGTATATTGGAGGTGGTGACCCTTTGAGAGCTGTATGCAATGAAATTTCACTTTAATGTATGCCGATTAGCGTACATTCGAAGTGACAATAAAGCTATTCTATCTATTCATTCTATCTATTCTATCTATCTATCTATCTATCTATCTATCTATCTATCTATCTATCTATTCTATCTATTCATTCTATCTATTCATTCTATCTATCTATCTATCTATCTATCTATCTATCTATCTATTCATTCTATCTATCTATCTATCTATCTATCTATCTATCTATCTATCTATCTATTTTTTTAAAATTTATTTTTAAAATTTATTTTTTATTTGATTTATATGCCGCCCTTCTCTGGAGACTCAGGGCAGCTTACAGTGCGTAAGCCGCCCTGAGTGCGTTAAGCAATAGCCTTCATACTTTTTGTATATTTATACAAAGTCAGCTTATTGCCCCCACAAACTGGGTCCTCAATTTACCTACCTTAGAAAGGATGGAAGGCTGAGTCAACCTTGAGCCTGGCGAGATTCGATCTTACTTTAATTGCAGACAGCTGGTGTTAAATTACAGTGCTTAGTCTGTTGAGCTATCCAGGCTCATTCTATTCATTCTATTCATTCTATCTATCTATTTTATCTATCCATTTTATCTATCTATTTTATCTATCTATCTATCTATCTATCTATCTATCTATCTATCTATCTATTCATTCTATCTATCTATTTTTTAACCTGGAAGCAGGATGTAATTTTCTGCCAAGTATTCCTTTCGCGGAGAGACCGATGCTTACCGAAGTTGGAATCGTCGCCCAGCTCCTTGCCGTATCGCATCATGGACTCGCCTAGGAGGCCTTCAGACTGTGGGTACCCTGGATTCTTCACTTGCCCTCGGATCTTGGAAACCGTGTTCAGCATGGTCAGTTTCGCCCGGGATGCTGGAACAAAGAATAAGGAGGAAACAGCCATGGTTGAATTCCCATTCCGCAGCTCTTGCCCCCCAAAAATACAATATCTGGAGCTCAGCAGTGGTGGGTTTCAAAATTTTTTTACTGCCAATTCTCTGGGTGTGGCTTGGTGGGCGTGGCTTGATGGGCGTGGCAGGGGAAGGATACTGTAAAATCTTCATTCCCACCCCACTCCAGGGGAAGGTTACTGCAAAATCCCCATTTCCTCCCAATCAGCTGGGACTCACAAGGCAGAGAATAGATGGGGGCGGGGCCAGCCAGAGGTGGTATTTGCCGGTTCTCCGAACTACTCAAAATTTCTGCTACCGGTTCTCCAGAACTGGTCAGAACCTGCTGAAACCCACCTCTGGAACTCAGTGTTGACATGAGGAGTCCTTGGTGCGCTCTGAGTTTTGTGGTTTTCTTAGAGACGTTTCAGTACCATACTAGTTAACGTCATCAGTGCTAGAAGGGAGCGGGCCTTGAGGAGCAGAGGGGGAGAGGGAGGAAGCAGGAAATGGGTGGAGGAGCAGGAGCAGAAGGTGATGGTGGTAGTGGAGGAGGAGGAGGAGAACTGTGGGGTCCCTCTCTCTGAGCTTGACTCCTAACTTGCAGATGTTTCATGACCCAAGTAGGTAACGTCATCAGTGCTAGAAGGGAGTGGAATTTGCAGGGGAGGGAGGAGGAGGAGGAGGAGAAAACAGTGAGGTCCTTGGTGATCTCTGAGCTTGGTTGTTTTCATACAGACGTTTCATGACCCAATTAAGTAACATCATCAGAGCTAGAAAGGAGTGGGATTTGTAGAGAGGGGAAGGAGCAGGAGAAGAAGGTGGTGGTGGTGGAGGAGGAGGAGGAGCAGGAGGAGAGGACTGCAGGGTCCCTGATGCTCTCTGAGCTTGGTGGTTCTCTTGCAGACATTTATTTATTGGTTCGATTTATATGCCGCCCTTTTCCGGAGACTCAGGGCGGCTTACAATGCGTTAAGCAATAGCCTTCATACTTTTGTATATACCTGCTTAGTAGGGCTTTCGGGGGGCCCCCTAAGCGGTTTTCTTTTTTTAATACAAAGTCAGCTTATTGCCCCCACAAACTGGGTCCTCATTTTACCTACCTCGAAAGGATGGAAGGCTGAGTCAACCTTGAGCCTGGTGAAATTCGAACTTGCAGTAATTGCAAACAGCTGGTGCTACTTAACAGTGCTTTAGTCTGCTGCGTCACCAAGGCTCTTATTTCATTACCCAACTAGGTAACATCATCAGTGCTCAGGGTTGAACTATGGAGTCCTTGGTACTTTCTGAACTTGTTATCTTGCAGATGTTTCATGACCCAACTCGATAACGTCATCAGTCTTAGAAGGGAGCCACAAGTATATAAAAATAAGAGCAAACCCTTACTCCCTTCTAGCACTGATGATGCACAGATGGGTAATGAAACATCTGGAAGAAAATCAGCAAGCTCAGAGAGCACCACCCCGGACCACCCCAACGATGCCCTTGAAGTGATGTCCCGGTGCCTGGAGGCCGTGCGGATCTGGATGGGGAGAAACAGGCTCAGGCTCAACCCATCCAAGACCGAGTGGCTGTGGTTTCCGACGTCCCGATATAGTCAGTTGGTGCGATCACTGACTAATGGGGGCGAATCATTGGCCCCCACGGAGAGGGCTCGCAACTTGGGTGTCCTCCTGGATTCACGGCTGTCTTTAGAAGAGCACTTGATGGCCGTGACCGGGAGGATTTTTCATCAGGTTCGCCTGATTCGCCAGTTGCGTCCCTTTCTGGATCGGGACTCCTTACGCACAGTCACTCAGGCACTCGTCACTTCCCGCCTGGACTACTGCAACGCTCTCTACATGGGGCTCCCCTTGAGGAGCACCCGGAGGCTCCAACTGGCGCAGAGTGTGGCCGCGTGGATGGTTATAGGAACGACATGGCATTCCCATGTAACACCTCTCCTGCGCGAGCTGCACTGGCTCCCGGTGGTCTTCCGTGTGCGCTTCAAGGTCTTGGTTACCATCTTTAGAGCGCTCCATGATTTAGGACCTGGTTATCTACGGGACCGCCTGCTGCCATCAGTAGCCTCCCACCGGCCGGTACGCTCCCATAGAGTGGGACTCCTCTGGTGCCGTCGGCCAAACAATGTCGACTGGCAGCCCCCAGGGGGAGAGCCTTCTCTGTGGGGGCACCTACTATCTGGAATGAGCTCCCTCCGGAAATATGGAGGATCCTGGATCTACGCACCTTCCACCGCGTTCTTAAAACCTTTTTATTCCATCAGGCTGGCCTGGCCTAATTTTTCCCTTTTAAAATACAAATCTTAATTTGTTTTAATTTATTGGGGTATTTTTAAATCTGTCTTCGGCCAAATTGTTTAATTCGGTTTTATTCTGTTTTTAAATTTTGTATTTATGTGTTTTTATCTTGTGGCTGTTCACCGCCCTGAGTCCTTCGGGAGTAGGGCGGTATACAAATCAAATAAACTAAACTAAACCAAGGACCCCATAGTCCTTCTCCTCTCCAGAAATCCCACTCCCTTCTGGCACTGATGATGTTACCTAGTTGGGTCATGAAACGTCTGCAAGAAAACGACCCAGCTCAGAGAGCACCAAGGATGACCCCACAGTCGCCTGATCTTCCTATTTCAAAAAGAAATCACAGACTGCCTTGCTGGCGGAGAAAAAAAAAATCATTATCCTGAAATATCACAGCATCTGGAAAGAGAAGCTGCTTTCCAAGGTAGGGAGCAGAAAATAGCTGGGTGTAAAGCTTGCCAATTCTTCTTTCTTTCTTTCTTTCTTTCTTTCTTTCTTTCTTTCTTTCTTTCTTTCTCTTTCTTTCTTTCTCTCTCTCTCTCTCTCTCTCTCTCTCTCTCTCTCTCTCTCTCTCTCTCTTTCTTTCTTTCTTTCTTTCTTTCCAAAGGAAGGAGAGGAGAGGGTGGAGAAATTTCTGAAGCCTTGTGGCCGAGTTGTAATGAATCCCTGGTGGGAATTACTTCACGAATGGGGCTGCAAAGCCTGCAGAAATGCAGGGCTTCGATCCAAGAAGTGACCGCAGGTTATAAGCATCTGCCCCGCTGGCTGGATCCGCCCAGGCCTTTTGGACCGCAAGGGGGAAATCCCCCGGGGAAGACCCCTCTACCTACTCCCCTCTGTTTGCAGAGGGTCCGTTTCCATGATTACCGATGCCTGGGATAGCCCACTGAGCAGGGATCAGCTTTCTCTACGCTCAAATGAACTACGGGGAGTTCTTGATTTAGGACCATAATCCAGGAAAGAAGGAAGGAAGGAAGGAAGGAAAAGAATGGAAGAAAGAGAAGGAGGATGCGAGGGAGGGAGGGGAGAGAGGGAAGGAAGGAGTGACAGGGTGGAAAGGAAGGAAGAGAAGAAGGAAGGAAGGAGAGGGAGGGGAGGAAAGATGGAAGGGAAAGGGAAGGGAAGGAGGGGAAAGGAGGGAGGGGGAGGGGAGAGGAAGGAAAGACGGAAGCAAGCAAGCAAGGAAAGGAGCAGATGGGCAGAGAGGGAGGGAAAGGAAGGGAGGATAGAAGGAAAGGAAAGGGGAAAGAGAAAAAGATGGGAAGGAGAAGGAGGAGGAGAGGAAAGGAAAGGAAGAAAGAAAAGAAGAAGGGAAGGGGGAGGGAAAGGAAAAGAAGAAAGGAGGGAAGGAAAGGAAAGGAAGAAAGGAAGGGAAGGGCGAGGAAAAGGAAATGAGGGAAGGGAAGGGAAGGAGGGGAGGAAAGGGAAGGGAAGGGAAGAGGAAGGAAGGACAGAAGAAAGGAAAGGAAGAAGGGGAGGGGAGGGAGAGAAGAAAGGAAAGGAAAGGAAAGGAAGGAGGGGAGGGAAGGAGGGGAGGAAAGGGAAAGGAAGGGGAGAGGAGAGGAGGGAAGGAGAGAAGAAAGGAAAGGAAGGAGGGGAGGGGAGAGGAGGGGAGGGGAGGGGAGGGGAGGGGAGGGGAGGGGAGAGGAGAGGAGAGGAGAGGAGAGGAGAGGAGAGGAGAGGAGAGGAGAGGAGAGGAGAAAGGAAAGGAAAGGAAAGGAAAGGAAAGGAAAGGAAAGGAAAGGAAAGGAAAGGAAAGGAAAGGAAAGGAAAGGAAAGGAAAGGAAAGGAAAGGAAAGGAAAGGAAAGGAAAGGAAAGGAAAGGATTTTTCCCCTCGAGAGGTGGTGAGATATGTTTTTATAGTTTCCATGGGGCACATGGCCCATGAAGGTTTTTCTCAACAAAATCACAACAGAGGGAACAAACGTGGCAGGTGATCACGACGGCATAACTCTTACCGGGGTTCGGTTGCAGGTATTCCGTCGTTCTGGCCAAGATTTCCGTAACTGCCTTGCTGGTAAGGTCCACTTTCTGTAGAAACAGAAGTCACGAGTTGACAAAGGGGAAAATAAGGGGGAGGGGGCTGCATTTGGAGGTTCAGATTGTCCTCAGCTTACAGCAGTTTGCTTAGTAACCTTAGATTTAGGACTTAAAATAACTTTACTGTCACTTTGAATGTACACTAATCGGCCTGCATTAAAAATGAAATTTCGTGGCATACAGCTCTCAAAGGGTCGCCACCTCCAATATACAGTACATAAACACAACTAAATAAATAAATACAAAATTATGCATGTGCCCACATCTATTATATGATCCAGAGAAGCAACACAGTCTAGTTTGGACATATATAGGCATTATCTTATTCTGGTGCACCAAACGGAGCTGGAAGACAATGCTTTTTCTTTCCCCCCCCCTTTTTTTTCTACACTTTTCCCTTCCTTCCCTTTTTCCTTCTCTCTCCTCTATTTTCCTTGCTATTTTCCTTTGTGTTTTTGCAATTTTATATTCTAAACTAACAAGAAACAAGAAAGAAAGAAATACATGTATGATGGCGTTATTCCAAAGAGATTCTCTGGTTCTTCAGCAAACTCAATTATGAAATATGAATATGAAAAATATGAAATATGAATATGAAAAGATAAGAAGGCTGGGGACCTGTTGTGTTTTTTTGAGCATGGCGCCAGGTGCATTGCGAAGGTGAAATAGGCAGGTTGCCTATCTGAAGAGCAAATAATTATATTAGTGGTCACACCCGGCTCCGGAATGCCTTCGTTATTGGAACAATATTAGATATAATTGTATTATATTTGCCAGGCCAAAGATGTTTTTATTCTGCCTATTCTGCTTATTCTATCTATCTCAAACTTAAACAACAATCTATCTCAAAATGACGCTATAGGGCAAGGATCTCCAACCTTGGCAACTTTAAGACCGGTGGACTTCAACTCCCAGAATTCCTCAGCCAGCAATGCTAGGAATTCAACTCCACGGGTCTTAAAAGTTGCCAAGGTTGGAGACTCCTACTATAAGGCACTGCACACCAGAACAACTAGACACAATGACAATTCCCCCCTCCCCCCCCCCCAGTGTCATCACTCTGCTAAACAACTCATTCCCACAACATTGTCAAACTATTTACTGAAACTGTATTATTATTATTATTATTATTATTATTATCATCATCATCATCATCATCATCATCATCATCATCATCATCATCCTCCCTATTGCCTATCTCCTTTTCTACGTATGACTATAACTCTGTTGGTTGTTATCTTTATGATTTATATTGTTTTCTTTAGTTTCCTAGCATGATTTATATGTTGTTGATTGCTTATTTAAGTATCCTATGATTATCACTAAAGTGTTGGATCTTATGATTCATGATGAATGTATTTTTATGACTATGATCACAATTTATCACTTATATTGTTTTTGTACACTGAGAGCTTATGCACTGAGGACAAATGGCCTATCACACTTCGCCAATCAAGAATTCAATTCGATTCGATTCGATTCAATCCTAATTTAACATATTGTATTGTATTGCATTGCATTGTATTCTATTGTATTCTATTCTATTCTTCATTCCAATATTCTATTCTATTCTATTCTGTTCTGTTCTGTTCTGTTCGATTCTATATTCCAATATTCTATTTTATTCTATTCTATTCTACTCTACTCTTCATTCCAATATTCTATTCTATTCTATTCTATTCTATTCTGTTCTGTTCTGTTCTGTTCTGTTCTATATTCCAATATTCTATTCTATTCTATTCTATTCTATTCTATTCTATTCTATTCTATTCTATTCTATTCTATTCTATTCTATTCTATTCTACTCTACTCTTCATTCCAATATTTTCTATTCTGTTCTGTTCTGTTCTGTTCTATTCTTCATTCCAATATTCTATTCTATTCTACTCTATTCTACTCTACTCTTCATTCCAATATTTTCTATTCTATTCTATTCTGTTCTGTTCTATTCTTCATTCCAATATTCTATTTTATTCTATTCTATTCTATTCTACTCTTCATTCCAATATTTTCTATTCTATTCTATTCTATTCTATTCTGTTCTGTTCTGTTCTGTTCTTCATTCCAATATTCTATTTTATTCTATTCTATTCTACTCTACTCTTCATTCCAATATTTTCTATTCTATTCTATTCTATTCTATTCTATTCTGTTCTGTTCTGTTCTGTTCTGTTCTGTTCTTCATTCCAATATTCTATTTTATTCTATTCTATTCTACTCTTCATTCCAATATTTTCTATTCTATTCTATTCTAATTCTGTTCTACTCTATTCTTCATTCCAATATTCTATTTTGTTCTGTTCTGTTCTGTTCTATATTCCAATATTCTATTTTATTCTATTCTATTTTACTCTATTCTTCATTCCAATATTCTATTCTGTTCTGTTCTGTTCTATTCTTCATTCCAATATTCTATTTTATTCTACTTTATTCTATTCCATTCCATTTTACTCATATTTCTTATTTTCAATATGTTAACTTTTTATGTGCAAAGAACGGGAATTTGATTTAATTTTTCCTGAAAACTATTACAAGCTTGGGTGGGTATTTATATACAGGTAGTCCTCGACTTACAACTTGTGCATTTAGTGACTGTTTGAAGTTACAACGGCACTGAAAAAAAAAGAGACTCGCGACCGTTTTTTACACTTACGACCGTTGCAGCCTCCCCATGGTCACGTGATCAAAATCCAGACGCTTGGCAACTGTTTCATATTTATGACGGTCACAACGTCCTGGGCTCACGTGATCCCCTTTTGCGACCTTCTGACCAGCAAAGTCAATGGGGGAGCCGAATTCACTTAACAACCGTGTGACTCACTTTTACAACTTTGGCGATTCACTCAACAACTGGGTTATCAACTTCACAACTGCGGTGATTCACTTAACAACTGTGGCAAGCAAGGTCATAAAATGGGGCAAAACTCACTTAACCACCCATCTCGCTTAGCAACGGAAATGTTGGGCTTAATTGTGGTCGTAAATCGAGGACCACCTGTATAAATGCCAGGTTTTCTTTTTTATAAGTTTCTGGTTTAGAGTAGTGGTTTTCAAGAAAAAAAGCCGTAAAAACGGCCTGAAAAAGGCCTGAAAAACGGCCAAAAACCAGGCATGCGCGTGCCGGCCAGCTGGTCTTTGGGTTTCCGGTGCTCTGGTGCACGCGCATTCCTGTTTGGGCACTTAGTGCCGAAAAGGTTCGCCATCACTATGCTAGAACAGTGATGGCTAACCTTTTTGCCATCGCGTGCCAAGAGGGGGGGGGCGAGGGAGGGTCACGCGCGACATGCCCACGCGCATGTGTGTGCAACCCCCTCCCCCATCCGCTCCTGGCACATGATGGCCTGGTAGGCCCATTTTTCTTTCTTACCTGGTTCCAGATCCTCTCTGTGTATCTGGGAACGGCGAAAACAGCCTTTCCCACTCCCTTGGAGGCCCTACGGAGGCTGAAAGGGCCCATTTCCCCACTCCCGGTGGGACAGGAAGTGATGTTTTTTGCTGTCCCCAGCCTTCAGAACCTCTCTAGGAGCCTCTCTAGGAGTCTCTGGAGGCTGGGGACAGCAAAAAAAACATCACTTCCTGTCCCACCGGGAGTGGGGAAATGGGCCCTTTCAGCCTCCGTAGGGCCTCCAAGGGAGTGGGAAAGGCTGTTTTCGCCCTTCCCAGATACACAGAGAGGATTTGGAATCAGGTAAGAAAGAAAAACGGGCCTTTCCCCCCCCCGGCCCTCCAGAGGCAGGAAACAGCCTGTTTCCCTACTTCTGGGGGGCCCAGAAGGCCCGAAAATCAGCTGGCCGCCACGCGCATGCGCCCCAGAGCTGAGCTGGCATGCCCACTAATATGGCTCCGCGTGCCACCTGTGGCACGCATGCCATAGGTTCGCTATCACGGTGCTAGAAGGTACCAAAGAGATCACGTGCATTTAGAGCATGAGTTTCCAAATTTGTGGACTTTCAAACTTGTGGACTTCAACTCCCAGGATTCCCCAGGCAGGAGAAAGACCAGGGAATTCTGGGAATTGAAGTCCACAAGTCTTAAAAGTTGCCAAATTTGGAGACCCCTGATGTAGATCTTGTCCATACCACACAGCGCCATGTCTTCCATGCATTATTAGTTGGTTATCCTTACACACCTTCTCCATTTCTTTGAAGTCCTCATCCAGCTTGGTTCCTTCAGCCCCGCCAACTTTCTCGCTGACCAGCTGTGAACCAAAACACAAAGGTTATTTTTTTTTTTTAAAAAAAAAAAGAGGAGCATTTATATATTGCAATTAGTCCTCCTTTAGCGACTGCCTGACCATTCGCGGTTACGACAGGGATGAAAAAAAAAAAAACACTTTACGACCGATCCTCCGATTTGCAACTTTCGCGGGCTGGCAAAGCAAACAACAGCTGAGTGAAGACCGTGCAGAGCAGTTTCACTTAGTGACTGCTCCGCTTAACGACTGATCCCAATTGTGGCTGCTAAATGAAGATGGCCTCTACGAGGTATGTATTTTTTACAGCTACTTTGAGACTGCCCAATTCAATACCGCACCTGGTGGCTTACGACAAATGTTACAAACCGCAATAATACATTTAAATTTATTTTTTTTTGAAAAAAGTTTTTTATTTTTATTTCTTATACACCTATTGTAAATGTACATTCTCTTATCCATGATTGATCATATATATACATATTTTTTCTAACGAAAGCATAAAAATAAGACATTTTAAGCACATTTGGGGTTGCTCTTCTACCCTCTCTTTTCCCAACAAACCTTCTTCTCCTTCTTCTTTCTTTCCCCTCCCTCCCTCCTCTCCTCTTCTACTTTCTTCCTCCTCTCCTCTCCTCCCCTACTTCCCCTTCCTCTCCCCCACTCCTCCCCTTTTCCCCTTCTCGCCTTCTCTCCTGCTCTTGTCCCCTATCCTTTCTTCCTCTCCTTCCCCTTTCTTCCATTCCTCTCTCTCCCTCTCCTCCTCTCTCCTTTCTTTCTCCTTTGTTCCGCAATATTTCCCTTATTTGGTATCCGAGCAACTCCAATTTTCTAATAATATATGCTTTCTTTTCAATTTCTTTCCCATTTTATCCAATCTATCATTTCATAGTTGTACATTTATGTTTATAATCTTCTTTCTTTCCCCCCCATCCCCCTTTTTCTATTTACTCTGATGTCATCTGAGTTTCTATTTCTTTTTTGTCTTTTTTGTCATTTAACTTTCTATTATCTATATCATTTATCTATCAACTTTTATTCATATTTCTTTTCTATCCATACATAGAATCTTTCCCATGTCTTTTTTTTTAAAGTTTATTATTATTTTTTTAAAACATAAACATAAAACACATTTTTTCCAAAACAAAGTTTTTGATCCGGTCACAAATTAATACAAATCACTAACAAATCTTAATTTTCAATTAACACAACTTAATATTTTACTCAGTTATTTCCCTCAGTTTTATCTATTTAACTATGCCATTATCCCCAAAAACCCGTTACTTAAATCTTAAATCCTAATCAATTATAATTCCATTTTTCTCTTTCATTTGCTTAGATAGATATATTTTAACAATATAAATCATCACAATAATTATAAACATTCATAAAGTAATTAATTCCAACATAATCATTTTATTTTTACTAATGAACTCAACATTTATAGTCTTTATTTCTGTTATTAAACTTAACTTATTCATTTCATTTTAACTATTAATCTCAACATACTCCTCCTTATTTGGCTATCCCACCTCATTTTATTTTGCTATAAAACCCAACATCTTTATCTTCATCTTTGTTGTTAAACCAATCATTTTTATTTCCTGGCTGTTAAACACAACATAACCATTTTATTTTTGGCTGTTAAATACAGCATACTCATTTTTGTTTTTTGACCATTACACAGCATATCCATTTTTATTTTGGCTGTCTTTCCCATGTCTTGAAATACACCGATTCCTCTTTATCTTTTATTCTTAGTGTTAGGAATACATTTAAATTTCAATGATCTCCCAGTCAAAAAGACGCCAATCCTTTAGCCTAAATACCTAATCAAAACACAGAATTGTAAATCTTCATTCTCATATACAGCTAGTCCTCGACTTATAACAGTTCATTTAGCGACTATTCAAAGTTACAATGGCACTGACAACTGAGCCCAAAACTTATGTTGCTAAGTGAAACATTTGTTAAGTGCATTTGCCTCGCTTTACGATTTTCCTTGCCATTTTTCTGGTTGAGTGAATCATTGCATTTTTTTTTTTTTTTTAATTGGATTTCTATACTGCCCTACTCCCGAAGGACTCAGGGCGGTGAACAGCCACAGAATAAAACACATAAATACAAAAATTTAAAATAGAATAAAAACGAATTAAATAATTTGGCTGAGACGAATTTAAAATACCCAATAATTTGTTAAGTCAAATGAATCATTGTGCTTGTTAAGTGAATCTCGATTCCCCACTGATTCTGCTCATCAGAAGGTCGCAAAAGCGGATCACATGATTTAGTGACACAGCGACTGTCATAAATATGAACCAATTGCCAAGCGTCCGAATTTTGATCACGTGACCGTGGGGACGCTGCAATGGTCGTAAGTGTGAAAAACGGTCGTAAGTCACATTTTCCAGTGCTGTTGTAAATTGGAACGGTCACTAAACAAACCGTTGTAAGTCGAGGACTACCTCTAATTACAATAACAAATGCTTTGGGACTCCAAACTGAGAGGCACCTGCCACATAACATCCCACACTTAACAATTTTCGATAAGAAAGACCAAAAAATAATAATAATAATCCGGATAACATATAGGAAAGTACCTTGAGAGGCAGAAAAGAAGAAAAATCCACAAAATGCAAAAATCTGAAAATAGAAATAGAACGACTGTGGCAAAAGAAAGCGAAGATAGCACTAATATAGCGATAGGCCCCTTGGGTGCAATCCCAAAACATCTGCAGCACCATTTAAAACATCATCGGCATTGACAGATTCACCCTCGGTCAATTGCAAAAGGCAGCTTGACTCAAAATAGCTGGCAACCTTTAACACCATCAAATAACAACATCTGCCTATCGCAGGTCCTCGGGAAAGACTGAGTAGTCCAAATCCACTCTAAACATCTGGCTGACTGGGCAAAGAACCATAAAGAAGGATTTAGTTATAAGGGGATTAATAAGGCGGCCTACTAATAAGCAGTAATAAGGATTAGTTTAAACACTAAAGTCTACCACCCGACGAAAATTTTAAAAACTAAATAATTAAAAATTATAAAGAAAAAGAAAACTAAAGCAAACCAAAAACTCAAAATGATACTCGATGGACCACCGGGTCAATTTTCTATGTTTTTAACAGAATAACAGAGTTGGGAGGGACTTTGTTCAGAATAGAGCTTGGAAGGGACCTTGGAGGTCTTATAGTCCAGCCCCCTCCCCACGCGTAAGCAGGAGACCCCATACCAGGGCTGTCAAACTCATGGCCGACGGGCCGGATGCGTCACACGCTGCCTACACCCGGTTTAGAGAAGGGGGGGAAAAAAGTTGCGATACGTCATGTGACGATGCAAGTTTGACACACCCCTGCCCTATACCGTTTCAGTCAAGCAGTTGTCCAATCTCTTCATTAGTGGTCTTCCGGGTGCGCTTCAAGGTGTTGGTGATCACCTTTAAAGTGCTCCATGGCTTAGGGCCAGGGTACTTACGGGACCGCCTTCTGCCACCAATAGCCTCCCACCGGCCGGTTCGCTCCCACAGAGAGGGCCTCCTCAGGGTGCCGTCGGCCAGACAATGCCGGCGGGCGACCCCCCAGGAGGAGAGCCTTCTCTGTGGTGGCACCTACCCTATGGAACAATCTACCCCCAGAGATACGAGTGATCCCAGACCTCCGGATTTTTCGTCGGGCCCTTAAAAACCTACTTTTTTCAGTTAGCTGGGCTGTCCTGATTTTATGGTTGGTTTTTAAAAATTTTGATATTGATTTTAATTGAAATGTTCTAAATTATGGGCCAAACTTTATTTAATTATTTTTAATCGATTTTAACTTTTGTGTACATATTTGGCTGTTCACCGCCCTGAGTCCGAAAGGAGAAGGGCGGTATAGAAATTTGAATAATAAATAAATAAATAAATAAATAAATTAAAAACCTCCAGTGTTGGGAGGACCCACAACTTTCGACAAGTTAATTATTGTAAGTTATTAAACTTGCAAGGCTAACCGACTCTCAACAAAGATGGCTGGCTCTCAACCATCAAGCTGACAAATTTATCAAATGTTTTTCCCTCGCTTTACCGTCACACCCAAGAAGCCTGGCTCCACGTGCCTCCTCTAAAACACACGCTGTACAGTACACAACCCCAACGTTATCACAAAAGGACGTTTGTATCGATGGTTTAATAAATGAACCGTTTGTGCACGCAGGGTGAAGGATACGGCAAATAAAAGCCAACCTCCTCTGAGCTCAGCTGGCTCAGCACGGATTTTTTTTTTTTAGCCTTGAGCTAAATAACTCAGCATAAGAAAAAGAAGCGAACCGGATGAAGACACCTACAGCTTAGTCCCCGACTTACAACGGGGCCGTTCAAACTTACGACGGCCCTGAAGGGGGAAAAAAAGCGACTTAGGACCGTTGCAGCATCCCCGTGGTCCCCGTGATCGCAAAATCAAGATGCCTGGCAAGTGGTTCGTATTTATGACGGTCGTAGGGTCCTCGGGGTCACGTGATCCCCCCCTTGGGCGACCTTCGGACAAGCAAAGTCAATGGGGAATCGGGATTCACTTACCGACCGAATGCAACGCTTCAACGGAACAAGGAAAGCGTGACAAGGAAAGTCGTAAAGTGGGGGCAAACCTCCCTAAAAACGGTCACTAAATGAACTTTGGTCAGTTGAGGGCTGCCTGTAGGTGAGGCTAAAGGAGGAGAGAAAGAGAGACCAAAATATTCTAGATCGCTCAATAAACTTCCTTGGCTCTGTTCCAATATTTGAGGGGCTGCCACAGAGAGGATCCCTAGTACGGGTCTCCTATGTGAGCAGGGGGTTGGACTAGATGATCTCCAAGGTCCCTTCCCACTCTGTTACTGTTATTAAGGAGGGGGGTCAAGCTATTTTCCAAATAACCCGAAGGCCAGACAAGGAACCATGGATGGAAACTGATCCAGGAGAGATTAAACCTGGAAATAAGGAAGAATTTTCTGACAGTGAGAACAATCAACCCATGGAACAGAAGTTGCCTTCGGAAGTTGAGGGAGCTTCATCACTGGAGGCTTTCAAGAAGAGAGTGGACTGCCATCTGTCAGAAATGGTGTAGGGTCTCCTGCTTGGGTAGGGGGTCGGACTAGATGACCTACAAGGTCCCTTCCGACTCTGTTAATCTGCCTTTCCTTCTTCCTTCTTGCAACAATGTTGACTTGAGTTGCAGAGTGGAAAGAACCAAAACCACAAACACGAGGAGAGTGGATGCCGGAGAGAGGAGAGACAGACAAAGCTTCTGAACCCCCGGACTACGCAACCCATGGCCGTGGGATCCTTGAAGTGAACATGACATGAATTGAGGCCGAGGCGCCACCAGTTCCCACCCGGCTTAACCACAAGGGCCTCCACGTCTCAAGGAGAAGACGCAGCAATTTGGGATCTCAACTGTAAATGATAACGGGGGAGAGGGGGGAAGAGAGAATTAAATGGATGCAGTATTTACAGTTGCCGTGCCGTGCCATGCAACACAACACAACTAGTTTCAATGTAATTGGTTGCAACGCAATGCAGCGCAAAACAACTGGTTGCAACCCAATGGAACACAATTGGTCGCAACGTAATGCAACGCAATGGGGTGCAACGCAACGCAACGGGGTGCAACGCAACGCCACACAATTGGTTGCAATGCAATGCAACGCAATTGGTTGCAATGCAATGCAACACAATTGGTTGCAATGCAATGCAACGCAATTGGTTGCAACACAATTGGCTGCAAAACAATGCAACACAATTGGTTGCAAGGCAATGCAACACAATTGGTTGCAAGGCAATGCAACACAATTGGTTGCAAGGCAACACAATTGGTTGCAAGGCAACACAATTGGCTGCAACACAATGCAATGCAACACAATTGGCTGCAACACAATGCAGCGCAACGTAATTGGTTGCAATGCAACACAATGCAATTGGTTGCAATGCAACACAATGCAATTGGTTGCAATGCAACACAATGCAATTGGTTGCAATGCAACGCAACGGGGTTGCAACGCAATGCCACCCAATTGGCTGCAATGCAATGCCACCCAATTGGCTGCAATGCAATGCAACGCAACACAATTGGTTGCAACGCAATGCAACACAGTGGAACACAATTGGTTGCAACGCAATGCAACACAATTGGCTGCAACGTAATGCAACACAATTGGTTGCAACGCAATGCAACCCAAAGTAAATCTCAGCTCCCCCTCATCTTTTGTGGCTTTCCTTTCTGGAAACATTTTTTTGCACATTCTCCCCGGCTCCTCAAGCTGGGGACGGGTCCAAGTGTGTCAAGGGGGAACGCCTACAGCCCCCTCCCCCACCCCCCGCCCCATGCATTCCAGCCACTTCTGCCGGCCTGCCAGCCGCCTTTGCCAAGGAGGATTCGGGCTGCTCTCTGCGGCCGTTTGCGCTCGCACAAGCCTTGGCTGGCAGGTTCTCTTGAGAGCTCAGGAAACCGAGAAGGTGGCCGTGGATCAGCGGAGATCCTAAGAAGGGACCAGGCTGAAGGGAGGATTCCGCTTCATCCAGGATCTCGGGGAAATGAGCTACCGCTTGGAGAGAGGCCAAGGGTTGGACTACTAGCACATCTGGAAAAGGAGGCTGTGGGGGCGCTTACTCCATTTCTTTACGTCTCAGAGAGCAAAGCAGGAAAAAACAGGGTTGAGATTAGCACCCCATCATTTTAGCAAACTCTTGCTGCCGATACTTGCTCCGGATTCTACTCATAGGGGGCAAAAATGTGTTTTGGTTATAATGGCTATAGCATCCGGCAGAAGCTACCATCTTTATTTATTTATTAAGTTTTTATTCCGCCTTCGTTACTTTAGAAGGGACTCCAAGGGGCGAACATACCTAATAACGCCTTGACTCCTTCTCTTTTCCACCCGACGACAATCCTGCAAGGTGGGTTGGGCTGACAGAGAGGGATTGGCCGATTTTCATGCCTAAGGCAGGACTAGAACTCACCGTCTCCTGGTGTTTGGCCCAAAGTCACCCAACTGGCTTTCATGGCTAAGGCAGGACTAGAACTCACCATCTCCTGGTGATTGGCCCAAAGTTTCCCAGCTATTTTTCATGGCTAAGGCGGGACTAGAACTCACCGTCGCCTGGTGATCGGCCCAAAGTTTCCCAGCTATTTTTCATGGCTAAGGCGGGACTAGAACTCACCGTCTCCTGGTGATCGGCCCAAAGTTTCCCAGCTATTTTTCATGGCTAAGGCGGGACTAGAACTCACCGTCTCCTGGTGATCGGCCCAAAGTTTCCCAGCTATTTTTCATGGCTAAGGCGGGACTAGAACTCACCGTCTCCTGGTGATCGGCCCAGTTTCCCAGCTATTTTTCATGGCTAAGGCGGGACTAGAACTCACCGTCTCCTGGTGATCGGCCCAAAGTTTCCCAGCTATTTTTCATGGCTAAGGCGGGACTAGAACTCACCGTCTCCTGGTGATCGGCCCAAAGTTTCCCAGCTATTTTTCATGGCTAAGGCGGGACTAGAACTCACCGTCTCCTGGTGATCGGCCCAAAGTTTCCCAGCTATTTTTCATGGCTAAGGCGGGACTAGAACTCATCGTCTCCTGGTGATTGGCCAGCTGGGAAGGTCTTAAATCAGTGTTTCTCAATCTTGGTAGCTTGAAGATGGGTGGACTTCAACTCCCAGAATCCCCCAGCCAGCAGCGCTGGCTAGGGGATTCTGGGAGTTGAAGTCCACCCATCTTCAAGCTTCCAAGGTTGAGAAACACTGTCTTAAATGAAGATCACGCGGCCCCAGGACAGTGAAACGGTCTTAAATACCTGCCAGTGTCTGAATTTTGATCACGCGACCATAGAGATGCTTCAACGGTCGCTAAGTGTGAAAACCGGCCACAAGTCGGTTGTGCTGTCTTAACTTCGAGCGGTGGCTAAATGAATGGTCGCACGTGGAAGACTAGCTGTATAGTGCAAAGTTGTAACTTTACAACTGACCCAATGAGTTCATCCCGATTATTTCAAGACAGACCCCACCCCTTTCCCAAGTGTAAAAAAAAACGATCCTAAGTCACTTTTTTTCCTGTGTGCTGTTGTAACTTCAAAAGGTCACTAAATGAACGGTTGTAAGTTGAGGACTCTCTGCAGTGAAACAGCAGCCTTGTCCAGCAGGTGGAAAAGGAGAACAAGATGGATGGATGGATGATAGGAAGGAAGGAAGGAAGGAAGAAAGGAAGGAAGGAAGGAAGGAAGAAGAAAGAACGGTAGGGAAGGAGGGTGGGAGGGAAGGAAGGAAGGAAGGAAGGAAGGAAGGAAGATTAGTAGGGAAGGAGGGTGGGAGGGAAGGAAGAAGGAAGGAAGATTGGTAGGGAAGGAGGGTGGGAGGGAAGGAAGGAAGGAAGAAGGAAGGAAGAAGGAAGATTGGTAAGGAAGGAGGGTGCGAGGGAAGGAACGAAGGAACAAAGAAGGAAGAAAGAAAGAAGAAGGAAGAATGGTAGGGAAGGAAGGTGGGAGGGAAGGAACAAAGGAAGGAAGAAGGAAGGAAGAATGGTAGGGAAGGAGGGTGGGAGGGAAGGAAGGAAGGAAGGAAGAATGGTAGGGAAGGAGGGTGGGAGGGAAGGAAGGAAGGAAGGAAGGAAGAATGGTAGGGAAGGAGGGTGGGAGGGAAGGAAGGAAGGAAGGAAGGAAGAATGGTAGGGAAGGGAGGGTGGGAGGGAAGGAAGGAAGGAAGAAAGAAGGAAGATTGGTAGGGAAGGAAGGAAGGAAGGAAGGAAGAAGGAAGGAAGAATGGGAGAGGAGGGTGGGAGGGAAGGAAGAAGGAAGAAGGAAGAATGGTAGGGAAGGAGGGTGGGAGGGAAGGAAGGAACAAAGGAAGGAAGAAGGATGAATGGTAGGGAAGGAGGGTGGGAAGGAAGGAAGGAAGGGGAGGAAGGAAGGAAAGGACAGGAGGAAGGCAAGGAGGCAGGAAGATGGGAGGGAGGGAGGGAATGAACCAAGTTTGTTTGGAATGTGGGTTAATGCCTCCCCTTTGCCCCATTTCCCCCCCCCCCCCTCGTTCCTCCAATTTGGAAGAAGGCACCCATTTTTTTCCCTCCCTCAACTGACAAGAACCCAGCAACACAAAGGGGAGAGGGTATAAAGAATAGATTTTTTTTTCTCCAGGGGTTGATCAGAAAAAGTTGAGAAGATCACACAATGGCGCAGACCCACACAGCCACCACAAAAAAAAAAAAAAAAACAAAAAAAAAACAACCCAACCCCCCCAACCAAAAAAAAACCCTCAAGAAAACGTGTTTCCTAGCAACATCCCAGCAACCCGGGAGGATTTTTTTTCCACAGGTCCATTTTGTGTTGTGCTTCTTGGCAACGAGCCAAGGTGAAGGGGCTATTTAATACCCTTAGCAACTGCAAAAAAAGGACTTCGTTGGGGGGAATTAAGATTTTGGTGTGCGAAACTCAGCGGCCGGTTTGGACCGAGGCGGCGACAGTAACCTTTGCTATGCCAACGGGAAATTTCGTTTGTTTGTCCACCGTTTTCTATGCAGAGGTCATAAAAGCCACAACTCCCTGGCCAAATATACGGTGCAGGGAGTCCTCGACGTACGACGACAATGGAGCCCAAAATTTCTGCTTACTAAGTGAGACATTTGGTAGGTGAGGTTTTTTGCACCGCAGTTGTTGAAGTTAGTTAACACGATGGTTGAAGTGAATCTGGTTTCCCCCTTAATTTTTTGCTTGTCAAAGGTTGTCAAAGGGGAAATCATGTGATAACCCCGCCCCCGGGGATAGTGAAACCGTCATAAATATGAGTCGGTGGCCAACTGTCTGAATTTCGATCACGTGACCACAGGGAGGCTGCAACGGTCGTAAGTCGGAAAAATGGTTCCAGGTCATTTTTTTCCAGTGATGTTGTAATTTGGAATGGTCACTAAATGAAGCGTTGTAAATCGAGAACTACCTGTAAACTCAGCTCTTGGGCGAAAAGCACCTGAGAGAGGCCCACAATGGTGAGAGGTAGTCCTCGACTTACAATCGTTCGTTTAGTGACCGTTCGAAGGCACAACGACACGGAAGTATGTTGATTTATGACCTGTTTTCCCACACCTACGACCCCTTGGTCACATGATCAAAATTCAGACACTTGGCCAACTGACTCGTATTTATGACGGCTGCAGTGTTCCGGAGGTCACGGGATCCCCTTTTACGACCTTCTGACAAGCAGAGGTTATGGGTTAGGGTTAGAGCCTGTATTACTCAACATGAGTTCAAACTGGGATTGTATTTTACTTATTTTACTTCTGCTGACTGCCGGCTGCCTGCAGTTCGAATCTCACTAGGCTCAAGGTTGACTCAGCCTTCCATCCTTTGGGGATGGGGGTCAATAGGCTGACTCTGTAAACTGCTTAGAGAGGGCTGTTAAGCACTGTGAAGCGGTATATAAGTCTGCTGTTTCTCTCTCTCTCTCTCTCTCTCTCTCTCCTATCTATCTATCTCCCATCATCTCTCTCTCTCTCGCTTCAATCTATCTACCATCTACCTATGTATCATCTATTTATCTATCTTCCTTCTATCTACCTACCTACCTATCTCTTCTTCTATCATCTATCCATCCATCCATCCATCCATCCATCTTTTCCTTCTATCATCTATCTATCTAACATCTATCCATCCATCCATCCATCTCTTCCTTCTATCATCTATCTATCTATCTATCTATCTACCTACCTACCTACTTACATCTATCTACTTATCTACCTACCTATCTCTTCTTCTATCATCTATCCATCCATCCATCTTTTCCTTCTATCATCTATCTATCTATCTATCTATCTATCTATCTATCTATCTATCTATCTACCTACCTACCTACCTACCTACCTACCTACCTACCTTACATCTATCTACTTATCTACCTACCTATCTCTTCTTCTATCATCTATCCATCAATCTTTTCCTTCTATCATCTATCTATCATCTATCTATCTATCTATCCATCCATCCATCTCTTCCTTCTATCATCCATCTATCTATCTATCTATCTATCTATCTATCTATCTATCTATCTATCTATCCCTTCTATCATCTATCCATCCATCCATCCATCCCTTCTATTTATCTATCTATCTATCTATCTATCTATCTATCTATCTATCTATCTATCTATCTATCTATCTATCTATCTATCTATCCATCTCTTCCTTCTATCTATCTATCTATCTATCTATCTATCTATCTATCTATCTATCTATCTATCTATCTATCCATCCATCCATCCATCCATCTTTATCATCTATCTATCTATCTATCTATCTATCTATCTATCTATCTATCTATCTATCTATCTACAATTTCTCTTTTACTTCTATCTACAATCTTTGTCTCTCTCTCCTATCTACATTATCTATCATCTCTCTCTGTCTCACTCAAGAGCCACGATGCAGTTGGAATGCAGTATTGCAGACTAATTCTGCCCACTGCCAGCAGTTTGAGTCTCACCGGCTCAAGTTTGACTCAGCCTTCTGAGGTGGCTAAAATGTGGACCCAGATTGTTGGGGTTCAATCAGCTGATTCTGTAAACCTCTTAGAGAGGGCTGGAAAGCACTGTGAAGCGGTATATAAGTAAGTGCTATTGCTATTTATTTCAATTGAAATTGAAAATAAATTGCAATTTTCAGATGGGATTCCCAGCAAGCCAGAACAGCTGAGCCTTCGGCTCTGAGGTTTTAGGGATTAAAGGCCAAATCTCTTCCCCACAGCTCACATCCTTTCTATTTCCTTCCCTCCTTCCTGTCAACAAGAGACAATTTCAAAAAGTGATGAGTTTGTGATTTGATGGCACATGCAGAAGGAAACTGGGTGAGGAGACGATGTCTCTTATCAAAAACAGGCCGTGTGAAAATGAAGAGCATGACGTCGGGCTCGGTTTCTAGGAAGAAAAGTGAAGGAGTCATTCTGCCTTTTTAAAGCAGCTTTTAATGCCACTTGTAGAGCTAGGCAATTTATCGGTAGTCCTCGACTTACGACCATTCGTTTAGTGACCGCTTGAAGTTAGAACGGCACCGGAAGAAGTAACATGATGATCGGTTCTCATACTTTCAACATAGCAGTAGGCCCAGCAAATCATGTGATCAAAATTCAGATACTTGGAAATTGGCATGCATTTATGATGGTGAGTTCTAGTGCCACATTAGGCATGAAAGCCAGCTGGGTGACTTTGGGCCAATCACCAGGAGATGGTGAATTCTAGTCCCGCCTTAGACATGAAACCTGGCTGGGTGACTTTAGTCCAAGCAGCAGGAGACTGGGAGTTCTAGTCCTGCCTTAGGCATGAAAGCTGGCTGGGTGACTTTGGGCCAATCATCAAGGAGTTTGGGAGTTCTAGTGCCGTGTTAGGCATGAAAGCCCGCTGGGTCCAATCACCAGGAGAAGGTGAGTTCTAGTCCCAAACAAGAGCTGTGGTGGTGCAGTAGTTAGAACTGCAGGCTAATTCTGCTGCCTGCAATTTGGCAGTTCGAATCTCACCAGGCTCAAGGTTGACTCAGCCTTCCATCGTTCCATGGTTGGTAAAATGAGGACCCAGATTGTTGGGGGCAAGAGGCTGACTCTGTAAACTGCTTAGAGAGCACTGTAAAAGCACTATGAAGCGGTATATAAGTGCTATTGCTATCATCTATCTATCTATCTATCTATCTATCTATCTATCTATCTATCTATCTACCTACCTACCTACCTACCTACCTAACCTACCTACCTATTATTTATCTATCTATCATCTATTATCTATATCTACCTACCTACCTACCTACTGTCTATCTATCTATCTATCTATCTATCTATCTATCTATCTATCTATCTATCTATCTCTATGTGGTGGCGCAGTGGTTAGAGTGCAGTACTGCAGGCTACCTGCTTCCTGCCGGCTGCCTGCAATTTGGCAGTTCGAATCTCACCAGGCTCAAAGTTGACTCAGCCTTCTGTCCTTCTGTAGTCGGTAAAACGAGGACCCAGATTGTTGGGGGCAAGAGGCTGACTCTGTAAACAGGGTTGGAAAGCCCTGTGAAGCGGTATATAAGTCTAAGTGCCAGTGCCAGTGCCAACTGCACTGGAGATTCACTTAACCAATGCGACAAGGTCATAAAATGAGGCAAAACTCACTGAACAACTGTCTCGCTTAGCAACAGGAAATTGTGGGCTTAATTGGAGTCATAGGTCAACGACTGCCTGCCCTTCTGAAGATGGGGAGTGGGAGGGGGGGGAAGGTCCAGGTTGAATTCACAAAGGTTAAACTAAATCTTGATTATTGTGTTATGAAACCTCAGTCGATGTGGTTAGTTTAAGGTATGAACTAATCCAGGTTTGGATTAACTTGGATCAAATCCAAACAGCTGAGGTCATCCGGTTGTGCAAATACTGGCGTGGCTTTCGTGGCGAGGAACCACAAGTGACTCACAACTCCGATGCCCTCATTTCCAAATTTCGCAGGAACAACCTCTACGGCACAGGGAGGCAAAGATGGCCCCTTCACGACCTGTGGACTACAACTCCCAGAATTCCTGAGCCAGCCATTATAGGGCCCGCTCTGTGATCGTGACTAATTTTCCCCACCTGTTTTGAAACAGTCCTTAAGCAAGCACAGTGGTTATAAAGTGAAGGCCACAGTCATTAAGCGAACTCAAGGGACATTTGTGTGTCCGTGTGTGTGTGGGGGGGGTGAAATTGGAATTATGGTAAATACTGGTTTCTGGTGGGGGAGGGGTTTGGTCATAAATCAAGGTCATATGACTGCAAGCCAATGCAAATGGCTGTACACGCAGACCGGTTGTCGAGATCCAAAAATGTGGCCGGGAGACTGAAGGATAAAGGGGTGGGGGTGGGCGGCAGGCCATTGTAACACCGAATCCAGCCGTGACTAGCCTTGGAGAGGGTCGTTGTAACTTTGAACAGTTAGCAGCCCGTCATAAGTCGAGGGCTATTTGTATTTTTGCCATTTTACAGTGGATTGGTTTGGAAAGGCTGGTTGGGAGGAAGGAAGTGAGTCATTTCACCTGAGATGGGTGGCAAATAAATCTCTAAATAAATAAAGATGGAGGGAGGGGAGAGGAGGGAGGGAGGGAGGAAGGACTTTTGAGTACCTGTTTTTTTAGGCGTGTGTATACAATGAAAATGATCAAGAAGGAGATTTGAACCCTTCTCTTTTTAATTATTGATTAAACGGATTTACATGGCTGCCCAACTCACATATGGTGAACCTGAGAGGCATAAAGAAGAAAGAAAGAAAGAAAGAAAGAAAGAAAGAAAGAAAGAAAGAAAGAAAGAAAGAAAGAAAGAAAGAAAGAAAGAAGACAGATAGACAGACAGAAAGAAAGAGAAAGAGGGAGGGAGGGAGGGAGGGAAGAAAGAAAGAAAGAAAGAAAGAAAGAAAGAAAGAAAGAAAGAAAGAAAGAAAGAAAGAAAGAAAGAAAGGAGGGAGGGAGGGAAGAAAGGAAGGGAGGAAGGAGGGAGCAAGAAAGGAGGGAGGGAGAGGAAAGAGAAAGAAGGAAAGGAAGGAATGAAGGAGTGAAAGAGAGAGGGAGAGAAAGAAAGGAAGGAAGGAAAGAAAGAAAGAGGGAGGACGGAAAGAAAAAAAGAAAGAAAGAAGGAAAGGAAGGAAGGAGGGAGAAAAAAAGGAGGGAGGAAGGGAAGAAAGAAGGAAGGAGGGAGCAAGAAAGGAGGGAGGGAAAAGAGAAAGAGAGAGAGGGAGAGAAAGACAGAGAGAAAGGAAGGAAGGAAGGAAGGAAAGAAAGAAAGGTAGAAATGCAATGTTTGACACAAGATGGCTGGCAGATTGATAGAAGATAGATAGATAGATAGATAGATAGATAGATAGATAGATAGATAGATAGAGAATAGATAGATAGATAGATAGATAGATAGATAGATAGATACAGACAGACAGACAGACAGACAGACAGACAGACAGACAGTAACAGGTAGAGATGCCATCCTCCTGCCCTCTTCACAGGGAATGTAACTCCAATCAAGCCACCATTGTGAACAGAAGCCACGATCTCCTTGCTGCCTTGGAGGCAACATACGCGGCTTAGGAAAGCAATCGCCCTAGATCGGTAACTGAGTCAAACAAGAGCAGATGTACCTACACAACAGGTAGTTGCGGTCGACAGACCGAGGCGCGGTGTATGTGGACACACAGCCGATGTCTACACAACAACATCAACTTAGCCAAGCGTGACTCGTTCAACAGATAAGCTGATCCACGTCTCGCCCATGTTGGGCAAACCTGGTTTCCCCATTGACCAATATACTAGATAAATTCTGTAAAAAAATATTCTGCTTCTCTCTCTCAAAAGCAGAATATTTTTTTTTTTCACGGAAAAAGCAGGAATGAGGCATTTTCTGGGAACTGAGCGCTCTGGAAAATATTCCCTGCCACGTCACCAGACTTAACCAATTTCTTTTAAAAGGCCGGAGCGTAAACCCAAGGCACCCAGAAGGAACCCGATCAGAGCTAGAATTTTGCAAATCTGCAAAATGTTGTCGTGGCCAAACAGCCGGTTCCTGCTTCACGCAGCATTTCCTCGAGTGTTGCAATGACCTCACTGGGACAGCCAAAAGGAACTTTTTGCGGCCCGGGCACAAAACCAAACGATTTGATTTATTTTGCAAGCAACCTGGGACATTTGCAAATCTTTTCCGGGGTGTTTTCCAGTTCGAAAAACCTTTGCGTCTTTTCTACAAGGGATCCGGGACTGTGAGCAATCTGTAGCTGCTTAGCGTTTCAGGAAAGGTTGCTGGAGGTTGAGTTCTACAGCGAGATCCTAAAGAGAGACCGACAGAATCCAGAAAAAGGGGCTTCTGGATAGGCTCGCAAGAAAGGGGGGAAAAAAAGGGATTTTTGTAATGATCAGTTGCACTTTCTGAGTTTGGATCCTGGCTTTGAGTGAAACAGTTTTAGCCAATGTCTCTTTCTTTCTTTTCTTTCTCTTTCTTCCTTCCTTCCTTCCTTCCCTTCCCCCTTCCCTCCATCCCATTCCTTCCTTACTTTCCTTTCCTTCCTTCCTCCGATCCTCCCCTCTTCCTTCCTTCCTGCTTGCCTCCCGCCCTCCCATCCTTTCCTTCCTTCCTCCTTCCCATCCTCCCCTTTCTTTCTTCCTTCCTTCCTCCTTCCCATCCTTTCCTTCCTGCCTCCCTCCCTCCCATACTTTCCTTTCCTTCCTTCCTATCCTCTCCTTTCTTACTTCCTGTCTCCCTCCCTCCCTCCCTCCCTCCCATCCATCCATTCTTTCCTTCCTTCCTTCCTTCCTTCCTCCCATCCTCCCCTTTCTTACTTACTTCCCTTCCACCCTCCTTCCCTACCATCCTTCCTTCTTCCTTCCTGCCTTCCTTCTATCCATCCATCCATCCTACCTTCCACCCTCCTTCCCTTCCTTCCTTCCTTTCTCCCTTCCCTTCCCTTCCACCCTCCTTCCCTACCATCCTTCCTTCTCCTTCTGTCCTTCCTTCCTTCTCCTTCCATCCATCCATCCATCCATCCATCCTTCCTTCCTTCCTTCCTCCCATCCTCCCCTCCCTTCCACCCTCCTTCCCTACCATCCTTCTTTCTCCTTCTGTCCTTCCTTCCATCCATCCATCCTTCCTTCCACCCTCCTTTCCTTCCTTCCTTCCTTCCTATCATCCATCCGCAGCCTTGCTGGACAAGGCTGTGGATTCACTGCAGAGAGTCCTCAACTTACAACCGTTCATTTAGTGACCAATCGAAGTTACAACAGCACACGGGGGGGGGGGGGAAGTGACCTAGGTCAGGACCCTTTTTTCACACTTGGCACCATTGCAGCCTCCCCACGGACACGTGATCAAAATTCGGCCGCTTGGCAACCGACTCCTACTTACGACGGTTGCCAGTGTCCCTCTCAACCCTACCTCACAGGGACGTTGCGGTATTGCCAGAAACGAAAGGAGGGAACATTATGCGTAGGCTTCTTAGAGCTCTCGAACGTAAGGCAGGATGTAACTCAAGCAAATAAATAACCCCCACCCTGAGGTTTCTTAACCACATTTTACTGATTTCAGCAATTTTTTTTTCCCCCTGGCCCGGCCCTGACGCTGGAAAGAAGCCGGACAGTTTTAAATCTGGGAAAGATTCAGGATGCAGTTTTGCAGACTCAGTAAAAAGATCTGCCTGTTTGCCAGTTTGCTGAAAAGCCATTTAGAAATATATATATGCAAGTTTTTTAAACCGAGTTTCCATCCGTTGTTTCTTGTCCTGCCTTCAGATGCTTTGGAGAATAAGTCGACTTCTCCGTGGAAGCCCCTCAAATACTGGAAGAATCCCTCTGTTGATACAACCTAGGATTGTTACTGGATTTTTTGGCTGCTACCGCACACCACTGGCTCGTATTTATGATTTGGATGAGGGGATAGATGGGGAACTCATCAAATTTGCAGACGACACCAAGCTAGCAGGAATAAAATAGAGTAGAGTAGAGTAGAGTAGAGTAGAATAAATAGAATAGAATAGAATAGAATAGAATAGAATAGAATAGAATAGAATAGAATAGAATAGAATAGAAGTGAAGTGAAGTGAAGTGAAGTGAAGTGAAGTGAAGTGAAGTGAAGAGAAGAGAAGAGAAGAGAAGAGAAGAGAAGAGAAGAGAAGAGAAGAGAAGAGAAGAGAATTCTTTACTGGCCAGGTGTGATTGGACACACAAGGAATTTGTCTTGGTGCATACGCTCTCGGTGTACATAAAATAAAAGATACATTCATCAAGAATCATAAGGTACAACACTTAATGATAGTCATGAGGAAACAGTCAATATAAATACCAGCAACAAGGTTACAGTCATACAGTCGTAAGTGGGAGGAAAGATGAAGAGGAGTCGATGTATTTCAAGACATGGGGTAAATTTTACGATTGGTTAGAAAAGAAATATAAATAAAGGTACGGAGATAAAATAGATAGGGAAAAGATGGAAAAAATAATAATTAGAAGAATAGAAACCCAGATGATGCCTAGGTAAAGGGAAAAAGGGGAAGAGGGGAAGGGTAAAAATGGAAACAGTGAGATTATTATAAAAATGTACACAAATGATGAAATAGATGTAATTACTAAACAAATAAGAAATTGAAATGAGAATAGATGTAAATAGAAAATCAGGGCTGCTCGAACACCATTCTAGATTGAATTGAAAAGGGAAACAACAAGAGAGAGGGGAAAGGAGTAGAAAGAGGGGAAGGGAGAAAAGAGGAGAGGAGAGGGAGAGATAGAAGAAAGGGAAAAGGAGAGGAAGAAAAGAAAGGGGAAAGAGGAGTAAGAGAGGGGGTCAGAAAGGGAGGAAGAAGAGAGGAGTGGGAGAAGGGAAGGGGAAGTAGGAAAGAGAAGGAGAGGAAGAACGAAGAAAGTAGGAAGAGATAGAGGAAGGAAGAGAAGGGGAGGAGAAGAAGAAAAGTTGTGGTAAAATAAAGAAGGGTAAATGGTAAAAGAGCAGCCCCGAACAGCTTAAAATGAAAGTTAAAAGATAAGATGAATGGAAAATGATGGATAAAAGATTGTAACATTTAAATACGTTTATGAGAAATAAAAACTTTTTTTGAAAAAAAAAATAGTAAGTGGGAGGAGATGGGTGATGGGAACGATGAGAAAATTAATAGTGGTGCAGACTTAGTGAATAGTTTGACAGTGTTGAGGGAATTATTTGTTTAGCAGAGTGATGGCGTTTGGGAAAAAACTATTCTTGTGTCTAGTTGTTCTATAGCCGACACTCCGAAGATAGGCTCAAGATACAGAAGGATCTTGACAGACTTGAACCTTGGGCGCTAACAAAATGAAATTCAACGGTGAAAGAATTAAGATTCTACCTTTAGGCAAGAAAAACAAAATGCACAGGTAGAGTATAGGTCAGTGATGGCCAGGGTGGATAAAAATCAATGATTTTTTTAAAAAAATTTAAAAAAATCAGATTTTTTTTTAATTTAAATCGGATTTTTTTTTTATTTTTATCGAATTTATTTTAATAAAAAACATTTGGGGTAAAAATCTATCGTAAGATAGTTTTCTATTTAAGATACATAAATAATTGAGTTTATTCAGCATGAAATGGAGCTTAGTTAGGTAGCACGAGGCTGTATACTCTGCAACGCTGGGACTATCGGTGAGTCAACAGTGGGTCAAAGGAGTAGCAGAGATGACAGTTGCTCTTTAAAAATTATGATTTAAATCGAGTTGATTTAAATCAAGCCTTTTTACTAGGGATTGAAATCATGATTTAAATCAAATCCACCCTGGTGATGGCTAACCTTTTTGCCATCTTGTGCCAAAAGCGTGGGGAAGCGTGGGGGGGTGTGTGTCACGCCTGCGCATGCCCACACCCATAATTCTATGCGCCCCACGCTTTTGGCATGAGATCTCCCCAGGCTCCAGAGCCTCTCTAGGAGCCTGGGGAGGGCAAAAACGGCCTTCCCCAACCCCCCGGAGGCCCTCTGGAGTCCGGAAACAGCCTGTTTGCCGACTTCCGGAAGTTGGCAAACGGGCCATTTCCTGCCTCCAGAGGGCCTCTAGGGGGTGGGGAAGACCGTTTTCACCCTCCCCAGGCTTTTAGAGAGGCTCTGGAGCCTGGGGAGAGCAAAAAAAACAGGCCTTCCCCATGCCCCCACGCCCTCTGGAGGCAGGAAACAGCCTGTTTCCCTACTTCCAGGTGGCCCAGAAGGCCCAAAAATCAACTGGCGGAGCTGAGCTCATGTGCCCACTGATATGAGTCTGCGTGCCACCTGTGGCACGCGTGCCATAGGTTCACCTCGCGAGGTGGAACCTCGCTCAATAGTAGTAACTGTGAGAGGGATTTTGGAATCCTAATGGACGATCACTTAAATATGAGCCAGCTGTGTGCTGCAGCTGCCAAGCATTTCAATTCTGGGAGCTGAAGTCCACGAGTCATAAGGGACCCATGGTTCCCTGCCTCCGGCCTGGGCATTATGTCAAGATCTGGAAGGAGACAGCTGACGAGAAAGCAATGTTTGGCTTCCAGTCTGATGGCTGAAGAACAGAGGAATCTTACCAAACGTGTCAAGCCGTTCCAACTTTATGGCGAAACAGACAACTATGCGCCCTTGTCTGGTTGCTACACCCAGCAGGAAGAGCGAACAGGCTCTACAACACCTGAAGAGGTCAAGGTGATGGAGGGCGAAGCTGGTTCAGCTTGTTTAAAGGGTTGGACATCTCGAAACACAACAGCCTTCCCACTTTAATAATAGTTTTTCTCTCTTTTTTCCAAACAGGTAGTCAGTCCTCGACTTACAACAGTTCGCTTAGTGACCGTTTGAAGTTACAAGGCACTGAAAATACGGCGGTGTTTCACACTTACGACCGTTGCAGCATCCCCAGTGAAGTCACTGGCTCGTATTTATGATGGTGGCAGTGTCCCCGGGGGCGGGGCGGGGTGTCACATGATCCCCTTTTGCGACCTTCTGACAAGCAGAGTCAGTGGAGAAGCCAGATTCGCTTAACAACCGTGTTTCTAACTTTACAACTGCGGTGATTCGCTGAACAACCGTGGCAAGAGAGACCGTAAAACGGGGCAAAAGCTCACTTCGCAACTGTCTCGGTTAGCCACAGAAATTTTGGGCTCCGTTGTGGTCGTACGTCGAGGACTACCTGCAACCTCCTTTTCGCCGCCTTCTGACAAGCAAAGTCAACGCGGAAGCCAGGTTCGCTTAACAACCATGTTATCAACTTAACAACTGCGGTGAGTCAGTCAATAAACTGCGGCAATAGGGCAAAGCTCGCTTAACAACGGTCTTGCTTAGCAACGGACATTTGGGGTTTAATTGTCATCGCGAGGATTACCTGTATAAGAATGTCAACTTCCTCACAATTACAGTAGTGGCCAAAATTGTGGAAACTTTTGGGAAAAGCATATTTTCTAAAACTAGCTAATAACACCACTTTTTTTTTTTTTGGAGTAGTACCATAAAATTATATATCAATGGAAAGATAATTTAATCAAGAATGCAATGCAATAGTAGAGTAGATTATGAGTAGAAATTGTTAAACTGGGGGATATAATAATATTATTATGCTAAATTAGGAGTTATTATATAATGTTACAGTTGAATGTTATTTTGAAATGTATAGTAGAAAGAAAGGGTCAGCGTATGGGGGGTGGAGCAAAGGGATGGTAAAGTATTACATAATCTGTTATGAATTTGGGTTTTATTTTGGAGAAGCCACAGGGGGAGGGGAGGGGGAGGGGGGTTAGGGGGAAAAAAAGGGGGGGAAATTTGTATTTGAAAAACTTTTTCAATAAAAAAAAAAAGAATGCAATGCAATAACATTTATGAAGGATTTGCTATTAGAATAGCAGTTACAGTGTAAAGAAGAAAAGTGAAACACGTAGAAAAAACGAGATATACAAAAATTATCACCATAGAAAGAACGAGATATACAAAAATTATCACCATGTCAGTTACTACTTATTTGGGTAACCTTTAGCCATAATGACGGCCTTACAACGTCTTCCCATGGAGTGAATCAAGTCTTTTAGTTCTGCAGCTGTTATGATGTGAAACCAAGATTGAATGATGGCTTCTATTAACTGGGTTTTATTGCTGGGTCGCTTCTGACCATCAAGTTTCTTTAGTCAGCTCCCTAGATTTTCAATTGGGTTAACAAGGTCTGGGCAATTCCCAGGCCATTCCAGCAGTGGAATAGGATTATCTTGAAACTCCAAAAAAAAAAGTGGTGTTATTAGCCATCAAACCTCACAAATGCACTTTTGCCAAAAGGTTTCCACAATTTTGGCCACTACTGTAACTGCAGTTCAGGGGACCCCATAATCACAATCCAGAGCTCCTTCTTCTGTGGGGATCAGGCCTCAAATTCTTATCCCTACTGGCAGCTCCATCTAAAGATCTCCAAGGGCTTCCCAGGAGAAACAGGAGGTGTCTCTAGCTCACAGATGCTTTGATGAACATCTTCATTCAGCCCCACATAATTCAGCCCCACAAGTTTCGGTGCCGGGTCAATTAATGGGTGAATCGAGTTTCAAAACCTCCCTTCAAGTGGAAACACCAAGATGGGTGAGGCGCATCTAACAAGGTAGAACGAGAGTCAGAATTGGGATGGTCTACTACTTGGCAAGAGAAGGACACACCCCACACAAGGAGAGTTGGTTCCATTGATGGAGCGAAGCTACTGTTAGACTATAGGTTGCAGGAACTGGGTATGTCTAGTTTAATGAAAAGAAGGACTAGGGGAGACATGATAGCAGTCTTCCAATATTTGAGGGGCTGCCACAAAGAAGAGGGGGTCAACCTATTCTCCAAAACACCTGAAGGCAGGAGAAGAAACAATGGATGGAAACTAATCAAGGAGAGAAGCAACATAGAACTAAGTAGGAATTTCCTGATTGGATAACCTGAAGTGATGTAGGGTTTCCTGCCTAAGCAGGGGGTTGGACTAGAAGACCTCCAAGATCCCTTCCAGCTCTGATTCTATTCTATTCTATTCTATTCTATTCTATTCTATTCTATTCTATTCTATTCTATTCTATTCTCTATTCTATTCTATTCTATTCTACTCTACTCTACTCTACTCTACTCTACTCTACTCTACTCTACTCTACTCTACTCTACTCTACTCTACTCTGCTGTTTTCTTGTAACGTCAATCCATGATTCCATATCCTGCTCTCTGGAAGAACTGGATATGTCTAGTTTAATGAAAAGGAGGACTAGGGGTGACATGATAGGAGTCTTCCAATATTTGAGGGGCTGCCACAAAGAAGAGGGAGTCAAGTTATTCTCCAAAACACCTGAAGGCAGGACAAGAAGCAATGGGTGGAAACTAATCAAGGAGAGAAGCAACCTGGAACTAAGGAGAAATTTCCTAACAGTGAGGACAATTAACCAGTGGAACAGCTTGCCTCCAGAAGTTGTGGGTGCCTCCATCACTGGAGGTTTTCAAGAAGAGACTGGACAATCACTTGTCTGAGAGGATAGGGTCTCTTGCTTCAGCAGGGGGTTAGGCTAGATGATCTCCAAGGTCCCTAACTACTCTGTTATTCTATGTCCTACGTATGAGGTGACAGATCTTGTCCTTCTGCGAGACCTCCTGCTGTGAATCCATATTGATTGCAATCAGTGATCTTCCAAGATCGTTTTCACATATATCGTCTCCCACTGTCTATTGGTCGATTTGATTCTTTCCCCTGCTGAAACAATTTGGTCTTAAAATCTGATCTTCAGCCTGTTTCTCTAACGGTTGGAATGCTCGGCAGGAGGTTACCAAGCTCGCGTTCGAGACCCGAGAGCTGCCCTGGGGCGGGTTTGAGCTCCCGTCCTTTGCTGCAGCTCCTGAACAGGATATGAAAGGAGACCCTCGCCCCAAGTGGGTGTCCCCAGGGTAACGGTGATGTCTGTGGCTAATCCTTTCAACCCGGAAGTGTCTCGGGGGGGGGGCTGACTCGAGTGCAAAAAGAAAAAGTCCACTTCTATATAGGTAGACCTCGACTTACGACCGCTCGCTTAGCAACTGAAGTCACGACAGACTCCCAAAATGGGACTCCTATTCAAAGTTTCTGACTTCTGCCTCTCCTGCAGTCACGCGGCTGTATTTTGGGGACTTGGCAACCGACCCGCATTTGTATCCGTTTGCATTTCATGTGGTCACCCGCCAAAATTTACAACCTTTTTTTCCCCTCAGAAACCAGTGTTCATTTTCATTTTCTGAGGGGAAAAAAATCCCATTGTTCACTTGATGACCGTGGTGAAGTTCAGGTCCACATGTGAAGGTTCAACGAAACTGATTTATTGATGAAATGAAGGAGAATCTTCTCAATTCACCATTGGCTCCTGCTAGGAGTTAGAGACGGGTCAATGGAATTCAAGGGAGGTTGGATTTAGTCCGCTTATGACTACGTAGGGATTCTAGGCTTATCCCTCTCTTGACTCTGACCCCAGATTCTCCCACTCTTCCTTTACAGGTGTGCAACGTTTCTGAAATGCAATCTTCTGACATTGCTGCAAGATAGTCCACTTGATGACCGTGGTTTCGCTTAACAACCACTGCAAAAAAAACGTCGTAAAATTGAGTACGGGAACATGATGAGCTGCTTTACACAGGGTGGATTTGATTTAAATCGAGTTGATTTAAATCACAATTTAAATCATGATTTAAATCCCTAGTAAAAAGGCTTGATTTAAATCAGCTCGATTTAAATCATAATTTTTAAAGAGCAACTGTCGTCTCTGCTACTCCTTTGACCCACTGTTGACTCGCCGATAGTCCCAGGGTTGCAGAACATACAGCCTCCTGCTACATAACTAAGCTCCATTTCATGCTGAATAAACTCAATTATTTATGTATCTTAAATAGAAAACTATCTTACGATAGATTTTTACCCCAAAAGTTTTTTTTATTAAAATAAATTCGATAAAAATTAAAAAAAATCCGATTTAATAAAATCGGATTTTTTTATTATTATTATTTTTTATTTATGGGGTATTTGGTACCACTGGCTGAACAATAAGATGAAAACATGATCCTAGAATCTTGACCTGGCACATGAATCATAGGTATATTGTATATTGTATTTTTTTTTTAATTTTTGTTTCACTATATTGTATAAACACTGCACCTCCGAAAGGAGAGATAGATTATATATTTTCTTTTTTGTTTTGAAAAACTCAATAAAGTATTTAAAAAAAAAAAATCCGATTTAAATCAAAAAAATCTGATTTTTTTGATTTTTTTTTAAAAAAATCATTGATTTTTATCCACCCTGGCTTTACAACAGCATGCTCAATTACGGTCCTAAGTCGAGGACTTCCTGTAACGCGCCGTGACTGTTTCAAAACTGATTGCTGCTTTGTGGTGTGGATTTTGCCATAGCCGAGCCCGTTTGGGGTCATCTGCCAAAGAGGCTGTTCTGGCCTTGACATGGTTTGTTTCGCACGCAGTGCTGAGAACAGGAAACGGGGCCTCATCCCAGGAAGTGCCTCTTATCCTATTTGAACCTTGCTCCGTAGGCATTTTCAGTCAAACAAAAACATTTAAGTGGACAAACGTTTATGGAGATTCTCAGTCATCCAGGTCATGGCTGTCCCAAAAGGTGCTTTTTCAAGAGGCAGCTGGTTTTTCTTTGAAGATGTTTCGCTTCTCCATCCAAGAAGCTTCTTCGGTTCTGACCGGATGGTGGGGGAATGGAAGGATTTACACTCTTTGCAGACATTGGCATTCTTTTAGCAAAATCTTTAGGATTTATTTAGATAAATCTCCAGGTGGCCTTAATGACTTGCTAAACGAATGCCAATGTCCAGCTGTCTGCAAGGAGTATAAATCCTTCCATTCCACCCCCACCTCCATCCAGTCAGATCTGAAGAAGCTTCTTGGATGAGAAGCAAAACGTCTTCAAAGGAAACCCAGAAAGTCCAGTTGCCTCTTGAAAAAAAGAACACCTTTGGGACATTTAAGAGGACCAAAAATTAATAATAATTTAACGAGAGTGTAAAGACGTTAACTCGCAAATGAGTTCGGCTGCGAACTGTGAATTGAGGAAGGGGGCTACCAGATTCCTCTGGATTTATTCCCACCACAGATCAACATAATAATCAACATCCTAATCAACGGTTAGGAGAGGATTCGTACATTGCAGTAACTAACTTCTAAGGAGGTGTTTTTTTTTTTAATTTGATTTATATGCCGCCCTTCTCCGGAGACTCAGGGCAGCTTACAATGCGTTAAGCAATAGCCTTCATCCTTTTGTATATTTATACAAAGTCAGCTTATTGCCCCCACAATTGACTGTCACTAATAACGAGAGCCCAATCGAGCGAATTTCAAGTTATGTGGACTTCAACTCCCAGAATCCCCTAGCTATGTACACGAAATCAAGGGTACCCCAAACCCCGGGTTGTAGCTCGTTCGGAACCGGGCCATGTCAAGCCGATGCTCACACTCATGCGTGAACCTCCATTTGTGACGGACACTCGATTCATGCACGAAGCTCCATTGGTGTGAGGGTGTGCGCGTGTGCACCACCGCTTATGTGACGGAGCTCGTGCACGCATCTGCCACTTGCACAGAACTATCCCCTTTCCCCCTAGACCACCAAGCCGGAAAGGTTGGGGACCAATTAACTAAATCATTGATCCCCAAACTTTCTGGCACCACGAGGAATCGGTTTCGGAAGAAAAATGGTCTTCCGTGGACTGAAGGGAGGGAACGACTTCATACGCAATCTGGATCCCGAACATCAGGGGTGTCAAACTCAAGGCCCACGGGCCGGATTCGACCCACGGGGTGTTTAGATCTGGCCCATGGGGCCGCCCTAGAAACAGCAAAGGACCAGCCTGTGTGCTTCTGCCAGTGTGGCCACCAAGGCTCCGTTTTAGGCTGCAACGGCCTCCTGCAGCCCTCTGCCGGTGAAAATGGAGCTCAGGAGGGCCACGCGCAGCCCACCCAAACTCCGTTTTTGCTGGCTGGCGGCTGCAGGAGGTTGTTGTGACCAAAAATGGGGTACGGGTGGCCCCTCCCCAAGTGATCTGTCCCCAACCACACGCACACACACCAACAGATGTTCAAGAGTTAAAGACCAAACCAGCCGGCAAAATCCTTTTCCTTATGATAACGGAACTTGGCAACAACCTAGTGGCTGCCTGCCAAGAGTTTATTACTTACGAAGAGGAGAGATAACTTCTCCCCGCTTCTGATACATCAAAAGAAACAGCTCAATAATTACGGAGTTAATCAAGTCCAGAGATAATCCAGCAAAGTCTATAGCAAAAAGTCCGGCAATGCAGAATGACGTGGAAGCTTTCAGCTTTGTTCGTCACAAGGTTTGACTGGCCACCACGCTCCCTTTTATATCCTATGGGGTGTGGTCCAGTGACTCAGCCTAATCTCGGGCACGCCTTTTCTTCTGTTGCATGCGCTTATCTCTGCGACGCTGGCGTGGATCCAGCCAAGACTCATTACCCTCATCACTGTCCATCTGTGGCTGCGTGGACGTGCTTGGCCCCGGCCCTATCTCTTGTCCTTCGGCAGACACCGAAGGCATTGCCAGAGAGGAGGGTCCTGGAGAGGGAGGCCTTGCCAACTCCTCTCCTTCACTCTCGGAGTCCTCTCCTGCCAATGACACAGGCTCAGATAACGGAGCCACAACACCAAGCTCCATTTTTGCTGGCAGAGGGCTAGCAAAACAAACTAAAAACAAAAGAAGAAATGGAGAAACCCTTTTGCACTGGAGCATGCAAGAAGGAACTGGAAAGGGGAAAGAGGAAAGACAAAGATGGGAAGAGAACAAGGAAGGAAAAATAAGGAAAGAGGGGAAGGAAGAAGAAAGGAGAAGACGGACGGACGGAAGGAAGGAAGGAAGGAAGATTATAATGAGAGTGAGGGAGGGTCTGAGAAAAGTCTTGCCTTAGCACTTGGCCCACCACAGGTGCCCTCAACACGAGTGACGTCGACCTGGCCACGCCCCCTGGCCACGCCCCCTGGCCACGCCCACACACCAAGGTCAAACACAACCCTAACGTGGCCCTCAATTAAATCGAGTTTGATACCCCTGCATACCTGCTCTCTTGCTCGACGCTTGCATGGCCCAGTTTTTAACAGGCCGTGGCCCGGCATCAGTCCACGGCCCAAGGAGTTTGGGGACCCCCCTGCCCTAAATCAGCATCGTTTTTCAACCGCAGCCACGTTAGTTTTGCAGCCTTGACAAACTGGATTTCTTTCAGGGCGATCTTAGCTTTCCGTTGCTTCCCCAGCCTCAAACGAATCTGCTTTTCTTTTAGTTCTTTTATTTCTTTTTTTTGACAAAGAGTTCAATCACTCACCTTCCCTCGCCGATCTATCATTTCGGATCTAATAAATGTCAGAGAGCTACGGCTTGGAAAATATTTACAAGGGTTTTCTTGGTGAGGAGCCAGGAGCGATTCTCGACGGCTGCAAGGAAGTGGAATTGGCAAGCCAGTTGTAGCATCAAACCATAAACCATATCTGATTTGTAACGGAGCCGTTGTACGTACAACAGCCCCCGGTGCTCAAGACTGTCTGCAACACCCCATTTCAAACGGAAAAGCTGGCTTCCAGAACCCTGGTTTCTTTAACAAGCTACACAGTTCTAGGCAGGGTGGATAAAAATCAATGATTTTTTAAAAAAAAAAAATCAAAAAATTCAGATTTTTTTTTATTTAAATCGGATTTTTTTTTATTTAAATTGGATTTTTTTGATTTTTATTGAATTTATTTTAATAAAAAACTTTTGGGGTAAAAATATATCATAAGCTAGTTTTCTATTTAAGATACATAAATAATTTAGTTTATTCAGCATGAAATGGAGCTTAGTTATGTAGCAGGAGGCTGTATATTCTGCAACACTGGGACTATTGGTGAGTCAACAGTGGGTCAAAGGAGTAGCAGAGATGACAGTTGCTCTTTAAAAATTATGATTTAAATCGAGTTGATTTAAATCAAGCCTTTTTACTAGTCATTTAAATCATTTAAACTTGATTTAAATCAAATCCACCCTGGTTCTAGGCTGCATCAACAGAGGGAGAGAATCAAGATCATGTAAAGCAGTGTTTCTCAACCTTGGAAGCTTGAAGATGGGTGGACTTCAACTCCCAGAATCCCCCAGCCAGCGCTGGGGGATTCTGAAACGGGCTGAAAAAAGCCTCAAAAACGGGCCAAAAAAGCCTCAAAATGGGCTGAAAAATGCCCCGAAATTGGCCTGAAAAAAGCCTCAAAATCGGCCTGAAAAAAGCCTCGAAAATGGGCCAAAAAAGCCTCAAAACGGGCTGAAAAAAGTCCCCAAAACAGGCTGAACAAAGTCCTCAAAACGGGCTGAAAAATGCCCCGAAAACAGGCTGAAAAAAGCCTCGAAAACGGGCTGAAAAAAGTCCCCAAAACAGGCTGAAAAAAGCCTCAAAAACGGGCTGAAAAAAGTCCCCAAAACAGGCTGAAAAAAGCCTCGAAATCGACCTGAAAAAAGCCTCAAAATCGGGCCAAAAAAGCCTCAAAACGGGCTGAAAAAAGTCCCCAAAACAGGTTGAAAAAAGTCCCCAAAGCAGGCTGAAAAACACCCCAAAAACGGGCTGAAGAAAGCCTCGAAAACGGGCTGAAAAAAGGGCTGAAAAAGGGGCACGTGGAGGCCAAAAACTTTTTTTGTTGTTTTCCTCTTCTAAATTTAGGTGCGTCTTATAGTCTGAAAAATACAGTATTTACTACAACTGTATTACTATTATCCTTCTCATCCTTCCTATTACCGATCTCCTCCCACTTATGACTATAACCTTGTTGCTTGTTTCTTTACGATTCATATTGTTTTATTTAGTTTCCTAGTATGATTTGATTGCTTATTTATTTATTTATTTTCTTTTTCAAATTTCTATACCGCCCTTCTCCTTTCGGACTCAGGGCGGTGAACAGCCAAGTAAAACACTTTATATACAAAAGTTAAAATAGATTTAAAATAATTAAATAATTTGGCCCATAATTTAAAACATTTCAATTTAAAACCAATTTCAAATTTTAAAAACCCATCATAAAATCAGGACAGCCTGACTAACTGAAAGAGGTAGGTTTTAAGGGCCCGACGAAAAGTCCGGAGGTCGGGGATCACTCGTATCTCTGGGGGTAGATTGTTCCAGAGGGCTGGTGCCACCACAGAGAAGGCTCTCCCCCTGGGGGTCGCCAGCCGACATTGTCTGGCCGACGGCACCCTGAGAAGGCCCTCTCTGTGGGAGCGAGTATCCTATGATTATCGTGTTTTCCCGAAAATAACCCCTCCCCGAAAATATTTAAACACATGCACAGCCAGTCCCCGCCATTTCCTCTGGTTAGGGTGACAGAGTTGGAAATCAGGTAAGACGGCAAGAGGAGCTCTGTCTTGCTCCACGAACCCCAAAATAATAAGACCTCCCCAAAAATAAGGCCAAGCGCTTATTTCAGGGTTCAAAAAAATATAAGACCAGGTCTTATTTTCGAGGAAACATGGTATCACTTTTTTTTTTTTTTTAAATTGATTTATATGCCGCCCTTCTCCGGAGACTCAGGGCGGCTTACAATGCGTTAAGCAATAGCCTTCATCCTTTTGTATGTTTATACAAAGTCATCTTATTGCCCCCACAAACTGGGTCCTCATTTCACCTACCTTAGAAAGGATGGAAGGCTGAGTCAACCTTGAGCCTTGGCGAGATTCGAACCTCCAGTAATTGCAGACAGCTGGTGTTAATCACAATGCTTTTAGTCTGCTGAGCTACCAGGCCTCACTAAGTGTTGTATCTTATGATTCTTGGTGAATGTATTTTTCTTTTATGTACACTGAGAGCATATGTACCGAGGACAAATTCCTTGTGCGTCCAATCACACTTGGCCAATAAAGAATTCTATTCTATTCTATTATGTCTTTGTAAGCCGTCTTCGAGTCTCCATGGGCAAGTAGGCGGCAGTATAAATTTTTTCAATAGATAAAAAATAAAAAGTAAACAAAGTTTCTGAGATTGAGAAATGCTGCACTAAATGAAAACAAAACTAAGTTAGGGATTAGGGCAGAGTCCAAATCTAAACCCACCACTGGCCCTTGAAATCTGATTTTCTCAGAACTTTAATCCAAGTTCTAATTGCTTCACTCCATTACAATCCATTGCCCCTCTTGCAAGGGATCTTACTTATCTGTGTTGTTTTTTTAATCAGATCTGGTTTATTTGATAAGGAAATCTCTCTCCCCCACCCTCCCTATCCTCTCTTTCATCAATACTTCAAACAGACTCCAGGAAGAAGGGGACGGAAATCTGGGCCATTGCGTAACTGTTTTTTTTTAAAAGTAAACCAATTGCAAAAGCCCATGCAAAAATAAAATAAAAATAAAAAAATGTGATCAGAGATCTTTGTAGCAAAGGAGCCACCTTCTCCGAAAGTATTTAAACATCTCAGCTGCCTCCAGATACCACAAAAAACAATTACCGTATTTTCCCAAAAATAAGACCCAAGCGGAAAATAAGCCCTAGCATGAATTTTCAGTATGCTCATAATATAAGCCCTACCCCCAAAATAAGCCCCAGTTAAGATTGTCAACCAGACGGATGCATTTAGTACCATATTTCTCAGAAAATAAGACCTAACCAGAAAATAAGCCCTAATGCGTCTTTTGGAGCAACAATTAATGTTAAATCCTGGTCTTATTTTCGGGGAAACACGATAATTCTGGACCAAGATGTAAACAAAGATTATGACAAACTCCAGCAATGCAAAGCTTCCACTTCCTGTAATATTATATAGAAGGGTAAGAAAATTGCAGCAAAGACACAACTGCCAAGCGGATTGCAGTTACACAAAGCTAGAAAAACCCGTTTCGTGTTTCTGGTGTTTGTAAACAGCCGCTTGTAGCTGTTCTTTTCCACAACGCCCCAATTTTGTTCTTCCTACAAACAGTTCGTTTTAAAATACGGTTAAAAAGAGCCTTGGTGGCGCAGCAGACTAAAGTGCTGTTAAATAGCACCAGCTGCCTACAATTACTGTAAGTTTGAATCTCACCAGGCTCAAGGTTGACTCAGACTTCCATCCTTTCAAAGGTAGGTAAAATGAGGACCCAGATTGTGGGGGCAATAAACTGACTTTGTATAAAAAAGAACACCGCTTGGGGGGGGCAAAAGCCCTACTAAGCAGGTATATTCAAAAGTATGAAGACTATTGCTTAACGCATTGTAAGCCACCCTGAGTCTCCGGAGAAGGGCAGCATATAAATTGAACTAATAAATAAAATAAATAAATAAAATCGGGTGAGTTATCCTCACCGTTGGACCTATTGAAAGCAATCTGCTTTCCTGTTCTTGCCAATCCCTTTGCCTGTTAGTTTCATTCTGGCAACGTGAATAGAGGAAAGGCGGCAGGGAGGGAAAAGGAAAAAGAGCTGCGCATGCTTTAAAGGAGAGAGATGAAGTTGGAATTTCACACAGCAAGGTGGCTGGCCCTAATCTTTACAACTGAATAAAAGGATGTGGGGTTTTTTGCAATCCACTCTTCGACGTGGACTTGGTACCCTGTTTTCTAACAAGGCTTTGCAAGAACCAAAAGCCTAACCGACCGGTTTGTTAACTTAAAATATTGTTGCTTAACCAAGCAATTGCTCAGGAATTTGGGACGGTGCATGAAATGTTTTTTTTTTCCTTATTGCTAGATTAAAATTCAGAAATGGGAGCCAGCCACCTTTCCTTTCAGAAAGCTTTCTGGTGCCTAGATCCATTGGTTACGTTCGGTCAACAAGTCCAAAATAAAGCACAGGCAATCCTCGACTTACAACCATTTGAAGTTACAACGGCACTGAAAAAAAAGCGATGTGGGACCCGTTTTCACACTTAGGACCGTTGCAGCGTCCCCGGGGGTCACGTAATCAAAATTCAAGACGCTTGGCAACTGGCTCATATTTACAACGACGGTCGTAGTGTCCCGGGGGGGTTGTCACGTGATCCCCTTTTGCGACCTTCTCACAAGCGAAGTCAACGGGAAGCCAGATTCACTGGGTCATGTGACCAGGGGACGCTGCATACGGGTGTAAATGCCACCATAAGTAACAGAAAAGTGTGTGTGAGTGAGACCATGAGAACTTCAAACCCAAGTTATAAGTAGCCACAAGGTACCTCTGTCGTAACTTTGAACGTTCGCTAAGTGACCAGTGAAAGTTAAGGATGGTCTGTACCAGGTGCAACCAAATGAAGTGTCTAGGACAGGGGTGTCAAACTCAAGGCACACAGTCCACAGGTGCTTAAATTTGGCCTATGGAGCCGGTCTGGAAATATCAAAGGTCCAGCCTGTGGTGCCTCTGCTGGCCAAAACGGGGCATGGGGGGGGGGCCCACATGGCCCCCTTCAGCCACCAGAGCACTGCAGGAAGCCGTGGAGGCTGAAAATGGGCTGTGGGGGAGCTGCGCGAGGCCCCTCACAGCCCATTTTCGCCACCAGAGTGCTGCAGGAGGCCGTGGAGGCTGAAAATGGGCTGTGGGGGAGCTGCGTGAGGCCCCTCACAGCCCATTTTCGCCACCAGAGTGCTGCAGGAGGCCGTGGAGGCTGAAAATGGGCTGCGGGGGAGCTGCACAAAGCCCCCTCACAGCCCATTTTTGGCTGGCAGTGTGCTGCAGGAAGCCATCCAGGCGAAAAAAACAGGGCATGGGGGGCTGCATGCATTCATCCTGTCTCCCCACCCCCTACCCCTTCTCACCGTCGCCCCCGGCCCGCGGAGAACTACAATGATGATTCAGCCGTCGAAGAAATCCAGTTTGACACCTCTGGTCCAGGAAGAATTTGAGCTATTGTAGATAAACCTAAGGGGTTCTAAAGAGATAGACCTTGTCCAGGCCAATTTTCCTCAATCTTGGCAACCAGAAGAAACTCTGGTTTAATTCAACAGAAGACCAACAAATCGGTTCGGAGGCTGACCGGCTGGACGAGTGTTGCCAGGAGCGAAAGTTCAGGTCCACATGTGAAGCTCCAATTAAACTGATTTATTGATGACATTTGTCTCAATTCACCATTGGCTCCCGCTAGGAATTAGAAACGGGTCAATGGAGTTCAAGGGAGATTAGGTTTAGTTCGCTTGTGGCTACGTAGGGATTCTGGGCTGACCCCTCTCTTGACACCGACACGAGATTCTCTGCCACTGCTTCCTCTACAGTGTGCAACATTTCCGAAATGCAACATTCTGGCATTGCTGCAAATACCGCTAGTCCTCGACTTACACCGTTCATTTCGTGACCGTTCGAAGATACAATGGCACCGGGAAAAAAAGGGACGTATAACCACTTTTCACATGAACGTCCGTCGCGAGCCTGCACACACGGTAACGTGATCAAAATTGAAATGCTCGGCAACTGGTTCTCACATGTATGATGGTTACAGTGTCCCCGGGGGGGAGGGGAGTGGTCATGGGACAAGCAAAATCAACAAGGAAGCCCGATTCATTTAACAACCGTATTACTAGCTTAACAACTGCATCGATTCCCTTAACGAAGGTCGTCAAACGGAGCTAAGCTCACTTAACACAAGTGTCTTGTTTAGCCATGGGAATTTTGGGTTCGATTGCGGTCATACGTCGAGGATCACCTGCTGATCTGGCAGGGGGGGGGGAGCCCTGCCAATTTCTCTCCATTGGGGCTTCTGCCCAAAGTTGCACATTCATTATACAACCTATACACCTACCCCTCAACTTTCCAACCAGCAGTGGGGTTCATATTATGTTGTTATTGGTTCGCTGCGCGCGCACGCTCATTACATGCGCGTGCCAGCCTTCCACACATATGACCGGCCTTCCATGCATGTGCTTTGCTAGGGTACACGCCTTCCGTGTATGCGCCGGGCCTCAAAAACATTCCTAAATAGGATGATATAGAGCAGAGGTGGGCCCACCGCAATTTCAGATTTCCGCTACCGATTCGCCTGAACCGGCTGAATACCACCTCTGTTTCCAACCCTGGGAAGTCAAAGAAGGGGACTCTCTCCCCACCTACCCCCTTTTCTCGCTGTCTCAAAACTCTGCTGGACATGGCTAGCAGGTGACCGCTTCCTCCACGGTCTGAGCCCCAAAAATCTGCAAACCCTTTGTAAAGCTGGGGAACGTAGCTCCCCCCCACCCAGCCCCCTTTAATTTTCCGGAGTTAAAGGGAGGGGGTAGGGAATCCAAAATGTAGGTCTCTTCTCCAACCATCCTCGTTTTCCAAACCGGTGATCAGACGTTTCCAGCAGATAAGAAAGGACAGATGGTTTCGTTCATCCGTTTCTTTGCGCGTACACGCACCCACCCCTAGCAAAGCTGAGATTCACATGGAAAGGAGGAGGAGGAGGAGGAGGAGGAGGAGGAGGAGGAGGAGGAGCACGGCAAGTAAACAATTGGGAGCCATCTGCTCCAACGGCGGCCCACTCTTCAAATCAAATCAAATCCAGGCAGCAGAAGCAAAATTAGCAAATTAGATTCTGCACGGGGGCCAGGGAAGGGCCACGGGATGACGGATGGGAAGCATCTGTCGGCCGGAGCCTAAAGCCAACGGCCATCTTCCACGAAGAGGAGGGGAGGGTCAAGCTATTCTCCAAAGCAACTGAAGGCAGGACAAGAAAGAACGGATGGAAACTCATCAAGGAGAGAAGAAACCTGGAATTAAGGAGAAATTTCCTAACAGGGAGGACAATTAATCAGTGGAACAGCTTGCCACCAGGAGTTGTGGGTGCTTCATCAGTGGAGGTTTTGAAGAAGAGACTGGACAGCTACTTGTCTGAAATGGTATAGGCCCGGGGTGGGCAACTATGGCCCTTTTATGACTTGTGGACTTCAACTCCCAGAATTCCTGAGCCAGCCATGTTAGCTCAGGAATTCTGGGAACTGAAGTCCACAAGTCATAAAAGGGCCATAGTTGCCCACCTCTGGTATAGGGCCATGATGGCGAACCTGTGGCACGCAGAGTCCTCTCTGCGGGCACGCAAGCTGCTGCACATGCGTGCGCGTCTCCCGCTGGCCAGCTCATTTTCGGGTCTCTGCCGTGCATGCCCAGGGAGCAGGGCGCATGCGGGAGATGCACAGATATGTGCGGGGGCGGGGTGCACATTTGGGCATGGGGGCGGGGTGCACATGGGGGGATTGCACACACATGCGCGGGGTGGGGCACATGGGGGGGTCATGCGTTCATTGCATTATGGGTGTGTCCACATGTGCGCACACATTTGTGCGTGCGTGATTTGGGGACTCAGTGCCAAAAAGGTTAGCCATCATTGGTATAAGGCAGGGGTGAAATGCTCCTGGTACGGACCGGATCGCCCGATCCAGTAGCGATGGAGGCGGGCGGTTCGGAGAACTGGTAGCAAAAATCCCTGCACACACACCCCCGCGCATGCCCAGCTGAGCCGTACGATCATCAGAGGCTTTTTTTTTTTCACTTTTAAAAGCATTTTTCTACCACCTCTTCCGACGAAAAAATGCTTTTAAAAGTTAAAAAAAAAAAAGCCTCTGATGATCGCGCAGCTCAGCTGGGATCGTCAGAGGCTCTTCAAAGCATTTTTTTCTGCAACCTCTTGGCCGAAGAGGCGGTAAAAAAAATGCTTTGAAAAGTCTCTGACGATCCCAGCTGAGTTGCCTGATTGGCAGAGGCTTTTCAAAGCATTAGAAAAAATGCTTTGAAAAGTTTAAAAAAAAAAAAGAAGTTGGCCACGCCTACCCAGTCACATTACACCCCCCAAGCCACGCCCACAGAACCAGTAGTAACAAATTTTACATTTCACCTCTGGTATAGGGTCTCCTGCTTGAGTAGGGGGATGGACTAGCAGATCTCTGAGGTTCCTTTCTAACTCTATTCTGATTGATTGATCTGAGGTCTGGGGTCCCAGGTCTGGAGGGTGGGGGGGGTCTCCCTCACTGTTGAAATTTGCAAGAAACCAGGGAGCTCACACAGCACCAAAGTCAAGCTGGAAGGAGGGATCAAGGCAATAAATCTTCACACCAAGATTAACACCGGGCAGGTTAACAGTGTTGGAAGGGACCTTGGAGGTCTTCTAGTCCAACCCCCTGCTCAAGCATTCCAGACAAAGGTCGTAAGTGTGAAAAACGATCCTAAGTCACTTTTTTGGAGTGCCGTTGTAACTTTGAAAGTCACTAAATGAACTGTTGTAAGTCGAGGACTACCTGTACGTCTCTGAACTAAAGGTACCGAGATCTAAGTTATAAACCAAATAATTTGTCCCTCTACGGGTAAGTCCTCGATTTACGACAGTTCATTTAGTGACCGCTCGACGTTACCACGGACCAGACTTAGGGCCAGTTTTCGACACTTACGACCCTTGCAACATCCCCATGGTCACATGGTCGACATTCGGATGCTTGACAACTGACTCACACTTACGACGGTTGCGGTGTCCGTGGGGGCCACGTGATCTGCTTTTGCGAGCTTCTGAGAAGCCAACTCAATGGGGAAGCCAGATTCACTTAACAACCGTGTGACTAATTTAACAACTGCAGCGATTCCGTTAACAAAGGCGACAAGGAAAGTTGTAAAATGGGGCAAAACTCACTTAACAAGTTTCTCACTTAGCAACATCAATTTTGGGGCTCCATTGTGGTCGTAAGTCGAGGACTACCTGAATTTTTCTTGGTTATTACAATCCACTAACTTTTTCTTGGTTATTACAATCCTACAGTGTCATAATATATGCCCCAAATTTATTTATTCATTTATTAGTTCGATTTATATGCCGCCCTTCTCCGGAGACTCAGGACGGCTTACAATGCGTTAAGCAATAGCCTTCATACTTTTGTATATACCTGCTTAGTAGGGCTTTCGGGGGCCCCCCAAGCGGTGTTCTATTTTTTATACAAAGTCAGCTTATTGCCCCCACAAACCGGGTCCTCATTTTACCTACCTCGGAAGGATGGAAGGATGAGTCAACCTTGAGCCTGGTGAGATTCGAACTTGCAGTAATTGCAGGCAGCCGGTGCTACTTAACAGCACTTTAGTTTGCTGCGCCACCAAGGCTCTTCCTATTCAAATCCTATTCAAACACTCTGAATTCCCCCAATACAAAATCTATTTATTTATTTAGTCAACTGAATAGGAAGCTCATCTCAGATACGTGACTCCGGGCAGCTAAAATCCTTTAAAAACAAGATTAAAAATACAACACACAATCCTGTAAGATCATTTGTAAGACGCCGCCCCCCCCGAATAATACCACCAGGGTTGGAAACAGAGGTTGAGCTTGGGTTATAATATCTCTGCAATTAAGGCGCAATTTAAATTATAGGGGTGAGTTGTGATAGCCTTTGTTATGAATCAGACTCAAAAGACGAAAATAGCTGAGGACTTGGGAGTTGCAGGAAAGAGGAACTGCAGATGGCAAACTGTTGAGAGCAATGATATAATATCAAAGCTAATCCAGAGGAAAGTGGGAGGCAGAACTGACGTGGTATTAATTTTGCCTTCTTCGCTAAATAACCAAAATTAAACCAGGAAGCCATGACGGGCATCAAAAGATGCGACAATGAAAACATGTGCGTTTGTGTGAGAGGGATTTCGGAGTCCTAGTGGACAACCGTTTAAAATATGAGCCAGCCGTGTGCGGCAGCAGCCAAAAAAGCCAACACAATCCTTAGGCTGCATAAACAAGACGGGTAGAAATAAGATCATGGGAAGTGTTAAATACCGCTTTATAATGCCTTGGTAAGGCCACACTTGGAATCCTGCATCCAGTTTTGATCACCACGATGTAAAAAAGATGTGGAGACTCTAGAAAGAGTGCAGAGAAGAGCAACAAAGAGGATGAGGGGACTGGAGGCTAAAACATACGAAGAACGGTTGCAGGAATTGGGTATGTCTAGTTTAATGAAAAGAAGGACTAGGGGAGACATGATAGCAGTCTTCCAATATCTCAGGGGTTGCCACAGAGAACAGGGAGTCAAGCTATTCTCCAAAGCACCTGAGGGCAGGACAAGAAGCAATGGGTGGAAACTAATCAAGGAGAGAAGCAACTTAGAACTAAGGAGAAATTTCCTGACAGAACAATCAGAGTGGATAAAAATCAATGATTTTTAAAAAAAAATAAAAAAAATCAGATTTTTTTTATTTAAATCGGATTTTTTTGATTTAAATCAGATTTTTTTGATTTTTATCGAATTTATTTTAATAAAAAAACTTTTTAAATCTATCGTAAAATAGTTACGATAAATCGTAACTATTTTACGATAGATAAAAATCTATCGTAAGATAGTTTTCTATTTAAGATACATAAATGATTTAGTTTATTCAGCATGAAATGGAGCTTAGTTATGTAGCATGAGGCTGTATATTCTGCAACCCTGGGACTATCGGTGAGTCAACAGTGGGTCAAAGGAGTAGCAGAGATGACAGTTGCTCTTTAAATATTATGATTTAAATCGAGTTGATTTAAATCAAGCCTTTTTACTAGTGATTTAAATCATGATTTAAACTGTGATTTAAATCAACTCGATTTAAATCAAATCCACCCTGAGAACAATTAACCAGTGGAACTGCTTGCCACCGGAAGTTGTGAATGTTCCAACATTGGAAGTTTCAAAGAAGAGGTTGGATAACCATTTGTCAGAAGTGGTGTAGGGTTTCCTGCCTAAGCAGGGGGTTGGACTAGAAGACCTCTAAGCTCCCTTCCAACACTGTTATTCTACTCTGTAGATGAGATAGATAGATAGATAGATAGATAGATAGATAGATAGATAGATAGACAGATAGATCTAAATAAACTATATAATATGTATATATTTATATATACATTTTATATATTGTATACATATCAAATAAAGAAAGAAAGAAAGATATAGGAGGTGCAATGGCTCAGTGGTTAAAGATGCTCAGCTTGTCCTGACAGCCGAGGTTTGAGACCCAAGCTTTGCACAATGGGGTGAGTTCCCGTTCCTTGCTTCAGCTCCTGTCCACCTACAGTTCAAAAGCATGTAAATGCGAGTAGATTAATAGGTACCACCTTGATGGGAAGATAACAGCTGTCTGTGTGCCTTTAGCATATAGCCATGCTGACCACATGACCACGGCAATTGTCTCTGGACCACACTGGCTCCTTCGGCCAAGAAACCTAGATGAGCACCTAGAGTCCAATAACTGACAGGGAAACTTTACCTTTTTTAAAAAAATACATATATATTCATATAAATATGTTTAAAAAGTAGGAGCATAAGGATTCTGGAGCTCATTACAGGCAGTCCTCAACTTACGACTACATTGGAGCCCAAAATTTGCCTTGCTAATTTGCGAGACAGTTGTGAAGTGAGGTTTTTTGCCCCATTTTACGACCTTCCTAGCCACTATTGTTAAGCGGATCCCCTGATTGTTACGAAGTCCCATGGCTGTTAAGTGAATCTGGCTTCCCCCATTGACCTGGCTTGTCAGGAGGTCGCAAAAGAGGATCACGTGATCCCGGGGGACAACGCAACCGTCCTAAATACATGCCAGTTGCCAAATGTGTGAATTTTGACCCCGTGACTGCGGGGAACGCGGCAACGGTCGTTAAGTGTGAAAAACGGACCCAAGTCCAATTTTCCAGGGCCGTTGTAACTTGGAACGGTCACTAAATGAATGGTTGTAAATCAAGGACTACCTGCATATATTAAAAAGCCTTGGTAGTACAGTGGTCTAAAGCACCCTGTTATTAAGACCAGCTGCCTGCAATTACTGCAGGTTCGAATCTCACCAGGCTCAAGGTTGACTCAGCCTTCCATCCTTTCTAAGGTGGGTAAAATGAGGACCCAGTTTGTGGGGGCAATAAGCTGACTTTGTATAAAATATACAAAAGTATGAAGGCTATTGCTTAACGCATTGTAGGCCGCCCTGAGTCTCCGGAGAAGGACGGCATATAAATCAAATAAAAAAAAAAAAAGCAGGAACGCAACCATTCTGGAGCTCGTTTATATACCCGAACAGAAGTCTCTTCTCGCTTATAAATTTCCCAAAGAAATGAGGGCTAAATTCCAATCGGCAACCCGCAGGATGGATTGTCACCTTCAGCCCCACGTGTAGGAGAATGAACTTGGGTAGATTTATCAAAGGTGCGGGAGATAATTTAACAGGGAAGGAATTGCAAGTCTAGCACCTATCCCGAAAAGAGCTGATGTCAAACCAGAAAAGACCACCCACTTAAGACAAGCGTAAGCTCCCAGATTTTCAGGAGATTAAACCAGATTAAGTCATCCCTTTAAGGGCACCACAGCAATCCGACGGCTGCCCCGAATGTTTCCAGGGTTGGCATTAAAATGAAATGCAATTTTTGTTTTGATGCCGAGAACTCCCCCCGTCGCCCCCCCCCCGTCATTTGGGATTTCCTGATGACACAAACACAAGAGCACATCTGGTTTTCCTGCCGCACAACGCCGTGTTTGTCTTCGCACCGTCGCTGCATAAGCCACTGTTAAGCTTCTAATGGAAAACTCGCCCCTCGTTTGCCACCTCTGGGCTCAGCTCTGCGAGGCTTCGATTTTAAGCGACCCGCTTCCTTTCCCACGACTAAACGCACCTTGGGAACTGTCTCAAAAGGACACTTGTTCAGAAGGGGCCTTGGCCAATGGGAACGCATTGACCCGAGGGTGGGCTACAACCCCCCCTTTTTTTTTCTTTTTACGACTCTGTAATCCCTTTTGATTGGGGTGGAATTGGAGCGACTGAATGGAGCTGAGCGTTTACCGGCTGGATGCCCTTCCTGACGCCTATGCAGAGTTCACAGCAGAGATTTTTCTCTTTTGAGTCCTGAGAGAGAAACATTTCTCGCTGCCCGGGATTGAACTCTCAACCTCTCGAGCGTGAGGCCAGCATTTTCACCTTTAGGCCACCCCGCCGCTCGGTGGGGCTGCAAACAATACAGTGTCTAAATCGGTCATGTCTAACCCATGGGCCACGCAAAGGCCTGGACAGCTAGTAATGCAGCCCTTCAAGTTATAAAAAAATATGAAGTTGGTTAATTAAACACATTAACTTTATTCTGCATTTTATAGGCGGCCCAAGACAACATCACTTCACTCATTGTGGCCCAGGCAAGCCAAAAGATTGGACAACCGTGTTCTAAACCATTATTATTTCTATTTTTATCCCGCCTTCATTATTTTTAAAAATAACCAAAGTTGGCAAGCATATCTACTACTCCTTCCTATTTTCCTCATAACAACAACTCTTTGAGGTGGGTTGGGCTGAGAGAGAGAGCGACTGGTCCAAAGTCACCCAGCTGGCTTTCACACCTAAGGTAGGATTAGAACTCACCCTCTCTTGGTGATTGGCAAAAAGTCACCCAGCTGGCTTTCATGCCTAAAATGGGACTAGAACTCACTGTCTCCTGTTGCTTGGCCCAAAGTTGCCCAGTTGGCTTACATGCCTAAGCAGGACTAGAATTCACCATCTCCAGGTGACTGACACAAAGTCACCCAGCCAGCTTACATTCCTAAGCAGGACTAGAACTCACCATCTCCGTGTCATTGGTACAAATGTCACCCAGCCGGCTTTCATGCCTAAAGTGAGACTACAACTCCCCGTCTCCTGGTGATTGGCCCAAAGTCACCCAGCCAGATTTCATGCCTAAGGCGGGACTAGAACTCACAGTTTCCTGGTGCTTGGCCCAAAGTCACCCAGCCGACTTTCATGCCTAAGGCGGGACTAGAATTCTCCATCTCCTGGTGATTGGCCCAGTCACCCAGCTGGCTTTCATGCCCAAGATGGGACTAGAACTCTCCATCTCTGGGTGATTGACACAAAGTCACCCAGCCAGTTTACATTCCTAAGTAGGGCTAGAATTCTCCATCTCCCAAAGTCACCCAGCTGGTTTTCATGCCTAAAGTGGGACTAGAACTCTCCGTTCTCCTGGTTTTGGTGCCTTAGCTTCTAAACCAAGCTGGGTCTCCATGGCTTTAACTCTGAGCTAAGGATTAGCTGTGCAAAAAAAAAAAACCAACAACAACCCAAAGGCACATTAGGTAGTGTGGAAAGAATTCAGAGATACACACTCCGAGGAATTAAGGCAAGAAAGTGGAACGTTGCACCCAGTCATGGGGTAAAAGTCCTCCCCGTAGATCGAAGCATATAGGAAAATCTAGTTTTTGTATGCAAAGGAAGAGAAACCAGCAAAGAGGCCAGCAGACTTTACCCTTGCCACGTGGACGAGAAGTTTTGCTCCAGCCCAAGAATATCGTTTTAAGAGACAAGGACACTCCCCTTTCTGCCTTGGTTCAGACGGTGATCAAACAAACCTGCAACCGAAGAGGAAGGACAGAGCACCCCCCTGCCTCCCCCAGAAAGTTTTCAAAGAAGAAGAAAAAAAAAATAGGAGGAAAGCCCTGTGTGCAGAGGAAGGGAGCGCGCGGGGTCTCGCGCGGAGGGTTGGAAACTCTATCTGAAGCCCTGGCACTGCCTTCGATGTGGACGGTGCTCCCCTGGAGATTGAATTGAGATTGTTATCGGGCGAGGTGTGGGCTCCTAGGCTCTGAAAAGGATTAGGAGAGTAGAAAGAGAAAGATTTTTTCCACCCCACCCCCCCAAAAAAAAGAAAATAGAAGAATTAGGAGGAAAGAGGGAGGGAGGAAGGGAGGGAGGGAGAGAACAAGAGAATGAGAGTGAGAATGACAGAGAGAAATGAGAAAGATTGAGAGAAAGAGAAAGATTGAGAGAAAGAGAAAGAGAAAGAGAGGGGGGAGAAAGAGAATGAGAGGTAAAATGAGAGTCAGAGAATAAGAGAGGGAGAAAGAATGAGAGAGAGAATGAGAAAGAATAAAAAAGAGAATGGGAGAGAGAAAGAATATGAGAGAGAGAAAGAATGAGAGAGAGACAGAATGATAAAGAGAATGGAAGAAAGAGAATGAGAGAGAGTGAGAGAACGAAAGAGAATGAGAGAAAGGGAGAGAATGAGGGAGAAAGAGAGAAAATAAGAAAGAATGAAGAAGGGAGAATGAGAGACAGAAAGAGTATAAAAGAATGAGGAAGAATGAGAGAGAAAGAGAATGAAAGAATGAGGAAGAATGAGAGACAGAGAATGAAAGAATGAGAAAGAGAATGAAAGAATGAGGAAGAATGAGAGAATAAGAGAAATAGAGAGAGAAAAAAAGAGCTGTCATTAAACAACGAATGTGTTTAAAATAAGTTTATAATATTAAATATAACTGAACATATAACTGCTGTGAAGACTATTGGAAGCTACCTCCTTATATCATTCTCTCTCTCTTTTTGGTGCTTTGTTCTGTTTTCTTTCTCTGCCTATTTCTATCTTTTTTCTCCTTTTTTCTAATTCAGGGGGAAACAATTAAAAAAAGTCAGGAATAACATTCGTTCCTCCTTAGCGCTCTTAAAACTTTGGAATAAGAATTATACTTAAAAAAATAAAGGACGGCGGCAATCGTTTTACCAAAACGCTGTAAAACACAACGGTCAAACTTGTTTCTAATTTATTAAACTTATTCAGTCGCTGTTTGCTGGGAGTCTCCTGACAGTACACACACATACACAGAGACAAAAACAACTCCTAGAGCCACAATAAAAGCTGATAATAAAAAGCAGTTAAGCAGATAACTAAATCCCTCTTCTAAGTGGCGTGTTTCTTAAAACACATTCAAAAGCCAGGGACAGGATACAACGCAGCGGGGAGCAGATTCGCAGGAAGCGAGAGGCGATGCTAATCGGGCGAGGAATTAATCCATTAATCCACACTGGGGAGCCTCTTCAGACAATTTCAAGGAAAAAGGGAGATTTAGGAAAGCCAGGGGGAACAAAAAAAGGTCTCTAAAGCCATGTAGGCTTAAATTGTGCTGGATTTTCAAAGTATTGCCCAGGATTTGTCTTTCAACCTTTAAAATGCTGGCAAGCTGGCATGGACATTTAGTTCCAGTATAAGAGAGCAAATTTGGTCTAATCGTGGTTAAGGCATCAGGCTAGAAAACAGAGAGACTGGGAGTTCTAGTACCACCGAAGGAATGAAAGCCAGCTGGGTAGACTTTTTGCCAATTCCCCAGGAGAAAGTAAATTCTAGTCCTGTCTTAAGCATGAAAGCTGGCTGGGTGACTGTGCCAATCATCAGGAGATGGTGAATTCTAGTCCCATCTTAGGCATCAAAGTCAGTTGGGTGACTTTGGGCCAATCACTAGGAGACTGGGAGTTCTAGTCCCACCTTATGCATGAAAGACAGCTAGGTGCCTTTGGATCAGTCACCAGGAGTGGGTGAGTTCCAGTCCTGCCTTAGGCACGAAAGCCGGTTGGGTGACTTTGGGTGAATCACCAGGAGACTGGGAGTTCTAGTCCCGAATATGCATGAAAGTGGTTGGGTGACTTTCGGCCAATCACCAGGGGACAGTGAGTTCTAGTCCTGCCTTAGGCACAAAAGCCGGTTGGGTGTCTTTGGGTGAATCACCAGGAGACTGGGAGTTCTAGTCCCGAATATGCATGAAAGTGGTAGGGTGACTTTCGGCCAATCACCAGGGGACAGTGAGTTCTAGTTCTGCCTTAGGCACGAAAGCCAGTTAGGTGTCTTTGGGTGAATCACCAGGAGACTGGGAGTTCTAATCCCGAATATGCATGAAAGCGGTTGGGTGACTTTGGGCCAATCACCAGGAGACGGTGAGTTCTAGTCCTCCCCTAGCCATGAAAGTTGGCTGGGTGACTTTGGGCCAATTACCAGGAGAGGGTGAATTCTAGTCCCACCTTACACATGAAAGCCAGCTGGGTGACTTTGGGCCAATCGTCAAGAGACTGGGAGTTCTAGTCCCACTTTAGACCGGAAAACCAGCTGGGTGACTTTGGGCCAATCACCAGGAGAGGGTGAATTCTAGTTCCACCTTACACATGAAAGCCAGCTAGGTAACTTTGGGCCAGTCCCACTCTCTCTCAACCCAACCCACCTCACAGGCTTGTTGTTATTGCCGGGAAAACAGGAGTAGGAAATTGTGTTGGATATGTCTGGCACCTTGAGTTATTTGTAAAAACAACAAAGGCAAGACACAAATAACTAAACAAAAATAAATAAATGTGTAAGGTGCCCCTCCTTTTTTGAACTCTTCCAGAGACCAGTTTAGCTGCCGAGCTTGGTGCCAACCCCTAGGAACAAAGGCAGATTTAGAACACAGTTACTACACTATTATGGAGGTAGTAACTATGGAGGAATCAACGATGGAGGTTTCCACTGCAAATAGAGACACAGATCAACACCCCTCTGGCACCTGAAAGTGTGTGTTGTTGTCATCGCCTGTGGAAACTTCCCCCCCTCCCTCCGCTGAATAATTGAAGACTCGGGAGAGCCAGCCTATCGATCTGGACGCTAAACAGAGCCGCCTGCCGGAAGGAGCCTCCTTCCCCAGAGACGCGGAAGAAAACGAATTTAAGAGAGACAAGACAGCAACAGAAGAAAGGCTGACCGACTTAGTTCGGCCCAGAGCCGCTTATATCCAGGAGATCCTCGACTTACAAGCGCAAGTGGAACCGGAATTTCCACCGCTGAGCCAGGCAGTTTGTTAAGCGAGTCAAGCCCGTTTTTTTACGACCGTTTTGCCCCACGGGTTATCACTGCGGACGTAAAGCGAGTCACGGGGTCATTAAATAAATCTGGCTCCCCCCCAATTGACTTTGCTTGTTGGAGACCAGCAGGAGACCATCACATGACCCCCGGGATGCCGCAACCGTCATAAATACATGCCGGTACATGCCAAGGGCCTAAATTTTGAGCGTGGAGATGCTGTAACAGTGGTAAAGTGGTACATGGCTTAGGCCCGGGATATTTGGCGGACCATCTGCAGCCAGCAACAGCTTCCCATCGCCCGGTGCACTCTCACAGGGAGGGCCTACTCAGGGTGCCGTCGGCCAGACAATGTCGGCCGGCGACCCCCAGGGAGAGAGCTTTCTCTGTGGGCGCACTCACCCATTGGAATCAACTCCCTCTGGAGTTCCGGGTGGCCCCCGACCTTCGCTCCTTCCGCCGTGGGCTAGAAAACGTGGCTATTTCATCTAGCCGCCCTAGACTGATGGGGTTTTTTAACAGGACTTAATGGGGTTTTATTGGATTTTTGTCAATTTTATCGTGGACTTTGTTCTTAACGGTCTGTTTGCTTTGTTTATTGTTCTGAGCCGCCCTGAGTCCTGTGGAGATAGGGCGGCATATAAGTCGAAAGAAAGAAAGAAAGAAAGAAAGAAAGAAAGAAAGAAAGAAAGAAAGAAAGAAAGAAAGAAAGAAAGAAAGAAAGAAAGAAGGAAAGAAAGAAAGAAGGAAAGAAAGAAAGAAAGGGCGAGAATCGGTTGCAAGTCACTTTTTTTCAGTTCTGTCGCAACTTCGATCGGTCGTTAAACAAATAGTTGTAAGTTGAGAGGACTACCCGTATGAGGAAGAGGAGGAGGAGGAGAAGGAGGAAGACTGTGAGGTCCTTGGTGCTCTCTGAGCTTGGTTCTTTTCCTGCTGACATTTCATGACCCAACTAGGTAACATCATCAGTGCCGGAAGGGAAAGGGGTTTGTGGAGGAGGAGGAGGAGGAGGAGGAGGAGGAGGAGGAGGAGGAGGAAGAAAAGGTCTGTAAGGTCCTTGGTGCTCTGTGAGCTTGGTTCTTTTCCGCCAGACGTTTCATGCTCCATCACTGGAGATTTTTAGGAAGAGACTAGACAGTCGCTTGCCTGAAATGGTATAGGTTCTCCTGCTTGAGCAGGGGGTTGGACTAGATGACCTCTTTTTTTTTTTTAATTTTGATTTATATGCCGCCCTTCTCCGGAGACTCCGGGCGGCTTACAATGCGTTAAGCAATAGCCTTCATCCTTTTGTATATTTTATACAAAGTCAGCTTATTGCCCCCACAATCTGGGTCCTCAATTTACCTACCTTGGAAAGGATGGAAGGCTGAGTCAACCTTGAGCCTTGGCGAGATTCGAACCTGCAGTAATTGCAGGCAGCTGGTCTTAATAACCAGCTTAATAACAGGGTGCCTTAGACCACTGTACTACCAAGGCTCTTAGTTCCCTTCCGGCTCTATTCTGTTTTATTCTGGGCTATGCTATGCTATGCTATGCTATGCTATGCTATGCTATGCTATGCTATGCTATGCTATGCTATTCCTGGTAACATCATCATTGGTAGAATGGAGTGGGGTTTATGGAGAGGAGGAGGAGGAGGAGGAGGAGGAGGAGGAGGAGGAGGAGGAGGAGGAGACCTGTCCCTGGACCTTTTTTCAACATCCCTATTTGGGGGTGCAAATATGGCAGATCTGCACGCACAGCAACAGTTGCTGCAAGCAGTTGTGTAAAGAATTGAGAAAAAACATCCCTTTGGCTTTTTGGTGATATTCCTAGAATTAGGAATAATGACTCATGTTGTATATGCAAGGCGTGCATTTTTGGCACGGTCCAGCCTCTTGCAGAATAAGCTTTTCCTTCTCCTCTCCTCTCCGTCGCTTTGGAATAATTTGGACAGAGGATGGAGGCAGAAGACGACAGAAAAAATTACAGCACCGTGTTCTATGTAAAGGACTCTTCCTCTGGAGCCACAGAGAGAATGCAGTATGGCAGACTTGCAGCAGTGAGCCCTGGGTTCAAATCCACTGTAGCTACAGAGAATCTCAACCTACCATGGCTAGTCTGCAACCAATCCAACATTTTATGCTGCCTTCGCAAAGATTTGGCATCATTTGTGCCAATGATTCATTTTTTAAAGAGTGTTGTGCCACAGTCAATAGTTTTCAACCTTGGCAAGTTTATGGTGGGTGGACTTCACGTCCCAGAATTGCCCAGCTGGCACCTGTGGACTTCAAGTCCCACATTCATGGACTTCAACTCTCAGAATTGTCCAGCCAGTATTTGTGGACTTCAATTCCCAGAATTCTCCACTCAGCACCTGTGGACTTCAATTCCCAAATTCATGGGCTTCAATTCCCAGAATTCTCTACTCAGCACCTGTGGACTTCAATTCCCACATTCATGGACTTCAATTCCCAGAATTCTCCACTCAGCACCTATGGACTTCAATTCCCACATTCATGGACTTCAATTCCCAGAATTCTACTCTCAGCATGTGTAGACTTCAACTCTCAGAATTGCCCAGCCAGCATTTGTCAATTCCCAGAATTCTCCACTCAGCATCTGTGGACTTCAACTCCCAGAATGCTGGCTAGAGGATTCTGGGAATTGAAGGTCACCCATCTTAAAAGCTGTCAAAAGTTGAGCAACACTTTGAGGAAGTTTAGATATTTGCAGAAATGGATTTGCAAAGATGGCTAAAACGGTTTACTTGCCAAAAAAAAAAGGGGGGGGAGGTTTCTGAGGAGAATAGGGCAGAAAGAAATAGTTTAAAAGTGTGAGTGTCTGGAACAAGGACTACACACCCCAATGCTCGTTCGTAAGTCCCACATCTGCAATCTCCGGTGGGACGGCTCACCTCTTGGCTAATTTTTCCTCTGGAAAGCGGAAGTTCATGGCTGTGGCAATTGCGATGTGGAATTGTCATATTTGCAGGTGGCAGAGAGGCTTCTACATGTCTATGCACAAAACACCAACAACAGGAGGGGCGGGAATATTTCTGGGATTTTTTTTTTCTTTCAAAATAGCCCTTTTCTGTACCGGCCATCCTGAAAACACAGGCCCAAACCTCCATTGGATCACTTTTGCGCTCTTCTTCTCTCTTTCCCCTTCTCTCTCTCCCCCCCCCTTTTCTCTCTCTCTCTCCCCTCACCTCTCCCTGTCTTTCTTTCCCTCTCCCTCTCTCTTTCTCTCCCCCTCTTCTTCTCTCCTTTCCCTCTATCATTCCCCCTCTCTCTCCATCTCCTCCTCTCCCGCTTTCTCTCCCTCTCTTCTTCCTCTCTCCTCTCTCCCCCCTTTCTCTCTCTCCTTCTGTCTTTCTCTTCCGCTCTCTCCGGATCCTCCTCTCCCTGTCTTTTTTCCTCTCCCTCGCTCTCTCCTTCTCCCTCTCCCTCTCCCTCTCCCCTTCTCTCCCTGTCTTTCTTTCCCTCTCCCTCTCTCTTTCTCTCCCCCTCTTCTTCTCTCCTTTCCCTCTATCATTCCCCCTCTCTCTCCATCTCCTCCTCTCCCGCTTTCTCTCCCTCTCTTCTTCCTCTCTCCTCTCTCCCCCCTTTCTCTCTCTCCTTCTGTCTTTCTCTTCCTCTCTCTCCGGATCTTCCTCTCCCTGTCTTTTTTCCTCTCCCTCGCTCTCTCCTTCTCCCTCTCCCTCTCCCTCTCCCCTTCTCTCCCTGTCTTTCTTTCCTTCTCTTCCTTCCTCTTTTTCTCCCTCTTCTTCTCTCCTTTCCCTCTCTCTCTCCATCTCCTCCTCTCCCGTCTTCTCTCCCTCTTTCTTTCCCTCTCTCCTTCTTCCTCTCTCCTTCTCTCTCCCCCCTTTCTCGCTCTCCTTGTCTTTCTTTTCCTCTCTCCAGCTCCTGCTCTCCCTGTATTTCTCTCCCCCCTCTCGCCATATCCTATCCCTCTCTTTCCTCTCCCTCCCTCCCTCTCCCGTCTCCTCCTCTCCCTCTCTCCGTCTCTCTCTCTCTCACCATCTCCTCTCCGTCTTTCTCTCCCTCTCTCTCTCACCATCCCCCCTCCTCTCCCTCTCTCTTCTCCTTCTCTCCTTCTCTTTCTCTCCCCCCTCGCCATCTCCTATCCCCCTCTCTCTCCCTTCTCCTTCTCCCCCTCTCCTTGTCTTTCTCTCCCTCTCTCTCCTTCTCTTTCTCACACTCTCTCTCTCTCTTTCCCAATTTTCAATGTAGAAATAATTATAGCAATCTTCCTGGCAGGGCTGACGAAAGGATTACTAAGGTGTCTTGCAGAGAAGCTTCAAAGGCCTTTGCAGCACTCGGCACTTACGCGATTAAAAACAAGTTTGCATTGCACGGGCCCTTTTTCAGACAAAATGGTAGGCTTTGCATCCTTGGGAAGACCAAAAGCAGCAAATGGAGTTTTTCTAGCCTGCTCAGGAATGGCAGGGTGCGAAGAAAGGATCTGTTCGTGTCAGAGGGAGGGGAGGAGCACGTAGTGGGTGCACTCACAAAATGGTTGCCACGCAACATTTTCCTACTCGCTATCGGCCAGGTCCACTATCAAAATATTCATTGGCTAGAAAATAAATTACACATATCTCTCTTGGTAGTTTTTTCCTACCAAGCCAGAAGAAACTTTGGATAGCTCAAAGTGATCGCTACGAATACAATAAAGATGGATGCCTCGGACATCACACCGACTTTCTATTTGTGTTTTCATCTCCATAATCCTTCCCCAAAATAATGAAGGGCTACATTTACGATCCAGATGAGAACTAGAGTTTGCTCTAGTGCGTAAGGCACCAGGCTAGAAAGTGGGAGACCGTGAGTTCACGTTTCGCCTTAGACATAAAAAGTGGCTGGGTGATTTTGGGCCAAACACCAGGAGACAGGGAGTTCTAGTCCTGTTTCAAGCATGAAAGATGGCTGGGTGACTGTGCCAATCACCAGGAGACGATGAATTCTACGTCCTGTCTTAGGGCAGCTAGAATGGTGACTTTGGGCCAATCACCAGGAGATTGGGAGTTATAGTCCCGCCTTAGGCATGAAAACTGGCTTGGTGACTTTGGGCCAATAACCAGGAGACTGGGAGTTCTAGTCCCACCTTAGGCACGAAAGCTGACTGGGTGATTTTCGGTCAATCACCAGAAGACTGGGAGTTCTAGTTCTACCTTATGCATGAAAACTGGCTGGGTGACTTTGGGCCAATAACCAGGAGACTGGGAGTTCTAGTCCCGTCTTAGGCACGAAAGCCGGCTGGGTAACTTTTGATCAATCACCAGGAATCTGGGAGTTCTAGTCCTACTAAATGCTTGAAAACCAGTTGGGTGACTTTGGACCAATCATTAAGAGATTGTGAGTTCTAACCCCGCCTTAGATATGAAAGGCGGCTGGGTGATTTTGGGCCTATCGCCAGGAGACGGAGAGTTCTAGTGCAAAGTTAGAAATGAAAACCAGCTGGGTAAGTTTGAGCCAATCCCTCTCTCTCTCAGCCCACCCCACCCCACCCCACTCCAAAGAGTTGTAGTTGTGGTGAAAATATCAAGAGGAAAGTGTGTTGGGACTTTTTAGTCCAAACTAAATTAGGGACATTTGCTGAGTTATTTGTCAAAATAATAGTTGTTATTATTATTATTATAAAATAAAGTTATGGGATTATAAACAAATAAATCCATCGCAATGGAACTTTGGCCTATTCCTAATACCGCCCCAATTCTTAGAAAACCTGTCTCAAAAGAGCCATTTAAGAGTTCACCACTTAGTTTTGGCACACATTTCGACAAAAGTAATTGTTTTTCCCTTCGCTTGTTCCAGTGCATGGAAATGTTCCCAAATAATAATTCAGCTGCTTCACGAAAGAAACCCCAGTCTCCCTCTTTCTCTCTGCCAAAACAGCTCCTTGGCAATCTTTACACAGCAACCATGGAAAAATTTGAATTTTTCGACCGCCAGGTAAACTATTAGTGTCACAAATCGCCCAACATTCTCTGGGATGAAACAGGTTACAGGTGTATTTACAAACCTGTTTGAAAGCTGCACGGAGGCAGCTCAGGAATTTTTTTGGGGGGGGGGAGGAATTCAAGACACATTTCACACCAAGTATAACTTTCACCACACATCCTTCCTGCACCCACCCACCCCCACAGAAGCTACACAAAAGACCACCGCACACGCACACACACAAAACCCCACAGCTGCCCAAATTGTTCCTTCCTGTCCCCGCACGTCAAACTATTATCTTCTTTTTGCAAAAAACAAACAAACCCCGAACAACAACAGAGCTTTGGATCCCGGCGGCCCATCCCAAGACCGGATTTTTTTTCCCCCCCATATATCCCTGCAACCAGAGTTTGGAAAAAAAGTAAAGTCACGGTCCAACAATCAGGAGGAGGAAGAAATAAAAGAGTTGAGTTTTGGGATTTTTTGAAGGAAGGAAGGAAGAGCCGCCACATCTGGCAATCTGAGCCACCACATCTGGCAATCCGGATTGCTGTTTTGTTTTCTCACCTGGCTGGCTTTGTAGAATTGCTTCTTCAACCCTGCCACAGACATGATGAGGAGGATGATGGACGTTTGCCCGAGTCCGTCTCAAGGAAGCTGCCACTCAGGACCCCCACTTTGGGAATGGGGGGGGTTTAAGGCGATGGGGGGAGCAGAAGCAGCTTTGTGAGATCAGGGGGTGGTTTACAAAATTGGGGGGCAGGAAGGTCCCAGTTCTAGCATGAAGGGGGTCAGCAGCCAGGCAAGGGGGTCAGGGAGATCCTGGCCTCCCGGAAAAGATGCTCCAGACTTGGGGAGCCCCTAATCCCAAAAAAAGAAGTTGGGGGTCTGGATTAGACTAAAGCAGCCCCTTCCCCAATGAGTCAGGGACCCAGTTCTCCCTGCTCCAGGCCAATAAGGGCAAAGCAGCCCACCCCCCCCAAAAAAACCCCAATTTAAAAGCCAAAAACAAGCACCCAATTCATAGAGAAACCAGGAATGGGGCTTTGCCAAAGACAGAAAAGAGTCTGTCCCGCCTGCGGAGGGCTGTTTTAAGAGGCTGAGAAAAGCAGCCACTGCCCCCACCCCCACCCCCAAAAGCAGGTTGGCGTTTTGAGGAGGCTGTTCAAGAGACTAGTCCTCAACGAGGCTAAAGGAGAAGCAGAGTTGCCCCAGAGCCGGTTTAAAGGCTTAAAATGATGTTTGGGGCAAAGGGGTGGGAGGGAGGGAGGGAGTCGTCCCTTTTCCTTCTTCTATTCTCCGGGAAGGAGCAACCGAAGAGAGGGAAGGAGAAAAAAAAGCAGGAGGAGAGCAGGAGCGAGGAGGAGGAGGAGGAGGGAAGGAGGGAGGGCGGAGAGACACACAAAGTAGTCCCAGAGCAGACCGACCAACGGACGGGGGGGGGGGCGGAAAAGGGAAGGAGGGAGACGAACGACGCCCCTCGGCTCCCGCGGAGCTCCGAGCTCAGCCCCGCTCGCTCCCCTCGCCCCTCAGGATGTCACACGGACCGATGGCTCATTTCCGACGCTCACTGCGCCTGCGCGAACACGCTCTTATTTCCCCCCCTCGGCGGAGGGATTCCATTTAAAAAAACGCCAGAGCGGGAGGAGGGAGGGGGGGTGGAGGGGAAAAAAAAAAAAGAAGACCCGGTTCCACGCTTTCCACCATAGATAAATGAACGCTAGAGCGTTCGCGTATATATTATTTCCGTCCCTTCGCGCCAGGAGAGAACATTAAGGAAAGAGCCACAGCGCCCCCTAGCCCTCTGAACCCACGAGGCTGGCTTGGTACTTGTACTGGTAAGTCCGCCCAGCCACGTGTTTCACTACAGCTTCCATGGAACAGAGGTCTTCAAACTTGGCCGCTTTAAGACTTGTGGACTTCAACTCCCAGAATTCTCCAGCCAGCTATTCTGGGAGTTGAAGTCCACAAGTCTTTAAAGCTGCCAAGTTTGAAGACCTCTGTTCCATGGGGGAAGGCTAAGCCCGCCCATTCCTGAGCGTGGATGATGGGAGCTGTAGTTCAATCTTGGTTGCCAGGTGTCCACTATTTGAGCAGACAGTCCGCTTTTTTCACATTATGTTCACTATTTTTTTTCACAAAATAGTGGACATTTTTTTTTATTCAAAAGCTTTATGATGAAATGGTACCTAAGTTTTCCGAGTCAGAATTCCATGAAGTTTTGCGCCATGTTCCAACACGTTGGTTAAGTTTGTTTAAAGCGGTCGAAAGACTTCTTTTAAACTGGATACCTCTAAAATCGTATTTTATTTCTCTTGGATCTGATGAGTGCCATAAGGTTATCTGGAACCTTATTTCGGATCAGGAAAATGAACTCGCAAAGGACGATGAACCAACAATTTCAGAATTGTATTTATATTTCACGCACTTCTTCATGTCAATAATGCAAGACACCCTATTGAAGCTGGAAAGCAAGAAAATTCTTGCATGTGATCTTCACATTATCATGTGTAAGCTGCGTGATTCTTTGCAAAAAAAAATACGATGAGCAGTTTTTTGGAATGAAAGTTTTATTTGCCTTACGTAAAAAACATTTGCTTGAGAATGCCATGCAAAAGTTCAAGAAAGAAGCCATTAACGTGTATCAAAGAGCCATTGCGTACCTAGAAAAGTGGTATAATTTCACCGATTCAGTATATGAGACGCTAAATTGTTTCAATCTAATTGATCGCAATAATCCTCCAACTTTAGAAGAAATGACAAACATCTGGTTATTATCACCATGGCGAGAAGAACTTCCCCCCAACACTCTCTTCGATGAAATTTCTGCCTTAGAAGAAGTTTATGTTCATCTGCAGGGCGATTCATCCCTTGATAAGTGGACGTACTTTTTCAAGAAAGAGCCAGTTCTGAGTTTACTGAAACTGTTCCAGGACATGTGCATCAATTCCGGTATCAAATGCAAACGTTGAACGAATTTTCAGCGTCATGGGAAATTTGTGGACTGACGAACGTAACCGACTGCTTGTACCATCAGTTTGAAGTGAACTTTGCATATTTTTTAATATTTCTCAACGTTGTACTGAAACACAAAGAATTGATCAAAGCTGCGCAGTTAAATAAAAAATACACACGACAGCAAAGTAAAATGTAATTTAATATTTTACATATTATTATAATATATTTGATGTTTTGAATTTTAAGTAAAGTTTTGAAGTGATTATTTTAATACATGTTAAAATGTTTGTAAGAAAATATATAATTTAATTGTAATTTTTTAAAATATTTTTTTACTACTTAACCCGCCCCCCCCCCCCGCTTGTCCGCTATTTTTTGGAAGCAGACCTGGCAACCCTAGGAGGAGTGCCCAGTTGGGAGTGATCTCATATACAGGTAGTCCTTGACTTGCAACCATTGGCTTAGTGACTGTTCAAAGTTAGAATGGCACTGGAAAAAAGCGACTTATGACCATTTTTCAAACTTATGACCCTTCCAGCATCCCCCTGGTCATGTGATCAAAAGTTGGTATATTTAAAAGTTGGACAGTGGCTACTGTTGACCTCACCCCATTCCTAAGAGGTCTGTAAGGGGCGTGCATAAGAGCACCAGCGTGCCTACTGTCCTTGTCCTAATGTTCCCTATAATTGTATTCATTTTATGTATTCAATTCATGCTTATACTTATATACACTGCTCAAAAAAATAAAGGGAACACAAGCAGAAGACATCCGAGATCTGAATGAATGAAATAGCCTTATTATTTATTTATTATCAAATTTATAGACTGCCTTTCTCCCGAAGGACTCAGGGCGGTGTACAGCCAAAGTAAAAAACATAGATACAAACATTAAAAGCAATTTAAAAAGATATGTATAAATTTGGCCCCAAAGTTAAAAAAACAATAACAAAACATATTTAAAACATTTAAAAAGCATTAAGCCAGCCTGGCTTGCTGAAAAAGGAAGGTCTTCAGGGCACGGCAGAAGGCACCGAGGTCTTGAATTCTTCGTATCTCTGGGGGCAGTTGATTCCAGAGAGCAGGTGCCCCCACAGAGAAGGCCCTCCTTGTTCGTTACATACAGTAGTTTTGTGTTCCCTTTAGTTGTTTGAGCAGTGTATAAACTACTGTATGTAAAGAACAAAGTATTTAATAAGGCTATTTCATTCATTCAGATCTTGGATGTCTTCTGCTTGGGTTCCCTTTATTTTTTTGAGCAGTATATATTATCTAATACAAACTATTCTAATATTTTTTTTATTATCTAATACGTACTTGACAAATAAAAAAATAAAATAAATGTGATCCCCTTTTCTGACAAAGTCAATGGGGAAGCCAGATTCACTTTACAAGTCTAGATATCATCAAGAGAATAAAAGAATTGAAATGGAAATAGGCTGGTCCCATAGCAAGAAGAACTGATGGCAGGTGGACTAAGGCACCTGAAGGCCGGACAAAGAATAATGGATGGAAACTGATCCAGGAGAGATTCAACATAGAAATAAGGAGGAATTTTCTGACAGTGAGAACAATCAACCCATGGAATAGAAGTTGCCTTCGGAAGTTGTGGGAGCTTCATCCCTGGAAGCTTTCAAAAAGAGACTGGACTGCCATCTGTCAAAAATGGGGTAGGGTCTCCTGCTTGGGTGAGGGGTTGGACTAGATGACCTACAAGGTCCCTTCCGACTCTGTTAATCTGTTATTCTATTAAGGCAGTCATGGAATGGTATTATTGTGGCTCCGTTACCTGAGCCTGTCATCGGCAGGAGAGGACTCCAAGAGTGAAGGAGAGGAGTTGGCAAGGCCTCCCTCTCCAGGACCCTCCTCTCTGGCAATGCCTTCGGTGTCTGCCGAAGGGCAAGAGATAGGGCCGGGGTCAAGCACGTCCACGCAGCCACAGATGGACAGTGATGAGGGTAATGAGTCTTGGCTGGATCCACGCCAGCGTCGCAGAGATAAGCGTGCGCAACAGAAGAAAAGGCGTGCCCGAGATTAGGCTGAGTCACTGGACCACACCCCACAGGATATAAAAGGGAGCGTGGTGGCCAGTCAAACCTTATGACGAACAAAGCTTTAAGCTTCCACACCATTCTGCATTGCCGGACTTTTGCTATAGACTTTGCTGGATTATCTCTGGACTTGATTGACTTCGTAATTATTGAGCTGTTTCTTTTGATGTACCCGGAGTGGGGAGAAGTTATCTCTCCTCTTCGTAAATAATAAACTCTTGGCAGGCAGCCACTAGGTTGTTGCCAAGTTCCGTTATCTTAAGGAAAAGGATTTTGCTGGCTGGTTTGGTCTTTAACTCTTGAACGTCTGTTGGTGTGTGTGTGTGTGGTTGGGGACAGAACAGGTATGATAAAAAAGCATCCACGAAAAATACCTAAAGATGGAGGGACGACGACAGCAAGTACAGTGGGCCCAATTGGCAAAAGAAAACTCAGGATCGTATGTTTGGAAACATGCGGAAGAGGCCTTCATCCTGCAGTGGATAGAATGATGATGATGATGATGAAAGGTTACCTTATCTTTATTATATCCATGGATAAACTGCCTACATGGCTTCTACAGTGTGGCAGTCAACTTAAGAAGCTGATTTTGATTGACAGGAAAAGGCAGCAACTTCATTGATGACTTATCTTCTAGATGTTTATTTGACTTTCACCAAATCAAGGCCATAAAATACAACCCTCAGCTCATGACATCACCTGCCTCCTCCGTGGGTGCTCAGCCATATTAATTCAAAAATTGCAAAGATAACATTAAACAGGAGGATGCCCTGAGACTAAGCTCCACTTACTTCTCCCTAGAGTCCACTCACCCTAACTCTCTTCATAGGAGCTTTCAAAACCTGGTTTATCCTATTAAGTATCTATTTAATCTAATAAGACGATCTTATCACCCATCTCCTAGGTTTAACCTTTTTTTAAGCCAGACAAAGCATCTGTCCCAACTTCTATTATATATTGAGTCTTTCTTATCTTTTAAAATATACGTTAACCTCTACATCTCAGCACATAGAAGAATCTTATTTATTATCAGATGGTCAGGGGGCGTATCTGCATCTTTCCACAGTTGAGCTAATGCCATTGTCACCGCTGTTGAGACATGGACAAATATATACCAATCCTTGTTGTCAATGTGGTCTGGTCTTATTCCGAGTAAGTAGAGGTCTGGGTGAAGGGGAAGACTATATAATTTTTTATAATTTTGAAAAAAACAGGCCAATTGTTTTGTAGATAGTTAAAAGAACTTGATTGTATTGAAATGTTTGGTTAGGATGATATTAGTTAATATTCCAGCCCTGTGGAATGAACTGCCCCCGGAAGTGCGTAAGATCTCCGACCTCTGGGTATTTCGTTGTGCACTCAAGACCCTGTTGTTCCGCCAGGCTGGGCTATCAACATAACAATTTTAATTTGGGTTTTAAATTCCTGGGGTTTTAAATTGAGCCGAATTCATTTAATAATTTTAAATTATTTTAACTGATGTTGTCTTGTGTTTTTAATAGGCTGTACACCACCCTGAGTCCTTCGGGAGAAGGGCAGTATAGAAATAAAATTATTCTTATTCTTATATTAATTGGAGAGTGAGCTTAACTCTCGGTTAGTCATGTTTGTTGTTTCGTTTTAGTCTTGTGTTTATGTGTTCCTACATTTCATTTCTTATATTGTTTTCCAATCATTATTATGTGTTAATTTTACTGTAAATATTTAATAAAGATATTTAAAAAAAAAACAACCTGGTTTATCCACACCCTGGTTTAAAACGAATGGTTAGATTACTTGCCATAGATAGATAGATAGATAGATAGATAGATAGATAGATAGATAGATAGACTGAAATTCACAGATATTTAAGCTGTTATAGCAACCTTCTAATCTAACACAGAAGTTACCAAATGTGGCAATTTTAAGACTTTGTGGACTTCAACTCCCTGAATTCCTCAGGCACGTGGCTGGCTGAGAAATTCTGGGAGTTGAAGTCCACAAAGTCTTTAAAATTAAATTGCCACATTTGGAGACCCCTGCCCTAAAAATAAAATTTCATTGGTCACTGAATAGATGCATAAAGGATCCACTGCAGACCATTCAATTAATCGGGAAATGAAAGGAATTTCTATTCCACTTTCCGCCTTTATTTTAGAAACCTCGTGTTCCAGCCAATCAGGAGCGCTTGTCTCTGCGCTGGCCAATAGAAAAGCGGAGGACGTTTGACCAATCAGCAGCGCCACTGTTTTGCTCTTTCAAGTTTCAGGCGGCTGAGCCATAGAGGTAAAATTAGAAAGAAAGTTTTTGACACTGGCATTAAAGCGGCTGATTCATAAAATGGGGCAAAAAAACCCACTTAACTGTCTTGCTTTGCAACGTAAATTTTTGGCTCAGTTGTGGTTGTAATTCGAGGACTACTTGTATTGGGATCAGAAAGGGAGAGAAAATTCTACAATGTCTACATTTTCTCTTTGAGAACTATCAAAAGGGAGAAACTATTGCAAAATAGTTTCCGACGTCCCGATATAGTCAGCTAATACCATCGCTGACTATTGGGGGCGAATCATTGGCCCCCACGGATAGGGCTCGCAACTTGGGTGTCCTCCTGGATTCACGGCTGTCGTTAGAAGAGCATGTGACGGCCGTGTCCGGGAGGATTTTTCATCAGGTTCGCCTGATCCGCCAGTTGCGTCCCTATCTAGATCGGGACTCCCTACACACAGTCACTCATGCCCTCGTTACTTCTCGTCTGGATTACTGCAACGCTCTCTACATGGGGCTCCCCTTGAGGTGCACTCGGAGGCTCCAACTGGCGCAGAGTGCGGCCGCGCGGGGTGGTGATGGGAGCGACGTGGAGTTCCCATGTGACACCTCTCCTGCGCGAGCTGCACTGGCTCCCGGTGGTCTTCCGAGTGCGCTTCAAGGTTCTGGTTATCACCTTTAAAGCGCTCCATGGCTTAGGACCTGGTTATTTACGGGACCGCCTGCTACCACCAATAGCCTCCCACCGGCCAGTACGCTCCCATAGAGAGGGGCTCCTCCGGGTGCCGTCGGCCAAACAATGTCGGCTGTCGGCCCCTAGGGGGAGAGCCTTCTCTGTGGGGGCACCTACGATTTGGAACGAGCTCCCCCCGGAGATACGTAGGATCCCGGATCTGCGCACCTTCCGCCGCGCGCTTAAGACTTTTCTATTTTATCAAGCTGGCCTGGCCTAAATCTTCCCCCTTTTTAAATGTGGAAATTTTAAATTTTTAAATTTTAAATTCGTCTTTTTATAGGGGTATGGGTAAGGCATTTTAAATTGGGGAGCCATTTTTAGATTTAATTCTGTTTTAAACGTATTTTAATTGTTTATATTGTATGTTTTTTAACTTTGGCTGTGCACCGCCCCGAGTCCTTCGGGAGAGGGGGCGGTATAAAAATCTAATAAATAAATAAAATAAATAAATAAAAGTATTTCCAAATTTAACTCCAAATTGTTGGAAATGTGGACAGAAGCAGGGTACCTTCTATCACTCTTGGTGGCTGTGTTCAGAATCAAAAAAATATTGGAAAAAAATAAAAAATTGGTTGCAGGAAATAACCGGAGCTCAACTGGAATATACACCAGAACTGTTCCTTCTGGGGATAATGAAAAAAACTTATGATAAGAAAACAAGACATATGATTCTACATATAACAACCATGGCAAGATTGGCCTTTGCGCAATGCTGGAAGAATGCAAAGATGCCCTCCGATGATTTAATAATCAAAAAAATCTTTGCGCTGAAATGGACAAACTAACAATGGATTTGAAAGGAATGACAGACTTGGAGTATTATGTATCATGGGAGAAATGGTACAAATGGATTGAAAACAAAAATAAAATAGATTCAGATATAATAGAATTTGATGAAATGAAGTGCATAGAGTATATGTCATGTAAAAGGTCACAGTTCTGCACAAAAAAATTTCTTTTTTGTATTTTTGTATTTACGTTTTTGCTTGGACTTAGAATATTTTTTTTTCAGACTTAGAATAACTTTATTGTCACTTTGAATATAGACTCATCGGCATACATTAAAATGACATTTCGTTGCATATACAGCTCTCAAAGGGTCACCGCCTCCAATATGCGCTATATTATTTATTTATTTATTATATTTCTATATTCTATTCTATACTATTCTATTCTATACTATATTTCTATACTATATCCAGCTACTGACTGGATCTCCAAACTCGACATTAAACTTTGAAATGTTATTTCTGTTTTCCTTTTAGGTTTTCTTACTGCTTTTTTATTGTTTTAATTGTTTTTAACCTGTAAAAATGAAGTGTTTTAATATGTGTGTGACCAACCACACGCTAAATAAATAAAAATATACTATATTACATTTGTATAAAGTGCAGCCTCTGGAGTACAACCCCTCCTTCTGGAAATTTGGGAAGACCCAGGCCCGGTTGCAGATAAGAGAGGATGCTCTCTTTGCCCCCCCCATTTCTCCAAAACCGGAAGTGTGGATTCGCGTCGCATTTTCACCGCATCTCTACAACCTCTCGGCCGAGGCGGAGCCGGGCCGCGCCTCCCGTCGGGGCTTTTTTTTTTTTCTCGCGAGATCTTGAGCCGCCGCTTCCCGCTCCTCCCGCCCTCGCGCACAGCCGGCAGGGTCACGTGGGCGCGGCGTCCCGCCCTATCAGGGCGCCGGAGCGCGAAGGTCGGCAGAACTCCCGCCAAATACGAGCGAGGAGCGAGCGAGCGGACGGGCCGGCGGGCGGTTGGGCATAGAGCGAACCGGACGGGGCCGGCCGAGGCGGCGAACCTTCGCTGTCTCTCCCGCCGCCCCCCCCCGGGGATGTGAGGGGGAGCGAAGGTTTCCCGCCGCCCGGCCGCTCTTCTCCTCGGGCAGGTGAGGGACTAGAGCGAGCCGCGGGGAGCCGGAGGGGCCTGTGGCTGCGAGGGAGGTGGGAGGGCGGGGGAGGGGGAAGTGGAGGGAACCCTGAAGAGAAACTGAGGCAGGAGGGAAGGAAAGGGAAGGGGTCGCTGAGAGGGTCTCTGAGGGGAAACTGAGGCAGGAGGGGAGGGGTCTCTAAAAGAAAACTGAGGCAGGAGGGGAGGGTCTCTGAGGGGAAACGGCCAGGGGGAGGGTCTCTAAAAGAAAACTGAGGCAGGAGGGTCTCTGAGGGGAAACTGAGGCAGGAGGGGAGGGGTCTCTGAGGGGAAATGGCCAGGGGGAGGGTCTCTGGGGAAACTGAGGCAGGAGGGGAGGGGTCTCTGAGGGGAAACTGAGGCAGGAGGGGAGGGGTCTCTAAAAGAAAACTGAGGCAGGAGGGTCTCTGAGGGGAAACTGAGGCAGGAGGGGAGGGGTCTCTGAGGGGAAATGGCCAGGGGGAGGGTCTCTGGGGAAACTGAGGCAGGAGGGGAGGGGTCTCTGAGGGGAAACTGAGGCAGGAGGGGAGGGGTCTCTAAAAGAAAACTGAGGCAGGAGGGGAGGGTCTCTGAGGGGAAACTGAGGCAGGAGGGGAGGGGTCTCTAAAAGAAAACTGAGGCAGGAGGGGAGGGTCTCTGGGGAGGCAGGAGGGGAGGGGTCTCTGAGGGGAAACGGCCAGGGGGAGGGTCTCTAAAAGAAAACTGAGGCAGGAGGGTCTCTGAGGGGAAACTGAGGCAGGAGGGGAGGGGTCTCTAAAAGAAAACTGAGGCAGGAGGGGAGCGTCTCTGGGGAGGCAGGAGGGGAGGGGTCTCTGAGGGGAAACGGCCAGGGGGAGGGTCTCTAAAAGAAAACTGAGGCAGGAGAGGAGGGGACTCTGAGGGGAAATGGCCAGGGGGAGGGTCTCTGGGGAAACTGAGGCAGGAGGGGAGGGGTCTCTGAGGGGAAACTGAGGCAGGAGGGTCTCTAAAAGAAAACTGAGGCAGGAGGAGAGGGGTCTCTGAGGGGAAACTGAGGCAGGAGGGTCTCCAAAAGAAAACTGAGGCAGGAGGGGAGGGATCTCTGAGGGGAATGGGCGGGGAGGGGAAGGGTATCTGAAGGGAAACAGGCAGGTGGGAGGTTCTCTGAGGGGAAACTGAGGCAGAAGGGTCTCTGAGGGGAAACAGACAGGAGGGGAAGGGTCTCTAAGGCAAAACAGGCAGGAGGGGAGCGGTCTCTGAAGGGAAACTGAGGCAGGAGGGAGGAAGGGAAGGGGCTCTGAGGGGAATCTGGTAGGCAGGAAGGTCTCTGAGGGGAAACTGAGGCAGGAGGGAAGGAAAGGAGGGGCCGCTGAGTGGGTACTGAGAGAAAACTGAGGCAGATAGGGGAAGGGTCTCAGAGGGAACTGAGGCAGGGGAAAGGAGTGGAGGGGTCTCTTAGGGGAAACAGGAAGGAGGGGAAACTGAGGCGGGCTTGGGCCGCGAGAATGCAGGAGGGTCTCACATCATAGGCTTCATCAGCTTTGGGAGGGGGGCTTCCCCTGGGGCCTTGCGCCTGGGGCTTGAGGCATGGTGTGAAACCTGACCGGGGCTTAAATCCCAGGATGGGCCAAATGTGTCATGGGGAACTGCCTCTTGCATTCTAGAGGAGAAGTCAGGGTGTTGATGAGGGAACTGGGCAAAGGGAGTGGTGATTGACACAGGAAAGGAGAAGATAGCCAAATCAGATGCTGGGGTGGGGTGGGGGGACCCTTATGGAAATGCTGCCCCCCCCCAGCGCTTTCAGTCATGACTTGCAAATTGCAGTGGTGGGCTTAAACTAAATCCAAGCAAGCTACAGTGCTTGATAGGGTAGGTGAATCTGAAACCGAAACTAAATATTGTGTGTGTGTTTAGTTGAATGACAAGGAGGACTTGGTATGGGTGGATACAACTTGAGTGATCACAAGAAGGATTGGGTGAAGGCCAATATTAATAATCGGAAGTGAGCAATATTATATTCTGAATATATGCGGAAATTTAATTATTATTTGCCTTTGCTAGGCAACTATGGAGTGTCGAAATAAAACAGGAGTTCCAGCCCGGAAGCTAATCCAAGGTAACTTGTTTTCTCTTCAAATATATAATCTGGCTTTTCAATTTCTTATGCTTTTTATATTACTTGGATTTATAATCCTATCTGAATTCAGTTCTGTGTTTCATAACTTTATTCTTTCACGGAGTCGCAGAAATTGGAGTGCAAGGACCTTGAGGGAGAATGGTTGTTTTTCTATTGTATTAACTGTTCAATGGGGTGGAAGATATCAGTCTATCTTGGTTTTGTTGCACTGCAGAGTTCTGAACAGCACTGATATGGGCAGTGACTTCAGAATAATCCCCTCTGTTAAAACCATTAGCACATCTGTGGAGTCAGGAGCCTAGATCGCCTTCAAAACTATAGGTAATTCTCGACTTAACCACAATTGAGGCCAGAATTACTCTTGCTTTGCAAGACAGTGGTTAAGGGAATTCCCCCCCCATTTTATGACCTTTCTTGCCACAATCGTTAAGTGAATCATTGCAGTTATTAAGTGAATCTGGCTTCCCCTTTGACTTGGCTTGTGAGAAGGTTGCAAAAGATGATCACATGTCCCTGGGACACTGCAACCGTCATAAATATGAGCCAGTTTCCCAGCATCCATATTTTGATCATGTGACCATGGGGATGCTGCAACAGTTGTAAGTATGTAAATTGGTCATAAGTCATTTTTTTCCACTGCTGCCATAACTTCAAATGGTCACTAAACGAATGGTTGTAACTTGAGGACCACCTGTACAGTGGTGGGTTGCTACTGGTTCACCCCAGATCGGGCGAACTGGTAGCGACAGCGGCGGTAGGCTCTGCCCACCCGCCCGGACAGAAGCGTGTGTGCACACACACATGAGCAAACCAGTAGCAAACTAAATTGAAACCCACTACTGCACCTGTACTTCCTTGAGCTGTGGGACGAGTGATGATAGCTCACTGTACCTAAGAATCTAGGGACTCCTATTAATAGGTCGAACATTATACTACATTGTCATATTTTGTATGTGGAATAACCAGAGTAGGTTGGATTAATTCCTGTCACTAAGCAGTAAATCATGGTTTAATGATGGCTGGAGGCTGCTTCATATAACAGTCAAAAGGAAGTAACTACATTGCTGAATGTTATGTCTGAATTCAGCTATATTATTTGCCTCTGGTACCAGAGAAAATATGATGGATACAAAACCACCAAGCTCATAGCTGGCATTGATAGCTTTATGTTTTTGAATTTGTCAAAATTCCCTTTTGGAGCTAAATTAACAGCATTCTCTGTGTCTTAATAGTAATAAATTTAATTGTCAATAAAGTTTGGATATATTTTGCATGGCTATTAATAGATTTCTGGGCAATTTACAAAAGCCAAAATACAACATACTTTAAACATCCAACAATATTTCCTTCTAATTGAAGGCAGAATCAAACAATAATTTCAGAATGAGAAACTATAGTAGAGTCTAGGCTTAGTTAAAATTTAAATCGTGTTCTAAAAGGCTCTGCTGATTTGAAAGATACATGTGCTCTCAAAAAAGGACTTCCTTTGTCTCCAATTTTCTAGGTTTCAAACCAAAAGCTCTACTATTACCAGCCTCTTCCCACCACACTGTTCAGCCAGATGCTGGGATGCTCTCCCACTCATGTTCCCTAGCAACTCCTACCAAGAAGCTTTAATGACTCTGATATAGATGATAATGTGTATCCCCCATCCTTAGCAGCCTTCAACCTCTTTGTTTTCCATGAATTTGTCTAATCCCCCTTCAGAGCTATCCAAGTTGCCATTGCTCCATTTGATAGAAGTGAATTCCATGGTTTAATTATGCTCTTTAAAAAAAAAAAAGAATACCTGTTCAGTTTCTCTCAGTTTAGTTACTTTGGCTGACTCCAGCTTCTGGTATTTTACCAGAGAGAAAAAATGCACACATTTGAACTATGCCCTCCTTAGCCTTACACAATAAATTTTTGTTCCTTGTATCCAAATTTAGTTATCTGTAGTCCAGGGTCCACTGATGGGCCGTGAGAATACATCCATAAATATTGGTTGCCAGTTTGACAAAAGAATCTGGGGACTATAATCTTAATAGCTACTCGCAAGCTTCTGTATTGTTAGTGAAGAAATCTATCTCCTTCAAGGATTACTGGCAGAAAGACAATCAGAAACTTTCGTCAGGCCTCACAAACCAAGACTGAGTAGTTTGCCTACAGACAGAATCTTGCCAGATGCACAATTACAGATACATCTGTGAACTGTTAGGGAGGGTCCGTTTTTGCCCTCTTCCCGCCTAACAGACTTTCCAAGCTTCACTGTCTCCTTTCCCTCTGGGAAGCGGCCCCTCCCTTCTGGGACTCCAGATCACATCCCAACACACACACACACACACACAGTCATAATGTACATGAAACTATAATTGTTTAAAATTATCGTTGTTCACTTTATATGTTTGTGAATTGGTTTGTTTTAAACTGGTTTTTTCAGATTGTTGCTTTTATCTGTTGTAAGCTGCCCAGAGCGGCTTAGATGAGATGGGCAGCCGTACAAATTAAATAGCAATAATATTCATTTTATCGATCTTATTATTCCAGCTCGACTGCCCTTCAAGCGCTTGAATCCCATACCAAAGGAGAAAAATGACACAAACCCCGAAGTGAAAAAAGCCAGGAGCGTGCAGAACGCCCTCGACCAAAACACGGCTTACCCTGCCTCGCCGCATACATTGTCGGACAATGTGGAAAACAGTTGCGAGGAAGAAACGGAATCCCCTGTTCCAAAACTGATTAATGGCAAGGGTCCCCTCGATAACTTTGTGCAGAAAAGTATAAAAATTGATACAAGTCAGTCTCGGCTCTTCATAGACTTGACGGACGACGACCCTCCTCACAGACGGGATGAGAACACGGGTCGCACCAAGTCCAGCATCAGAGTAGCATCTCCTGAGGAAACCCCAAAGGAGAAAGAAGGCCAGGCTGCGTCCCCAAATTCCTCTTGTACCGCTCAGGAGGTGGATCCTTGCTTAGAAACCGGCTTCGATGTAACAGATAAGGAATTACCAAGCGAGGCATCCACCGAGATAGAAACTAATACTTCCATGGAGGATAAACCTCAGAATGTCATATTTGAACGGAAAATGCCAGTCGTGGTTCTGGAGGACATCTTGGCCACCAGATCTCCTCAAGCTGCGGCTTTGGAAAGGAGCGCAAATTCTGAAAACGAAACCATGGAATCTTGTCCCGAAGAGGACACGCCATGTACAAATTCCTCCTTAAGTTCCCTCTCTCTTACCAGCTCCCCTGAGTCTCGGGCGACCAAGGAGCATAACGTTAATCCACTAGCTGCTTCAACACCGGTGTGGAAGGTTGGTATCCACTTCAGGAAAGCCACATTATGGTCTGTATTGCAGGTAATCCTCGATTTACAACCGTTAACAGTTTAGTGGCCCGTTCGAAGTTACAGAAGCACTGAAAAAAAGTGACTTAGGATTGTTTTTCACACTTACGACTGTTGCAAGCATCCCCACGGTCACGTGATCAAAATTAAGCCGCTTGGCAACTGACTCATATTTACGACGGTCACAGTGTCCCAGGGTCATGTGATCCCCATTTGTGACCTGACGAGCAAAGTCAATGCGGAAGCCAGATTCACTTAACGACCGTGTTACTAACTTAACAACTGCAGTGATTCACTTAATAACTGTAGAAAAAGGTAGTAAAATGGGGGCAAAACTCAATTGTCTCACTTAGCAATGGAAGTTTTGGGGTCAATTGTGGTCGTACGTCAAGGTATAATTTGTTTGTACAAGGTGGAAATAAACTTTTCTTAGCATTTCTTTGGAGAGAATTGGCTGTTTTTGCTAACTCTTTTGCCTTTGTCATTTATCTTTTTTTAAAACAGATTATGCTTTTACAGGCTTGACTCACATCTATTCATTTAGCGACTGTTTTAAGCTACAGCGGTATTGAAAAAAAAGGACTTACAAAAAAAAGGTCTTCACACTTACGACCGCATGGTCTCATGATCAAAATACAAGCACTTGGCAACCAGCATGTATTTATGGTAGTTGCACTGTCCTGGGGTCATGTGACTTCCATTTGCAACCATTCCAGCTGGTTTCCAGCAAGGAAAGTCAATAGTCACTTAATGATCACTTGATTCACTTAATAACTGCAGTGATTTGCTGAACAAACACGGTAAAATTAGGCATGAGTTAACTGCCTTACTTAGCAGTGGAAATTCTGGTCTATTGTCATATGTTGAGAAATATCTATTTAGATAAAAAATAGTTGGAAATTGCCATTTTACAGTTTTTCTCTGGGTAATATAAATACCGTATTTTCCGGCGTATAAGATGACTTTTTAACCGATGAAAATCTTCTCAAAAGTCGGGGGTCGTCTTATACGCCGGGTGTCGTTCTCCTGTAACCAGGCAGACCAGCCCGAAAGGCTCTGACGAGCCTTAAATGGCTCTGGCGATCCAAGCTCTGACGATCCCAGCTGCGTTGCCTGCTAAACAGGCAACGCAGCTGGGATCGCCAGAGCCATGTAAAAGGAAAGTTTTCCCCCTTCACCTTGCTTACCTTAGCTGCTAGTCGCAACGCTTGCCTTGCTTCGCTTGCCTGAATCCATTCCATCAGCAAGCCACTCCCTGCCTGCAATCAAGCAGGCAGGGAGTTGTGGACTTCAACTCCCAGAATTCCTCAGCCAGCAAAACAAAGCTGGCTGAGGAATTCTGGGAGTTGAAGTCTACAAGTCTTAAAGTTGCCAAGGTTGGAGACCCCTGTTCTATTGGGTAAGTTTTTTTCCCCTTTGGGAGCTTTAAAAAAAATAATTAATTGGGGTTTTTTTTAGTTGTTCTTTTTTAGACCTAGCCATTTAAAGTTTAGGAAGTTTTAAATTTAGTTTTCATAGAAAAATAAAATAAAATAATATTTGTGCAGTTTTCTGAGATTTAGTGTGTTTCTGTAGTGTTTCCCTCTAACTGCACAAACACACAAAATCTCACAAAGCTGTATGTGGAATTTTGTGTGTGTAAAGTGTGAAAGTTGTTTTTTTGGGCTTTTTGTGGCTGTGTGAGGTTCCTGCTTGTTGCAGAGGCCATTTTGGGTCTAGCACAGCTGCTTTTACATTGTGGGTGAGCCAGTTGATGTTTTTTAATTTTTATTTGGTGTGCGTTGGAAGAGGGGTAGTCTTATACGGCGAGTATAGCCCAAACCCTATATTTTAACAGGAAAAGTTGGGGTTCGTCTTATACGCCGGAAAATACGGTGCACATCTAATTATAATAAGAATTTTTTAAAAAACTAAAGTTGTTTTTAAATACCGAATAAATTAAATGGTTTGGCTTACTGTAGCAGTTTAACTTGACCCTTAAATTAACCTATTTTCTTAGTTTGCACAATACATTAATTCAGGATGGATTGGTTTAATCAACATTAATTATGTCTCATGATGTGGACCCTTAGCAGCCACATCGATAGATTTCTTTTCTGCCTGACAATCTTTCTGGGTGAAGTAAAACAATTGTTCAAATGATGTGGTGAAGTTGAAGGGGGGAACAAGTACTGAATATATCATGGCAGTTTTATACAGAGGAAAAGCTTTCTTGACAAGTATTTGAACAGTTACAAAGCAACTTCTTATGAAATGCCTGATTATTCCTTAGTAAATTCCTGCACATTCTTCTCTAAATTATTGGAAATAGGTTTGGAAGGCTCTAAAGAGAAACCTATCAGTCAGAATAGAGCTTGAAGGGACCTTGGAGGTCTTCTAGTCCAACCCCCTGCTCCCTATACAATTTAAGACAAGTGGCTGTCCAGTCTCTTCTTAAAAGCCTGTTGCACGAACAGAAGCCTGCTAAGATAATATGGGATATAATGAATTTTTTTTTTCACTTGGAAATTGATTTCGGCTTCTTCCTAAGGGTGATAAGGTGCCGACAGATCTTTTATGAAAGGGGTGAACAGTTTTACAAGATTGTGCACTTTTAGGAATTGAAAACATTTAATCCTCCACTTAATGACCACAATTGAGCCCAAAATTTGTGTTGTTAACTGAAAAATTTGTTAAGTGAGTTTGGTTCCATCTTATGCCTTCTCACCATGTTTGTTAAATGAATCACCGCAGTTCTTAAATTAGTAAACTAGTTGTTAAATGAATCTGGCTTCCCCATTGACTTTGCTTGTCAGAAAAAGGGGAACACAGAACCCCGGGACGCTGCAACCGTCGTAAATATGAGCCTGCTGCAAGTGTCTATAAATTTTGATCATGTGAGTTATAAATGTGAGTCAGTTGTCAAGCATCCGAATGTAAATCACATGACCACGGAGATGCTGCAACGGTCATAAGTGTGAAAAATGGTCATGAGTCACTTTTCAGTGCTTCTGTAACTTCGGTCACTAAATGAACTGTTGTAAGTCGAGGACTACCTGTAATATGGAATGGAAATGTTTTTACAGTAGCACACAGGATTAGGAAACTATGAAAACTGAGCCCATCTGTATAATAATAATTTATTAAATTTATATGCTGCCTGACTCCTAGCAATTAAAACTGCTCAAGAGTTTCTGAGCTGGCTTCAAATCTATTATTTCTGTTACTGGATTTGATCTGGAGAATGAGAGTGGATTTTAGGGCTAAAGAAGGAATACAGTTTGAAATTCTGCCTGTGAAAATCTGCAGTGGAGGAGGTCTATTGTATTAATGAAGTAGCTGTGTGTTTGTAGCTGTGGAACTCCCCTTCCAGTCAATGTTGACTCTTGATGGCTGCCTGGATACGTCTCTGCAGTCTGCAGTCGTCTTGGCAAAATTTCAGAAATGGTTTTCCATGGCCTCCTTCCTAGGGTTGAAAATGACTGGTCCAAGGTAACTCACCAAGCTAGGACTAGAACTCACAATCTCCTGGTTTCTAGCCCGGTATTTTAACTAGTACCCTAAACTAGCTCCCGATATAGCATCAGTATTCATAAAAGAAAAAGGGACACGGTGGCTCAGTGGCTAAGACGCTGAGCTTGTCGATCGAAATGTCGGCAGTTCTGCGGTTCGAATCCCTGGTGCCACGTAATGGGGTGAGCTCCCCGTTACTTGTCCCAGTTTCTGCCAACCAAGCAGTTCTAAAGCACATAAAAAAGGCAAGTAGAAAAATAGGGACCACCTTTTGTGGGAAGGGAACAGCGTTCCATGCGCCTATGGCGTTTAGTCATGCCGGCAACATGACCACGGAGACATCTTCAGACAGCGCTGGCTCTTCAGCTTTGAAACGGAGATGAGCACCACCCCCTAGAGTCAGGAACGACTACTTTACCTTATTCATAAAAGAAAAATTAACACAGTAAGGGGACCCCATTGAGAACAAAGGCTCAAATTCTTCTGTTTCCCTGGAGTAAACCCCAGGGAAATTTCCGCAGAACTAGCTGTTCCACAGAACAGATACCATGTGGGCGTGATAGGGAAGGAAAAAAATCCAAAGTGAACAGCTTGTGGTGTGGAATTTCCTTGATTATGGCCATTAAAGGCTATCTATAGATAACTTCTAGTGGAATAATGTGACTTGGTAGGTTTTTTTAATTATTTCAGGAAACAATTTGGAAATTCCTTCGTAGGAATGTCTTAAGCTACCAGCCAAAAATTACTAGGTGAAGAGTAAGAGGATTGTATGCTATAATAATACAGCTTGATATGTTTGGGTTTAAGGCCTTATTAGGCCTTGCTATAATATCCACTCTTTCTATACAGAACTTAGTGCTGAGTCAACAGACGCACTCTCTCTGCAAGTAGTCCTTGGCTTATGACCCCAAGTGAGCCTGAAATTTCTGTTGCTAAGCAAGACAGTTGCCTCATTTTACAACATTTTTTGTGACAGTTAAGTGAATCTGTGCAGTTGTTAAGTGAATCATGTGATCAGTAAGCAAATCTGTTTTCCCCCATTGCCTTTGCTTGTCAGCAGCCGTCTGGGAAATGGTGATCACGTGACCGCGGGAGAGGGCAACCGTCAGGAATACATGCCAGTTGCCAAGCTTCCAAATTCTAATGACATGACCACGGAGATTAAATATGAAAAATAGTCCTGTCACTTTTTTCACTGCTGTTATAACTTTGAACGGTCACTAAATGAATGGTTGCAAGTCGAGGACTATGGACTGTGGAAAGCACAAAGTCCAGTTGCTAAATGTATCCCTGTACAATGTGAAATGAAATTTACATAGAAGGCATCTACTTCTGACTAATATACATCTATGGCTATGTTCTGCAATGTTAAAACCACACTTTTTGCTTCTTAAAACCTTCCCTTTATATCAGAAACACTCAAAATCTTGAAAATTACATCCCTAACTTAACTCCAGAAGCAAATAGGCAGCTGGATCCACTGTATGTGAGCCAAGGTTTACTCACTGCTTAGTGTATTGCATAAATTGGTGTGTTGCATGTCAACTTCTGTGTGTGTTAAAAAACTTCTCTGTTTTGTTGTTATTGGGTCTCCGAACTGCCTGTGTAACGTGGCATGTTACCCATTGTATATGTGGGTGGTTTTTGTTTTTTTAAAGGTATCTATTATATCATTAAACTCTCCAGCTAATACTTAAAATGCCCTACATTGTTTTTGGGAAGTAGTTTATTCACAAGCCTTTGGGATTTGTTTGTTGCTCTTCCTTAGCTGGAAACGAAGTCCTGAATTGTTCTGTTGGCCAAAACTTAGTTAATTGGCAAGTCTTGTTTTCTTGATTTCAAATAAGAATGGGAAAGTCTTGGAGGGAAGCTGTGGTGTCAGTGCAATTTGCAGTTGTGGCAATTGTAAGTTGGTTTACTGCCTATTTTTTGTTTTTGTTCAACTCATGGACTGGAATTAACAACCTTTATGGAAAGACTTGGAGAAGATTCTTACTTTGGTATAAATTCAGATCAAATTGTGTTGGGTTAGTTCTCTGCTGCTCCAGAAATATACCTCTTTTACTGACCCTGTTTAAAGTTAAAAAGATTTAAAGTTAAAGGGTATGTTTTCTTGGGTTTATTCTATCCAACTAAAATTGGGAGGCAGGGTTATTTTTTCATTTAAAAGATAGCCAAAATAGCAATCCTCAAACGTTGCAGAACATAATTCTCCATCCTTTCATCACCCTCCAAAACGTTCAAATTTAAACCCTATTGCAAATAAGTATTTTTAGTTTGCCTGTTTGTCATGATGATAAAATGAAACTTGTATTTATTCTTATATATTTTTTTAGATTCACTTTACAGCCATGATGACTCAGCTTATGTCTGTTATAAAAATGGTTGTAAGCTTGAGTCCAGTAAGTTGGTACCTCAACTTATGACCTTAACGATCAAAATTCCTGGCTCCATTGTGATCATAAATTGAAGACTCCCTGTAGCTGCTAAATAAGAATTATGGGAGATGTAGTCCCAGCCCATCTCTGATTGAGAAGCACTTTTAGGTTTTCTTATCCATGTTGCAGGGCTGGAATTCATTGCAGACTTTATATGTCAAAGTTGCTTTTTTAATCGCCTTGCCTAAAATAGTTTTTTTTTTTTAAACTGTTAGGATTTCTGAAGATAGGTAGAAAATGATGGGTCTAACCTCACCTGACTCTACTCTCTGTGTTTCTCTGTGCTTCCTCTGTTTTCTTAAAATACAGATGAGGAATTCAGTTCACAGCATTCTGCCTTAATACAGCTGTCCGTCTTTTGTTGTTAGTTGCGAAGTCGTGTTTGACCCATCGTGACCCCATAGACAACGTTCCTCCAGCTGTTGCTGTTAGCTGCAAATAAACCATCCTCGAACCACCACCCAAGCATGTTTCTTCGTGGAATTGCTCTGGCAGCCAGCGTTGCCGAGACAGGCCTTCCTGTCCTCTACCATCCTCCTGAGTCCATTTAAGCTCATGCCTACTGCTTCAGTGACTCCATCCAGCCACCTCGTTCTCTGCGGTCCCCTTCTTCTTTTGCCCTCCATCGTTCCCAGCGTTAGGCTCTTCTTCAGGGAGTCCTTCCTTCTCATTTGAGTATTTGAGTTTCCTCTTCAAGATCTGGCCTTCTAAAGAGCAGTCAGGGTTGATCTCCTCTAGGACTGACCGGTTGGATCGCGTTGCAGTCCAAGGGACTCGCAGGAGTCTTCTCCAGCACCAGAGTTCAAAGGCTGTCTTTAAACATGCCAAAAATGACTCTTTGGTTTTACTAAACCAGGGGTCCCCAATCCCTGGGCCACAGCCCACTACAGGCTTGTGGCCTATTCGGAATTGGGCCACCTGAGTGGTTGGCCGGAGTGTACACACACCTGCAGCTCAACTTGAGTGGTGGGGGCCGGCGGACAATCCCATGTGTGCGCACCAGCCCACCACTTCTGCAAGGGCTTCGTGCGCGTGCACCAGCCCACCACATGGCCCAGCTCCCCTCTTCTCCACCCTCCAGGTGGACTGCCAAGCGGCAAAGGTTGGGGACCGCTGTGCTTAACCATAATTTCTTTAATCATGGTTTGTTGAATTACGCTACAAGTTACAGCTTGCAGAAGGGCAGGCCTTTCATAACCCCAGACTCTGTATGAGTCCTAGTCTCTGTTTTGATTGCTTAAAGAAATGTTGATGGCATAACCTGCTCCATCTTTCCCATTTCAGGCCTCTCCAAAGGTCCATCGAAGTTCTGAGGAGAAGGAGAAACTCAAGCTACAGAGGGTGAGAGGATTCCACTGACTAACTGAATTTACTCGCTGAAAAGTGAGAGTGTGGGGGCTTAAGAAAGTGATGCGGAAGACAATAATAAATGGTTTTAATGACAGTATTTCTTTGGTCATCACTAAAGCAGCCTGAGGTTTTTTTGTTTTGTTTTGTTTTAAATAAAGCTTTCGTGAAAGCCCATTAAAATTTGAGCTACTTTAATTACCAGTCATCATCCTAGAAAAGAATTGTCTTTGTTGCTAAGAGATGATGACACATCACCAGTGACTTTGGCACTCTGGCTGTTCAAGCACAGAAGCCTGAGAAATGCCTGCATTAATGAGTAACAGATCTTCTACCTTTTTTTTTTTTTTAAAGTCTGAAGTGAGATCCAGAGTGTTTTTCATGCATGCGCATCCCTAATAAATTGTAAATTTTGTCCACTGAAACAGCTTAGCAGAGCTGCAGGCAGAAAAAGTCCTAGTTTCTATGCCGACGTATCCAGCTAGGCCAGAAAAGATTTAAATTCCGGGGAAGACAATATTAAATCAGAGGGAATGTGGCTTGACTTAAAAGGCCTCTTCCACCATCCCATATCTTCCAGGTGTTTATGGCTAAAATGCTACTTTGGAAGTATAATCAAAGATGTTGTGTGATACAGCTATTTCTGGATTTGACAATATCCAGGAACAAGTGGGCTATGGCATGTTTTGGTCTATTTGGGGGTTGGAGGTTGCAGTGATTGGATGGTGTGATTTCCAATCAAAGCAAGGTACGTCCTAAACTGACTACTTAAAGCAGGGGTCAGCAACCTGTGGCTCTGGAGCCGCCTGTGGCACTTTCACCCCTGTGCTGCGGCTCCCTGTCACCCAAAATATGCATCACAACCACCAATGTGTGACACCCGCCAGCATGCGATTTATTGAGCTTTTCAACCCCCGGTAGGCCAACCATGGATAAATCCAAGAAAAGAAAAGTTTCAGAAGAAAACAGAACGTTTAATTCAACTACATATGCTAGTTTTGTGACCGCTCAAGAAATAGTCAGGCACGGGAAGGGTTTTGTGGCTCCCGGTGTTTTCTTTTCTGTGGGAAACGGGTCCAAATGGCTCTTGGAGTGTTTAAGGTTGCAGACCCCTGACTTAAAGAAATGGCCTTTGTTTCTATTTGAACTTCATTTGAAACCATTGTTGGGCCTCTTGCTAGAAATGGAAAGAAATGAAGATTTAATTTTGGGATTTGATGATTCACACAGGTTATAGAAATACTGTGCATTGTTGGTTTTATAATAAGAGGTCAATGTATTTTATACATTGCATCTATACATTGCATTGTATTTTATATCTGCATCTGTACCGAAGAAAGTTGGGAATTATTCTTCCTTTTCCTTCTTTTTCTTTTTTTCCTTCTTTTGCATTCATGATTTTGTTTACTTACTTTTTAATCTCTGTTTTGCTTTTTGTATTTTATCCCTTCCTGAAAGTTAATACATTTTTTTTCTCTAAATCAAGACTCCTCCTCCTAGAGGAAACTATAGGAGCAATTATTTGAGAAGTAAGGGGTGGAAGGACAGGTTGAAATGAGCTTCAGAGTCCTGTGAAAACTTCCTCCTATTAGAGCAGAAGTCTTCAAACTTGGCAGCTTTAAGACTTGTGGACTTCAACTCCCAACATAGCTGGCTGGAGAATTCTGGGAGTTGAAGTCCAGAAGTCTTAAAGCTGCCAAGTTTGAAGACCTCTGTATTAGAGTGATAAATGTAAGAATGTATTTAGTGCCAAAGAAGGCGAGGATTGGCAGAATGTTACACCATGAAACAAAATTTGTAACCCCTTTTAAGTTACTTATTTCTTTGTTTCAATATTAACAAAGTGACAGAGTTGTTCTGAGTCTTTCCTACCTTCCAGCTACAGTAGCCATGTTATTTCCCACAGCTACAAAAACAGAATAAAAAAAAGTAGCAAACCAGGAAAGGATTTGAGGGTGGCAACTGTGTCAATACTTCTTTCAAGATTTCCCAGTGTAAATAGAATTTCATTTTAATTTTGAAGGACAGATCATTTTAAAAAGGGGACAGAATGAATAGGTTATTCAGATAGTTGTGTGAGTTTAAACCTTGACATTGGGTTATGGTATAGCCCTTCCTTCCTTCCTTCCTTCCTTCCTGAGCAGGGGGTTGGACTAGAAGACCTCCAAGGTCCCTTCCAACTCTCTTATTCTGGTACCTATGATGTGGAAAGTTTTATTTATTCAATCTATGAACACGCCAGTAATCTCCACTTAATAACCTTTTGTTCAGTGACCAAAGGCAAGGAATGGAGGGAGATACACCTGGTGGGACCCAGAAGAAGGGCCTTCTCAGTGGTGGCTCCCTCTTCTAGAACATCATTCCCCCAGAGATTAGAACGGCTCCCACTCTAACTCTGTTCCAGAAGGCGCTGAAGACCTGGTTCTGCCAGTGGGCCTGGGGAACCCAGAGCGGGATGGAGCCCATTAAATGGCTCGTGTGCTCTGCTGTTGCTGGGGTGGGGGGCTATTATATCATTTTATTAATTTATTATATGATTCTCTCTTTTATTAGTTTGTATTGTTTTTTATATGAGGTTTTTATATCCTTGTAAGCCGCCTTGAGTCGCCATGTGCGAATAGGTGGCAATATAAATTTTCTAATAATAATAACAAATAAAGTTAGAAACAGCACCGAATGAAGGGACTTATGACCATTCCTCTGTTCTGTCCGTTGCACCACCCACACAGTTACGAAAACAAAATTTGGGCCTGGCTGCATTTACGACTGCATCATCCCCTTCTGATTTCCCTCTGTTGGGCTCACCATCCTGGTCATGCACAGGGGATGAGCCTGGGAAACATACAGTGGTGGAATTCAAATTTTTTTACCAGCAGTTCTGTGGGCATGGTTTGGTGGGCGTGGCAGCGGAAGGATACTGCAAAATCTCCATTCCCACCCCACTTGGGGGCCAGCCAGAGGTGGCATTTGCCAGTTCTCCAAACTGCTCAAAATTTTCGCTTCCAGAACCTGCTGAATAGCAGGTTCTGGAAGCACCCCTGGAAACATATACAGGTAGTCCTCGACTTAACGACCACCATCGGGATCAGAATTTCCATCGCTAAGCAAGGCAGTTAACTCGGTTTTAGGACTTGTTGTGGTTGTTAAGTGAATCCCGTCAGTTAAATGGATCAAATATTTATTAAGCAGATCCAGCTTCCTCCATTGACTTTGCTTGTTGGAAGGCAGGTGGGAAGGTCACAAATGGCGATTAGGTGACCCCAGGGGCTTTGCATCCATCATAAATGTGAATCAAGTGTCTGAATATAAATCACTTAACCATGGGGATGCTGCTCTGGCTATAAATCTGGGGACTGTTGAAATGTCACGTTTTTCAATGCAGTTGTAACTTCAAACAGTCACTAAACGGATGATTATAAGTCGAGGCAACCTGTTAACACATTGCATTGCTCGAAAGGTGGTGGGGTACGACGGGGTCAAGAATTCCTCCTAAAGGCCTTTTCTGGTCGGTCTTTCTTTCTTTCTTTCTTTCTTTCTTTCTTTCTTTCTTTCTTTCTTTCTTTCTCTCTCTCTCTCTCTCTCTCTCTCTCTCTCTCTCTCTCTCTCTCTCTCTCTCTCTCTCTCTCTCTTTCTTTCTTTCTTTCTTTCTAGGACCAAGAGCGTGCAGAAAAACTTCAGAAGCTGGAAGCTACACGGGAGGAGAAGAGACAGCTGAAAAAGGAAGCCCAGGCTGCGAAGGAACGTGCCCGAGAGGAGGCAAAGAGGAAGAAAGAAGAAGAGAAGGAGCTTAAGGATAAAGAAAGGAGGGAGAAAAAAGAGAAAGATGAAAAAGAGAAAGCTGAAAAGCAACGCGCAAAAGAAGAAAAACGGAAAGAGAGGCAAGAAGCTCTGGAGTAAGTAAATTGTCACATGGGATTGTCAATCAACATAGATTTCCCTTGTTCCGATTGGATAGGTTGCTGGGATTCTGCTAGCTGGACTTGGTTGCTGTTTTCTCTTGATATGATCGCATTCTACTGATTGGCTGCTTTCCTATAATGGTGTTCGGAGTATCATTGATGGCCTGCCTGCCTGCCTGCCTGCCAGCCATGCTTCACCAGATGCCAGTCTCCCATACACAACAGGGAGGGAGCTACGGAGAGGGGTAAAGGGAGGAGGCTACCCATGAGAGCTGCTAGCCTTTCCATTCCTTTCATGGAATGAAGGCAACACTGTCCAGGCCACCAAGCCAGGAACTGTTACCAAGCCTGTTACAAAAACTATTTGTTTGAATATAATTGGACAGTTATAGGATCACATTCTTCTGATTGGCTCCTTTGCTTTAATGCTGCTCAGAGTATCACGATGAGGACCTTCCTCCTTTCCTTTCCTTTCCTTTCCTTTCCTTTCCTTTCCTTTCCTTTCCTTTCCTTTCCTTTCCTTTCCTCTTTCCCTTTCCCTTTCCCTTTCCCTTCCTTTCCCTTTCCTTTCCTTTCCCTTCCACCTTGCCTTTCCTTCCTTCCCTTCCCTTCCTTCCTTCCTTCCTTCCTTCCTTCCTTCCTTCTTTCCTTCCTTACATCTCACCAATCTGTGCTCCATTGCAATTTGCTCTCCAGTTGTGATGGATATTTTCAAGGCTGCCTCTTGGACCACTTAATTGTAAAATCAATTTGAATTAGAAATTCAAATGGAAGCTTTTCCCTCCCCCCCAAAAAATTCCTTTAAACAAAGGATCTGCAAAACGTTCCCTTTACCCCAGAATTTTGGGGAGTGGAGAATATTTGAGTCATGTCTGAATGCTCCCGGTGCTTGTGTTTTCATAAACCGGGATTATATTTTCTTAAACCTGGGCTTTATTTTGAAGGGCGAAATTAGAAGAGAAAAGAAAAAAGGAAGAAGAAAAACGCTTAAAAGAAGAAGAGAAGGTAAAACCAGAAGTGCTTTCCTTTATTCTATTTTAGCAAGAATACAAGAGCTCAAAAGAAGTGCTTTTGGACATCAGACAATGTTTGCCTTCTCTGTATTAGAGAAGGCTTTGTTTGCAGTGATGTTCTTAATCTCATGGATTGTAACATATCTCTTTTTTTTTTCATATTCTGATTCTAGCGCCTCAAAGCAGAAAAGGCTGAAATCACCCGGTTCTTTCAAAAACCAAAAACCCCGCCTGCTCCAAAAGTAAGTTTTCTAACCATTTATGTATACCTTTGAGGTGTTTAAAACTATTTTCCTTTTCCTGGGTAATACCATAAAATATTTGGACAAGAAGGTCATCATCATGCGTTTCAGGAACTATTAACAGAATTGTTGGCCAAAATAGCACAACTGTTGTAAAGTTAGCTAAAATAAGAGGATTTAAGGCCCACATCCCCAGAGTCAGAACGTTGCACAGCCTATCAACCTGAAACCTGTATAATCAACCTGCAATTTAAAAAAAAAAAAAAAGATAGGTAGTCATCAACTTATGACCACAATTGAGCCCAAAATTTCCATTGCTAAACAAGGCAGTTGTTAAGTGAGTTTTGCCCCATTTTACAACCTTTCTTGCCACAGTGGTTAAGTGAATTCCCCATTGATTTTGTTTGTCAGAAGGTCACAGAAAGTGATCGCGTGACCCCCAGGACACTGCAACGGTCATAAGTATGAATCACTTGCCAAGCATCTCCATCCATAACCCCAGGGATGCCGCAACGTTCGTAAGGGTCAAAAACTGTCATAAGTCACTTTGTTCAATGTGTTATAACTTCAAACGGCCACTATAAACGAATGGCTGTAAATCGAGGACCACCTGTAAGCATTGCAGTTTAAAAACAACCTAACGTGGGTGTGATGTGATGTTTCTTCTGTTTGGACTTCGCTTTAAACAGCAAAAATGATGACAACCTCAGAATGACAACCTACCGTATTTTTCAGAGTATAAGACGCTCCGGATTATAAAACACACCTATCTTTTTGGGGAGGAAAACAAGATATACGCTAATGCATGGATATGGGAAATAATATGAAATTTTACCAGTTTGGAACTGTTTTAAGTTTTTTTCTTTGCATAGATTGGTATTGTAATCAGAATCAGTAAATTATTCAGCATGCAATCTTTATTTTCCTTCAGGTAACATTTTAATTAAGTTAGTGAAATGCTTTTTAAATTCCAGCTAATTGTTGATTCTAGACAGAAATTTTACAACAAAAGGACACAAAGAAGAAAATAAGACCATAAAACACTCACAATAACTCTGCCTCTGCCTCCCAGTTTGCCTTGTTGCAGCAAACAGCCTGCTTTAGTTTCATTTTCAGCACAAAAAAAAAACAACCCCTGCTTCCCAGCAATTTGCCTGCTTGCAGCAAGCAGCGGAGGCCCACATAGCAATAGGCCATGGCAATCTCTGCAGCCTGAAACAGCTGAGGGTCGGGAGGCCCAATCAGCTGCTTGTGCTAATCAGGCTGTGCTGAAGCTAAAATGGGCTGTTTTGCTGTTTGTTGCTTGCTGCAAGGAGGTAAATTGCTGGGAGGCAGAGGCCAAAGGGTGGGGGCCAGTGGGTGGGCGGGGCTACATTCGGAGTATAAGACGCACCAAAATTTTTACCCTCTTTTAGGGGAGGGAGTGTGTCTTATAGTCCAAAAAATACGGTGTGTGTGTGTGTATATATATATATATATATTAAGTGTCTGATTCTTCTGGGCTTCAAGGATGAAACTTCCATTGTACATTGCATTCCAAGAGGAACAGTGTAACAAAGTTGCTCTCTTTATTTTCAGACTCTGGCGGGCTGGTGTGGGAAGTTTGCTCCCTTTGAGATCAAGGAGAACATGGTCCTTGCTCCGCTTTGCCGGGTGCCCTTCGATCAGGAGCTCTCCGACCGGATGGACCTCTCCGTGGAAGAGCAGAGCTGCGAGCTTTCTTTCCTGGAAGAGCTGAAGAGTCGGGATTCTAGGAAATCGGAGCCCACCCTTGTCTTCAGCCCCAGCGCCGACGGGATTAACAGGTTAGCTGCTCTTTTCGGAAAGGAGGTCTGTCCTGGGACAGAGGTGGCTTTAGCAAAACACTTTGGATAAAAATCAGGAATAAAAGGACAAGCTGCTGTGCCCATAAGAACTTGTTACCCAAAGTAGGAACAAATGGGAATAAACGGACTTTCTGGTTCTTCTTTGAAGACGTTACGTTTCGCTTCTCATCCCAGAAGCTTCTTCAGCTCTGACTGGATGGTGAGGAACGGAAGGATTTACACTCCTTGCAGACAGCTGGTCATTTGCATCCTTGGAGAGAGTCGTTGAGGCCACTTGGAAGTTTAGCTGTGTCCTCAGGGTCACCTGAGTGGTGCAAATGGGTGGGGAGCCTTCTTGGAACAGTGGACAGGACTGTTGTAGACTAGAGACAGATGATAGCATTAGCACTTATATACCGCTTCACAATGCTTTTACAGCCCTCTCTAAGCGGTTTACAGAGTCAGTCTCTGGCCCCCAACAATCTGGGTCCTCATTTTACCCACCTCGGAAGGACAGAAGGCTGAGTCAACCTTGAGCCAGTCAGAATCAAACTGCCAAACTGCCGGCAGTCAGCAGAAGTAGCCTGCAGTCCTGCATTCTAAGCACTGTGTCACCATAGGTGATGCCGTATCCCTCCCCATCTGTCTTCAAAAAAACCCCCAAGAAAGTCCAGTTGCCTCTCGATTTAAAAAAAAAAAAAAAAAAAGCACCGTTGGGACAACCATGGCCTAGATCAAGGGGTGGGCAACTATGGCCCTTTTATGACTTGTGGACTTCAACTCCCAGAATTCCTGAGCCAGCCATGTTAGCTCAGGAATTCTGGGAATTGAAGTCCACAAGTCATAAAAGGGCCATCGTTGCCCACCTCTGGCCTAGATGACTGAGAATCTCCATAGACAATCGACGGAAATACATTCGCCTGACGTTGAGATTGCACTGCGTCTATCGCTCGGGTGCGAGGACCCATTTCAAGATGCCTCTTCTTTGCTCAACTTTTAAACTTCGGCTTCTCTTGGCTGCAAGCACCCTGCTGTGCACTCACAACTTCCCTGCTGAAAGAGGGTGTGCTATTGTGATCCCTTAATCCTTAGTCATCCTGCCCAGATGTTTTCACGGCAGGGGGCATTTCTGGCATTTCTATGCATCCAGTATAGAAAGCTTTAGTGTCCCCTCCCTCTCACTGCTCTATCTCCCACTTCCCCCATTCCTCTTTGATCTGGGGTGGTTTGCAGCACACCCGGTATCCTTAACTTTCACTCACTCCTTCTAGCTGTGACACAATCCCACCAGTTCAGTTTTAATTGAAGCTTCTCTACAGAAGTGGACAAAAGTCCTTTTCTTGTTAGTCAGGCATTATTATCCTAGTACTAATTAGAAACTTCATTTCAGTGGAGATCAAGGAAGATTTTCAGCTTCCCCCCTCCCTTCCTTTCTTTCGGTGTCTTAAACCCTGGTGGGCGACACCAAATATTGAGTGCCCTATTTTTATTTTATTTATTTTTTTGTTCAAAAGCGATGTGGTCATTGTGAGTAGCAACCAGGCAGAAGATGCGCCCGAAAGGAAGAAATTTGGCAGAATGAAACTCCTGCAGTTCTGTGAGAATCACCGGCCTGCCTACTGGGGCACATGGAACAAGAGAACTTCTGCAATAAGGCCCAGAAACCCTTGGGCCAAAGATGTGGTAAGCTGGGAACATTACATCACCTTCAAGCAGGTTAAAAAGCCGTTGGGGCCAAGCGGGTATCGATGGGAGGAGATGGCAGTAAATCTTAGTGGAAAGAAAGCATCCCATGCTGGCTGGGGAATTCTGGGAGTTGAAGTCCACACGTCTTAAAGTTGCCAAGTTTGGAGACCCTTGGAATCTTGCACTAAGCAGCAGATGGAATAACAGAATAACATAGTTGGAGGGGACCTTGGAGGTCTTCTAGTCCAGCCCCCTGCTCAAGCAGAAGACCCTGTACCATATCAGACAAGTGGCTGTCCAGTCTCTTCTTAAAAACCTCCAGTGATGAAGCACCCACAACTTCTGACAGCAAGCTTTTCCACTGGTTTTATTTATTTATTTATTAGTTCGATTTATATGCCGCCCTTCTCCGGAGACTCAGGGCGGCTTACAATGCGTTAAGCAATAGCCTTCATACTTTTCTATATACCTGCTTAGTAGGGCTTTTTTGCCCCCCCCCCTCCAAGCAGTGTTCTATTGTATACAAAGTCAGCTTATTGCCCCCACAAACCGGGTCCTCATTTTACCTACCTCGGAAGGATGGAAGGCTGAGTCAACCTTGAGCCTGGAGAGAATTGAACTCGCAGTAATTGCAGGCAGCTGGCAGCCAAGTGCTACTTTAACAGCAGTTTTAGTCTGCTGCGCCACCAAGGCTCTTTGTTCTGTCAGGAAATTCCTCCTTAGTTCCAGGTTGCTTCTCTCCTTGATTAGTTTCCATCCGTTGCTTCTTGTCCTGCCCTCAGGTGCTTTGGAGAATAGGTGGACCCCCTCTTCTTTGTGGCGGCCCATCAAATATTGGAATTCTTAGTTCTAGGATTCCGTGTTTCTATTTTGCCATTAATGCTGTTTGGAATCAGTCTCTCTCCCCACCCCCCGTTGCACAGTCCTTCTGGAAGCTCTTCTTACTTAGTTTGCATTGTTCTTGCTTCTTTCCCTGCAGAAGCTCCTGGACTATGAAGTTGAGAGTGATGAAGAGTGGGAGGAGGAGGAACCGGGGGAGTCCCTCTCTCACAGTGAAGGGGTAAGACTAAGCCTTTTCCCTGAAGTAGCAACATGCCCCGCCTTCAATGACAAAACTTTTGAAAGACTAGTGGTTGAAATGTTGTGGGTAATATGGAGTGGTGCGGTGGCCTAGAGGTGGAGCTCTCGCCTCACAATCAGGAGTCTGTGAGTTCAATCCTAGGTAGGTAGAGGCAGATATTTCTCTCTCTGGGCACAATGAGAATGTATCTACTAGGGGTGGGGGGACTCTGCATTGGCGACAGAAAGGGCATCCGGCCAGTAAACCCTGTACATCCAGTTGCCCAGACTCCACCCGCAAGGGATTATGGGGTTGCAGGTAACATCTGGAATCAGGCATACAAATGCCGCACGGGTGGTTATGGGAGCAACATGGCACTCCCGTGTGACACCTCTCCTGCGCGAGCTGCACTGGCTCCCGGTGGTCTTCCGGGTGCGCTTCAAGGTTTTGGTTACCACCTTTAGAGCGCTCCATGGCTTAGGACCTGGCTACTTACGGGACCGCCTACTACCACAAACAGCCTCCCACCGGCCGGTACGCTCTCATAGAGAGGGGCTCCTCCAGGTGCCGTCAGCCAAACAATGTCGACTGGCGGCCCCTAGTGGGAGGGCCTTCTCTGTGGGGGCACCTACTATCTGGAACGAGCTCCCCCCGGAGATACGGAGGATCCTGGATCTGCGCACCTTCCGCCGTGCTTTGAAGACACTCCTATTCCAGCAGGCCGGCCTGGCCTAATTTTCTCCCCTTTTAAATTTTTAAATTGAAATTTTAATTTGTTTTAAATTATTGAGAATTTTAATTGTCTCGGGCAAAATTATTTAATTTGGTTTTAATTATGTTTTTTAACTTTTGTATTTATGTGTTTTATTTTGTGCCTGTTCACCGCCCTGAGTCCTTCGGGAGTAGGGCGGTATACAAATTTAATAAAATGAAAATGAAAATGAAATTGGTCATCCACAGTTGGCCACATACCCCAATCTCTTGGCGCTCTGGGAGAAGATGATTGGAACAGTGTCTAACAGAAATAGCCAGAAAGGTTTTTTTTCTTACATTAAATTGTGTCCAATTATCAGAGATTGCCTGGAGAAGTCCCCACAATTTTCTTGGCGAGGTTTTTCAGAAATGGTTTGCCATTGCCTCCTTGACGGAAACTGAAACCAGAAACCAGTTGGTTTTGTGTCTAAGCAGGACTAGAACTCGCAGTCTCCTGCTTTCTAGCCTGAGGCCTTAATCCCTACACCTAACTGGCTCTCCAGCATAATTAATCTTGACCTGGCATCCTTACATCTAGGGGTGAAAAACACACTATATGGATGGATGACTGCAAGGGCAATTCCTCCTTGTGAATCAAACCAGTTCTGATTTGTGACTTTTTCCAACTGCAGCTGCCCCATAATTGGAATTTATCTTGTGTTCTTTAATCTCTGATATTCCTGAAGGCCGGCACAGACCTTTTGAGAGAGGGGAGAAGGGGGAATTCGTTCCTAAATGTGAGAGATGCATTTCTTTCAAATACCCAGAAACCCCTTTTTTTCCCCCAGTGTCATGTTTACAGTTTTTATTATAAAATACGAAAGCAAATAATAGGAAAAATGAGGGAGGGAAAGGGGAAAAGAGAAGTGTAGAGAAGAAAGGAAAAATGAAAGAAAAGGCATTGACTTCCAACTCCCTTTGGTCCGGTAGAATAAAATAATAACATCCAATCTCAACTTTTTACTTTTTCATAATAGTATAAAGTAGCCATTTCTATAACAACGAATCTATCTAATCGGTAAAATCCAAAATCAAAGTTTCATCTCCCCCCTACCCCACCTCAAGCACAAAGTCCATAAATGGTTTCCAAGGAGAAACAAAAGTAATAGTGGTTTCTTTTTTTCTTTGACCAAAACAGTCAATTTGGCCATCTCTGCTATCTTTTGCAGCCATTTGTCCATTGTGGGTATCGCAATGTCCTTCCATTTTTGCTGCATAAAGTAATCTTGTATATGGAACATACAAAAATACCCACAAACGTCTTGTCACAACTGAGAATGCCCTTTCCTTCCCAACCAGCCCTTTTTCGAAAGATCTGCCACTGAAGTTGTTCTGAGAAAAAAGTGCTCTTCCAAAGCCACTTTGTAATCTCTCCCGGTTTTCCTGTCATTCAGGATGAGGAAGAAGATGGTGGAGAGGAGGAAGATGATGATGATGGCTTTTTTGTTCCCCACGGATACCTTTCGGAGGATGAAGGCGTGACTGAAGTAAGCCCCAAATGGAAGGGCGTTTTGCTAAGACTAAGAGGCTGGAAAAATGAGCTAGGCAGTAGATGTTGGTCTACCTCAGCAGGTAGTCCTCGATTTACGACCACAGTTGAGACCAGAATTGATGTTGCTAAGTCGAGAAACTTGTTAAGTGAGTTTTGCCCGGTTTTACGAGTTTTCTTGCCACATTTGTTAAGTGAATCACTGCAGTTCTTAAGTTAGTCACACGGTTGTGAAGTGAATCTAGTGTCCCCGTTGACTTTGCTTGTCAGAAGGTCGCAGAAAGTGATCACATGACCCCGGGGCACTGCAGTCATAAATACGAGTCAGTTCCCAAGCATCTGGATTTGGATCACGTGACCCTGGGGGGGATGCTGCAACGGTCGTAAGTGTGAAAAACAGTCCTAAATCACTTTTTTCAGTGCCGTTGTAACTTTGAATGGTCCCTAAACAAACTGTTGTAAGTCGAGGACTACCTGTAGCCCTCAGGACTGATAGCCAGAGACAACCTCTGTCAAAAGGCTGCCACTCAAAGCTAAAACCCACAAATGTATTGCGCTTCCCTATTTGATTCTGCAGGAGTAGAATTAAGACTGAAAACAAAACGTAACAACAATCGTAAGCTTCAATGGATCACATGTATCAGATACATGATAGGAGTTTTTCCCAGTGTGTCTGTTACATATGCACAATCATTATTGTGGGTGGGCTGATATCACAGGTAGCCCTTGACTTACTACAGTTCATCTAATGCAGTGTTTCTCAACCTTGGAAGCTTGAAGATGGGTGGACTTCAGCTCCCAGAATCCCCCAGCCAGAGTTGAAGTCCACCCATCTTCAAGCTACCAAGGTTGAGAAACACTGATCTAATGACTGTTCCAAATTAGAACAGCACTGAAAAAAGTGACTTATAACTGTTTTTTCACAGGGTCATTACAGCATCCCTCATAGTCACATGATCAAAATTCAGACGCTTGGAAACTGACTCATATTTATGATAATTGCATTGTCCCGGGGTCACGCGATCCCCTTTTAAGTTCTTTTAAAAAAAATATTTTTTATTTTTATTTATTTTTATATGCCGCCCTTCTCCAGAGACTCAGGGCGGCTTACAATGCGTTAAGCAATAGCCTTCATACTTTTGTATATTTTATACAAAGTCAGCTTATTGCCCCCACAAACCGGGTCCTCATTTTACCCACCTTAGAAAGGATGGAAGGCTGAGTCGACCTTGAGCCTGCTGAGAATTGAACTCGCAGTAATTGCAGGCAGCTGGATGTTAAATGCTGCCTTAGTAGGAGGCATTAGCCTCCTACGCCACTCAGGCTTCTCTATATATATAAGTTTTATTGTTTTTTTCTTTCACATTCATATTTTATGAACAGAGTCTTGACCGAATCATGTCTTATACAACTTGTCATATCCAAATACAATCTACATATTTCAATTTCTGCCAAAGTATTCTTTTTCCCTACTTTTTTATCTTGTCTTAATATCTTCTATACTTATTATATAAACAGTATCATCATCCAATCCTAATTTCTGAACATTATTTCAATTAATTATATTATCTTATCCATTGTTAATCATACATATTCTCTTTCAACTTTCATATTAGTTCATTCTAACCCTAACCCTTTTAAGACCTTCTGATGAGCCAAGTCAACGGGGGAGCCAGATTCACTTAACAACCATGTTACTAATTTAACAACTACAGTGATTCACTTAACAAAGTGTGGCAAGAAAGGTCATAAAATGGGGCAAAATTCACTTAAACAAATGTCTCACTCGTCCGTCCGTTCCCCCCTCCACCCCCACCGCTGAATTCCATTGATTCTTGGTGTCAATGTTCTCCATTCAGCTGTATCCAACTCTCGGTGATTCTCTGGGCCAGGTCTCTCCACATTTTCCGATCTTGAACTATTTCTTCAAGCTGTTCTATGCTCTGGCTTGGGTCAGCTTTGAGAGTGTCCAGCCGCCGTGTTCTCTGATGGTCTGGTTTCCTTTTACCTCTAACTCCTCTTCCAAGCCTAATTGCTTTTTCCGGTGAATTCCCCTGCATGACATGGCCAAAATCAGAGCCATTAACTCTTTATCTACCACCAATTAAGCAGTTCACATTCTTGTTTACGGAGGGCATGAAATAACACTTGTACTCATTGGAACAATCCTGGCTCCTGACATCCACTAACTATAAGTTATATCCCTTCTTATGGATTCGTTTTAGGCATTATGAACTCATTGAACATACGTAACATAGGTAGTCTTTGACTTAAGCTTAGTTTAAAATTATAATGGATCCTGGAAAATCCTTGATTTAGAGCCTTGATAGTACAGGGGTTTAGTGCACCCTGTTATTAACACAGCTGCCTGCAATTTCTGCTGGTTCGAATCTCGCCAAGGCTCAAGGTTGACTCAGCCTTCCATCCTTTCTAAGGTAGGTGAAATGAGGACCCAGTTTGTGGGGGCAATAAGCTGACTTTGTATAAATATACAAAAAGGATGAAGGCTATTGCTTAACGCATTGTAAGCCGCCCTGAGTCTCCGGAGAAGGGCGGCATATAAATCAAATTAAAAAAAAAAAATATCAGATTTTTTTTTTTTTTAATAATACAAAAAGCACACAATATCCCAATATCCCCTTCTGTTTTCCTCCTAAGCCAGGAGTGTCAAACTCAATTTCATTGAGGGCCACATAAGGATTGTGTCGGGGGGGGGCAGTGTGGGCGTGGCCAGCTTGACGTCACGTGGGGGGGCGCCTGTGGTGGCCCAAGTGCTCTGTCAGCGAAAATGGGCTACCAGGCTCAGTTTTTGGGCACACACAGACCTTCCAAGCTCAGTTTTCGCTGGCAGAGGCACTGTGGGCTGGTCCTTCGCTGTTTCGAGGGTGGCCCTGCGGGCCAGATCTAAACACCCCATGGGCCATATCCGGCCCACGGGCCTTAAGTTTGACACCCCTGTCCTAAGCCATTTGAATACTATTCAAAATAACATAAGGAGTGAGTTCAATAGACAAAATCACTAAATTTTGCTAATAATTGTATAATTTGAAACCAGTTTTGGAAATCGAATTAACTGTGGTTTTAAATCTATAGAAATACAATTGTTACCGTCAGCCATTCAGTCATGTCTGACCCTTCCTTCTGAGGTGGGTAAAATGAGGACCCAGATTGTTAGGGGCAATAGTCTGACTCTGTAAACCGCTTAGAGAGGGCTATAAAGCACTGTAAATTGGTATATAAGTCTTACTGCTATTGCTAAACTCATCCCTCCCACCCTCCTTATCCCAGGAATGCGATCCCGAAAACTACAAAGTCCGCCAGAAGCTGAAAGCCATGGAGTGGGACGAGCTGATCACCAAGGGGAAAAGATTCCGCATCCTGCAGCCGGTGAAGATCGGTTGCGTTTGGGAAGGCGAGCAGAACGGTGCCGTCACAATGGCAGAAATGGGGATCCTGCAGCAATTTACAGCTTCTGTTCTCGATTCCGGCTTTGCCGAGGAAGATTTGATAGAGAAAAGCAACAAAAAGAAAACAAAGGATCAAGAAAGTAAGTGGCGGGTGGATGGAGCAAAGAACCAGGGTCCCCTGCCCAGAATGAGGGTCTTTTCTGGAATGTGCGGTGAACGGATTATTAATTTTGGCTTCTTACGTTGGTAGTTTAGACCTTCTCTTCGATGTCAAAAAGTAGCAATCAGTTTCACACTGCAGGTAGTCTTCGACTTACGACCACTGTTGAGCCCAAAGTTTCTGTTGCTAAACAAGATCATTGTTCGGTGAATTCTGCCCTATTTTATGACCTTTGTGTCCATAATTGTTAAGTGAATCACTGCAGTTGTTAAAGTTAGGAACAGGGTTGTTAAGTGAATCTAACTTCCCTCTTCTTTGCTTGCCACTTGTCTGAAATGATATAGGATCTCCTGCTCGAGCAGGAGGTTGAACTAGAAGACCTCCAGAAGGTCCCTTCTGTGCCCCACAGTTATTTTGTGGCTTCTGTTTGCTCCAGCAGCCAGGGATGCCCTCAGTGTAACTAAGATTCTGTTTTTCACTCCATTTCAGTTTTGGCCCAGCTGCTTCCGCTACTTCACGGCAATGTGAACGGAAGCAAAGTCATCATTCAGGAGTTCCAGGAATGTTGCCGCTTGGCGTTGCTGTCAGACCCCAATAGTCCGGCCTCCTCCCTGGGCAGCGGAGATGCCAGCCTCAAAGTCTCCCAAGGCCAGGCTCCGGCCTGTGAGAACACTGTTCCTTCCAAGGCCAGGCTGAAGAGGATCATCTCCGAGAACTCCGTCTACGAGAAGAGGCCCGAGTATCGGATGTGTTGGTACGTGCAATCCGAGGTCCTGAAGAACTTTGGCCAGGAGCATCTGCCGGTGCCTTGCCAGTGGAACTACATCACCCAGCTTCCATCCGTGGCCAAGGAAGAAGCGAGCAGTTTGCAAGGAGGGGCGGCAACCCAAACCCCCCCAGTCTCCGCAAAACGGAAGTCAACGCAAAGCATGTCAATAACCAAGTTCATGAGGAGACCTCCGGGGACCGAGCAGGTAAGGACGGGCTTCTGTACCCAAGTTAGTAACTCCCCCCTTGCTGGTTGTTAGCAAGCTGTGCCATCCTCGTTCTTTGCTTCACATTTTGTTTACCGACTGTGGTGGAGATTCTGACTCTCTGATCCGAAAAGCTGCGTCTTATTCACAGGCCCTGTACGGCCCACAACAGACTGTGATGGCAAACTTATTTATTTATTTATTTATTTATTTATTTATTTATTTATTTATTGGTTCAATTTATATGCCGCCCTTCTCCGGAGACTCAGGGCGGCTTACAATGCGTTAAGCAATAGCTTTCATACTTTTGTATATACCTGCTTAGTAGGGCTTTCGGCCCCCCCCTATAAAAAATTGTTCTTTTTTATACAAAGTCAGCTTATTGCCCTCACAATCCGGGTCCTCATTTTACCTACCTCGGAAGGATGGAAGGCTGAGTCAACCTTGAGCCTGGTGAGATTTAAACTTGCAGTAATTGCAGGCAGCTGGTGTTACTTAACAGCACTTTAGTCTGCTGCACCACCAAGGCTCTTGTAATGGCATGCGTGACAGGTGGCACACAGAGCCCTCCCTATGAGCATGCGCGCAGTGGCCAGCTGATCTTCCGGGTTCCGGCGTGTTCATGCGCAGTGGCAGCTGGTTTTTGCGTGAAGACCAGCTGATTGGAGCACATGTACGTGCTGGAACCTGGAAGAGAGCAGCTGGCTGGCGCTCATGCACGTGACAGAACCCGGAAGAGCAGCTGGCCGCTGCACACATGCGCACCAGCCAGCTGCTCTCTTCCAGGTTCCAGCACACACGAGCCCCCGTTTCGGTGTTCAGTGTTGAAAAGGTTAGCCATCACTGACATAGGATATAGGTAGTCCTGGACTTACAACCACAATTGAGCCTCAGGTGATTAAGGTCGCAAAGCTAGTCATCGTGTGGACTGACTCAGCTTTGCCATCTTGATTTATTTATTGTGATGGTCATTAAGTGGACCCACTCCTCTTACAAGAAAGCCCCACACACAAGTCTCCTCTCTTGGCTCACTGTTTTATTGTATGGCCAATGGGCATAGTGAAGTAGTTACAGATAATTCTCAAGTTACGACCGTAATTGAGCCCAGCAATTAAGACTGGGGTGTCAAACTCGATTTCATTGAGGGCCACATCAGGGTTGTATTTGATCTTGGGGGGCTGGGATGGGCGTGGCCAGCTCGATGTCACTCATTTCGGGAGCGCCTATGGTGGCCTGAGCACTCTGCCAGCAAAAATGGAGCTCTGTTTTTGCTGGCTTAGGTACCACGGGCCGGTCCTTCACTGTTTCCAGGATGCCTATCCATCCCCCGGGTCAGAGCTAAGCACCCCATGGGCCGGGTCCGACCCACAGGCCTTGAGTTTGACACCCCTGCTGTAAGTCATGACAGTCATTGAATGGGTCATCATAAGACCGGGTTCCAATTTTGCCATCTACTTTGGGTGCGAAAAACTCAGATCCGGCTTTGCTTCGGTGTAACCACTTGGCTTTAGTAGAGTCTATTTTCGCTAACAATGGCCTCGACAGCATTTCTTTCCCAAGTTTGACGCCAACGTTTGACATGCCTCTTTTGTTCAAGGCGGAAATGACAGAGATGGATGGATTTCAGGCAGACACCGAGGAGGAAGACGACGACGACTGCGTCATCATAGATGTACAGCCAAGCCAAGGCAAGCCGGCTAATGCAGGTAGATCCTTGCTTGTTCAAAGTCCCACAGTCGGAGGGGGAAAACCAAGCTGGCTAAACATCAGTGTTGCATGGAGACAATTCCATCAGACCCAACTAAGTTGAGGAAGACTTCTAATCCAAACTAGTTAAGACCCTCTGCCAGTCCCAGAACAATAACTTGTATTAAACCAGCAATGTCCGTTTGGTGTGGTCAAATGTACAGAAACCAGGAGGCTGCGAGTTCTGGTCCTGCCTTAGGCATGAAGTCAATTAGCTGTCCTTGGGCCAGTCCCCCTCTCTCTCAGCCCCATAAAGCAGGCAAGGGCAAAGCCACTTGCCATGGGGTGAAATGCTATCGGTTCGCACTGGTTTCGGCGAACTGGTTGCAGAGGCAGCACAAGGCTCCATCCACCCGCCGGGATGTCGTTACTTCCTGGTTTTAACCAGGAAGTAACCTGTTTTTTACCCTCTGTGCATGCACAGAGGGTCCAAGGGTGCATGTGATGCGAGCGCACGGCGCGTGCACTTCCAAACCGGTAGGGAAGGTAAGTCGATTTCACCCCTGCACTTGCCCAAATCTTGCAAAGAAGCCTGGATACTGGTTAGTCCAGGTGGTCACCAGGAATCCAGAGTCACTCAAGGCAGTAAAGAAAATTGGAAATAAACAAGAAATAAACCCCAGTTCAATTACATCCAAAACATGGATGGAATTTTTTCATCTTAGCTGCAACCGTCCGTCATCTTTTCAGAAACGGCTTTCAATATTCAATAAGCAGTGATAGTTTTTTAAAAAAATTGCCACTGCCTCACAAAAAGCAGGATATTCCTTCAAGGTGTAGTGGTTAAGGTGTCCAGAAACAGGAGTTATAGTCCTGGATGAAAGCCAGCTGGGTGATTCTGAGCCAATCTCCAGGAGACAGCGAGTTCTAGTTCTTCTTTAGACATGAAAGCCAGCTGGGTGACTTTGGGCCAGTCACCAGGAGAGTCCGAGTTCCAGTCCTGCCTTACGCATGAAATCCCCCCCCCTCCCCGGGTGACTGGGCTCACCACTCTCAGCCCAGCCCACCTCACAGGGTTGTTGTGAAGAATATAGAAGGAATGTTACAGATGTCTACCACCTTGAGTTGCTTATAATAGGTCGTCCCAAAGGTACTTTTTTCAGGAGGCAACTGGATTTTGTTTTTTCTTTGAAGATGTGACCCCAAGGACACAGACAAACCTCCAAGTGGCCTCAATGACCCTCAATAACTCTCCAACTTTGGCAACTTTAAGCCTGGCAGACCAACTCCCAGAATTCCCCAGCCAGCTTTGAGGTCCGCCAGGCTTAAAGTTGCCAAGGTTGGAGACCCCTGCTCTAAAAGGATGCAAATGACCAACTGTCTGCAAGGAATACAAATCCTTCCATTTCCCCACCGTCCAGTCAGAGCTGAAGAAGCTTCTTGGAGGAGAAGCGAAATGTCTTTAAAAGAAAAAAACCCAAAAGTCCGGTTGCCTCTTGAAAAAAAGCACCTTTTGGGACAATGGATGACGGAGAATCTCCATAGACTCTTATAATAGGTCCTGCTACACAGCAAGCTTCAACAGGGCTATGTTCTCACCCAGCTCCCCAAACATGACAATCCCCCCCCCTTTTTTTTTAATTTGATTTATATACCGCCCTTCTCCGGAGACTCAGGGCGGCTTACACTGCGTTAAGCAATAGCCTTCATACTTTTGTATATTTATACAAAGTCAGCTTATTGCCCCCACAAACTGGGTCCTCATTTCACCTACCTTAGAAAGGATGGAAGGCTGAGTTAACCTTGAGCCTGGTAGGATTCGAACCTTCAGTAATTGCAGGCAGCTGTGTTAATAACAGGGTGCTTTAAACCACTGTGCTACCAAGGCTCTTGATGTGCTACTACCAGTTTCTTGATGTGAACTCAAAAGATTCCTTTAATTAGGAGTGCCGGCAGCCCCGTCAAAAAGTTTCTCTCAACATAGGCTAACAAGTCCATCCAGCCGGAAGATGAATAGTTGTCTACCACACCTATTCATCTTCAACCCCCCCTGCCTTTCATTCCCAGAGTTAGGGTGGGGCTTCGCTAGCAGCGGTGGCTCTTCCGTCCCAAGGACCAGCCCATACATTTCCACTGCTCTCCTCCTCTCTGCCTTCTGTGCAGCCATGTGTCAGGCACTGGACCCAGCTGTTCCTCCTCTTCTTATCAGCCACCTCCAGACCTGGGGGCTGTTGACTCTCCATCTGAGGGCTGACGGATAGCCCAGGCTCTGCCAGCTCCATTCCCTCTTCCCCCTCAGAGCTCCCAGTTTGCCCTGATGCTGACCTTGACTCCCACACCTCCTCCTCCTCCTCCTGCCGGGCCGGCAGCCGACAGAACAAGTAGCTAGTAGAATAGAAGCAGCATTCTCTCTCGCACTGATCTCCCATATTTATATTCAAGTTTTCTCATTTTCACAACGGGTGCCCTGGCAAAGATGCCGGTCTTCCCCCTCTGTGCCTTACAGAAACGGGGAAGCTGTTTTTTAAGTGAAACCGTTGTGTCTTTGCAGCACCCGAACGGACGACTTCCGAAGCAGAGCCAGCCACCACGGCTACCAGCAACTTCCCGAACACCTTTTGATATACGCATCCCTATTCTTTCCCCCCCCCCTTTTGTACGTATGTAGAATTCTTTTAGCTTATTGTAAAACCCTCGTGTATCTTATTTTTTTTTGTACGAGATACTTGAACATACTGTGTTCCTTGTAAAGAGAAGACAGCACTTTGTTCGGCTCCTCCACCAGTTCCACCAAACTGGTGGAAGCTCAAGACATATTTTTTAGAGGAAGGCGGGGGTGGGGAGGGTGTAGGTGAATAAAAACATAGGGCATATAATCTCTTCTAATAAAAGCATTATTGAATTTTTGATGGGCTCAGTAAGTGGTGCCGTGATTTTTTTTTTTTTCACCTGAATTTGAAAGTGTTTAATCTGGGTTTATTATGGCTGCTCACATGACATCTAAAATAGAGGTCTCTGAGGCGCTGGCTGAGCTTGGCTGTTTTCTTGAAGACGTTTCATGACCCAACTAGGTAACATCAATGCTCGAAGGGTGTGTGGTGTTTGCTCTCTATAAACAAGTGGCTTGTCCCGTCAGTATTGGTGGGAGCGTTCTTGGTGGTTCCTTGATTACGCTGTTATATATTGTTTTGTTGTGGACCGGCAGCTGGCAGCAGAGTCAGACAGTGAGGAGGTTGAGAAGGAACCTGGGCCAGTCCTGGGGGCTGGGGAATGCTCGGATGAGGGCTCTGCGTCGGAGGCAGAGAGGGAGATAGACAGCAGTGAGGCAGAGGAACAGCTGGAGCCTGTTCCCAGTGTGCTCATGCACAGAGCTGCCAGAAGACAAGATCAACTCAGAAAGCAGGGTCGACTTGGGAGTAAAGCCACACCTTGGAGGTGATTGGCCCCTCCCATAGGAAACAAAAGAGGGGGGGAGGCTTTTCCAGGAAACAATTTGTTCGGTCGGTCGTTTCAAAAGTGGAAAGTTCTGTTTGTGACTCTGAGAGACTCTGTGCCAAGTCTTGCCTTACTCTGCGTTTGGAAACAAGTTACGTGGCAGCTTGCCAAAAGAGATGAGGTCTGTGTTGATAAATATTCCTTTGAAAAACTGTTTGGACAAACCTTGCTGATTGTGAATGAATGAAATTCACGGTTGTGTAAACAAAAGGGGTTTTGCCGGGGCCAATTCCTGCTTCCTGCTTTTTAAGGGAGCCTAGGTCAGTATAAGTTTGTTGGTCCAAATTGGTTGTGCAAGCCGCTGTATATAAACAGAGCAAACCTTTCTAGCACTGATGTTACCCGGTTGGGTCATGAAATGCCTGCAAGAAAACAACCAAGGACCCAGCCAGCACCAAGGACCCAGTCCTTTTCTTCCTCCCCACAACTAGCACTGATGATATTACCTAGTTGGGTCATGAAATGTCAGCAGGAGAGCACCAAGGACCTGACAGTTCAACTCCGAGCTACAAATATTCCCTTCTATTGACAGAGCTCTCTGCATCTTACACTTTTTCTGAGTTCTAACTCGCCTTTCCAAGCGAACCTTGTGTTTTGTTTGTTTTTTTCCTCTCCTTCATGGCTGCCACAAGCAGAGGTGTGCGTTCTGCAAATGTCCCACTGTGCCCCTTGTTCTTGTTGCCCCCTCTAAAAGCCCCAATCCTCTTCCTTCTGGGCTTTCAACAAGCGCCTCCCACCAAATCCCCTCCCCGCACATCAAGCAGGAAAAAAAGAAGTGGTACAATTCTTGGGACAAATGTTATTTTCTTAAGCTCCGTTTAGGAAGATCTACTCAAAGGTGTCAAACTCAATTTCATTGAGGGCCGCATCAGGGCTGTGGTTGACTTGGGGGAGCATGGCCAACTGGGGAGGCGTGGCCAGCTTGACGCCACTCCCCAAACTTGGGTATTGGATAGACGGGGCTGAACCAACACGGGACGACCCCTTACATTTTCCAGGACAGCTCCGAGGGCCGGTTCTGACCAGTTTAGATCCAACCCACAGGAGTTGTGTTTGACACCCCAGCTCTACATGCTCTACAGCGTCAATTCATCTAGCCCGGTGCTTTTTGAACTTGGCCGCTTGAAGAATTGTGGACTTCAGATCCCAAAATTCCCCACCCAGCTACGTACTTACATTGAGATTTCAAGGCAGAGAATTTTAGCCAATGTTTCCCAATCTCGGCAATCTGTGGACTTCAGCTCCCAGAATTCCCTAGCCAACCCTGCTGATCTAGCTCATAATTTGGGACTGTTCCAGGAATTCAGATCAAGAACCATCTTGTAAAGATGTTGCTAGAAAGGGCCAATCAGAAGACTTCTGGCACACCAGACCAGTGGTGGGTTCCTCCCGGTTCTGCCGAGCCGGTAGCGGTGACGATATGACATCACCAAACTGGTTCTGCCCCACCCCCGTCCACCCACCAATCCCCGCGTTATTCTTACCTTTTATTTGGCCCCACCCCCAATCTATTGCTGCCTCCTGAGTCCCAGCTGATCGGCTAGAAGGAAAAAGGGGTTCAAAGGGCCGCCCTACAGCTGATCAGTGTTAAAAGGCAGTGTGGTGGTAGACCGGTGCCTCCAAAAACAAATGAGTAGACCGGTACAGCTCTGCAAGCAGTTAAAAGCCTGGTAGACCAGTACCTCTGCTAAATCCTAAAGAACTGTCACATGACCAACAAACCAGCCCACAGAACCGGTAGTAAAAAAATTTAGAACCCACCCCTGCACCAGACGCATCAGCCTTATGCTATTAAAAGAAGCCGAGTCTCTATTCCAGGAACGTGTGTGTGTTTCTGCAACTCTTGGCCCACGCAGTATCTGATCCACCTCCAAGGGGCTACTCCCTACGGCCATTAGATAATTAATCAGCCCTCCCCAAACACAGAGCCAAGCAAACATTTTAAACAGCTGCCTTGCTTTTAAACATCATCAAAACAAGATTAGTGGTACAGTTTTTATACCTCACACTTTGGTTGTGAATCTGCTCGGGGGAAAAAAAAATACATCACTTAAATCCAGAGCCTTCCTGGAAAGTGGGGGGGGGGGGGAGAAGAAAATGACATTTTTTTGCAAGTGACTTTTCCAAGGGCTGCATTTAAGTGGGTTTTAAGAGTCCTGCTTCCAATTCAAAGAGATTCCCCAGACCATGGGATAAGAGGTAAAAAAAAATAAAATAAATAACAACCTCCCCTTTTTGACGTGTATCTTTGTACATCATAACAGTGGCATTTTAGCTCCCCGCTGTCGCCTCCGTTGAACTCTGAAAGGAGGCTCTACTTGGAGCCACCGACAAAATCAAAAATTGTTAACCCCACACTGCTAAAATGGGGTGAGGTGGGGGGGCACTGTGTGGCTCCACATTTTTATCTCCTTGCCCTGCCCTCCCCAGCAACATCAAACAAAAATCTAAAGCGGCGTTCCTTATTCCTCCCAAAGAACTAACAGAGGAAGCTTCAAGTCCACAAAAACGGGGCAGAGACACTCAAGGCAACTGTACAGCCCAGAGGAATCATCTCCCACATTTCTTGCAACAATTTCTTCCCCGAAACTTCCCCTGGAAAAAAATCCAAAAAACTATGGGATCGGATTCTTCAGAACTCTTTCCCACAACCTACAACTTAGCAGCAGCGACAACGCACTCGTTGGCTAGAGTAGTGTACGTACGTTCCTCCTTCTCCCCTATAAGGCTAACAGCTTATCTACGACCTAAAAAATAATAATAAATTCGACGTGATTCGGGACCTCCTTGCGGGCCTTGTATCTCCCCCGTGAACAAAGTGCTGAGTGAAGCAACCATTTTGCCAGAAGAAATGCCAGCGGCACCGACACCGTAACCGGGGGAAATCTTTTAGGCAGACATGCTCCCGTTTGTTCAGCCTGGCTGCGTTGATCTTTTTCCACCCCAAAAGGTGCTTCGAAGCGAGAAAAAGATCAGTAAAAACGGGGATCGATGAAACTGCAGACACAAAAAAACAGAAGAAGCGACGCTGGAAAAATATCCTCCCAAGTTTGACAGCTCCACATGCCAAGCCCAGGGGGAGGGGTGGGGAGAAGCCGAATCAGCTGTTCTGCCGGCAGCTGCCCTCTCGCCAGCCGGCTGACACCAACCGGAAAAGTCACGTCTGTGGCTCGAGTGGGCAGGAAGCAGGGAAAGTCAGAGGCCGGCTTCGGAAGAGTCGGGGACCACACAGGACGGAACCGGATCCAACCCCATTGCGCCTTTATTTTCAGGAGAGCATCTGCACCGTGAGCAGCAGGTCGGGTTTCAGCACGCTTCCCATGTGCTCGCCCCTGGAGGCTTTGATATCCTCCATGACCTCGGCGTCCCAGATGAAGGTCAGAAGTGCCGAGGGCACCTGGGAGGAGGAGGAAGAAAAAAAAAAGCTTAGCAGGCATTTTCAATTGTGTGCATTTTAATTGTGATACAATTAAAAGCACACAATTAGTCCCAAAAACTCTCTTTTTATTTCAACGGCTGTGAGTTCTGTTCATTACCATCCCGTGATGAGTCACAAACAGCCCGTAAAGAGTCCGACAGAAGTCTGCCACAGTCCTTCGGGATAAGGCTGATAAGCACCCACCTTTATCTCCCTTGACACGCTACCAAGACCTAGGAGCCTTGATAGTACAGTGGTCTACGCACCCTGTTATTAACACAGCTGCCTGCAATTTACTGCTGGTTCGAATCTCTCCAAGGCTCAAGGTTGACTCAGCCTTCCATCCTTTCTAAGGTAGGTGAAATGAGGACCCAGTTTGTGGGGGCAATAAGCTGATTTTGTATAAATATACAAAAGGATGAAGGCTATTGCTTAACGCATTGTAAGCCGCCCTGAGTCTCCGGAGAAGGGCGGCATATAAATCAATTTTTTTAAAAAAAATTGGCAATTAGCTTTGCAAGGCCATACAGAGCACAGAGTCAAAACGGAGCTTCAGAATTTAAACCGATCAACATGAACAAAGTTGCTTCCTGCAAAGGCTCACATGGCTTTGCTCCTCTTTTTTGTCTTATGGGAGAGGCCAATCATCTCCAAGCCTTACTCTCGAGTCGTCCCTTTCGTCTTAACTGTTCTTGCCTTCTGGCAGCTCTGCGCATGCGCACACTGGGAACAGGCTCCCCCTGTTCCTCTGCCTTGCTGAAGTCCGATCTGGAGGCCCCGGAGGCAGCACATATCTCCCAGATGGCCCTGGCCCCAACTCTGCCTCCGACGCAGAGCCCTCATCTGAGCCTTCCCCAGACTCCAGGACTGGCCCCATGTTCCTCCCCAGCCTCCTCAATGTCTGACTCTGCTGCCAGCTCTGCAGGCCACCGGCAGACCACAACACCGGCGTTGAACTGATGCAGATGTAAGTAATCCTTGACTTACGACTGCGGCAAGAAAGGTCACAAAATGGAGCAAACCTCAACCAGTGTCTTGCTTAGCCGTGGGCATTTTGGCCTTGATTGTGGTCGCAAGTCAAGGCCTAACTATGCTGCCTTCAGTGGAAAATGTCTATGGTGATTCTCCAGGTCATTGTTGTCCCCACAGGTGCTTTTTTCAAGAGGCAACTGGACTCCAAGAGAACAATAGACAAAGCAACATTGTCATTCCATACGTTGCAGGTATATTGGAAAAGCTCAGGAGGATCTTCAGCCCACACAACATACGTGCAGATTTTAAACCCGAGAATACACTAAGCTTGGTCCACCCCAAGATACAAACTGAGCAACGTGGTATATGCAGTACAATGCAGTGAGCCATCTGCAGATCTGTACATTGGGGAAACAAAACAGCCACTTCACAAACACATGGCACAACATAGGAGAACAAACCTATCAGGACTAGATTCAGCGGTCCATCCTTTAAAAGACAAAGGCCACTCTTTTGAAGACAGCAAAGTCCACATTTTGGACAGAGAAGACAGCTGGTTTGAAAGAGGGGTCAAAGAGGCCATCCGTGTCAATACTGAACAGCCCTCTCTCAACAGAGGGGGAAGGATACAACCTCATCTATCTCCAGTCTAGAACTTGGTTCTTTTCAACAGTTCCAAATAGGCTCCACACCCATTTGCACTAATCAGGTGACCCCGAGGACACAGATAAAACTCCAAGTGGCCTCAACGACTTTCTAAAAGGATGCAAATGACCAGCTTTGTCTGCAAGGAGTATAAATCCTTCCCTTCCCCACCGTCCAGTCAGAGCTGAAGCAGCTTCTTGGATGAGAAGCGAAACGTCTTCAAAGAAAAACCCAGAAAGTCCAGTTGCCTCTTGAAAAAAAGCACCTTTGTGATTTCAGTGGAAAAGTTCTTAAATATCTTAAATATCTCCGTCTGTGGAGATATTCCGATATGTATCTGCCTTGAAACTAGCCCATGTAATTATGACAAAGATTATCACAGTACTATTTATGACATAATACAGAACATCCTAAAATATTTCTTGTGGTCAACCCTCTGGTTGTGTGCTACACGTGATTTGACATAGGCTTTTTTTCAAGGCAGATCCATCTCGGGAATATCTCCCTGAATTCCTAAGAACTTTCCCAGAAAATTTAGGCATTTTGCCATTGTAGAAGGCAATTGGTGAACCTGGTAAGGAAATCTCTCTGAAATGGTGACCGAATGGGTCACAGATTGCCTTTATTTATTTATTTATTTATTTATTTATTTATTTATTTATTTATTTATTTATTTATTTATATTTTTATTTAGATTTTTATGCTGCCCTTCTCCTACTGGACTCAGGGCAGTGAACAGCCAAGAATAAAAACATCACATGCAAAATTTAAGATTAATTTTAAAAGAATTAAACAAGTTTTGGCCCGATATAAAATTTAAAACACCCCAACTAAAATCAATTTATAATTAAAAATATCTAAAAATATCTAAAGGGGGGGGTCAAGCCAACCCAGCTTGATGAAATAAAAAAGTTTGAAGGGCACGGCGAAAAGCACGGAGATCTGGGATCTTACGTATCTCCGGGGGCAGGTTGTTCCAAAGGACAGGTGCTGCCACAGAGAAGGCCCTCCCTCTGGGGGTCGCCAGCCGACATTGCCTGGCTGATGGCACCCTGAGGAGTCCCTCTCTGTGGGAGCGTACTGGCCGGTGAGAGGCTATCGGTGGCAGAAGGCAGTCCCATAAGTACCCAGGCCCTAAACCATGGAGTGCTTTAAAGGTGGTAACCAATACCTTGAAGCGCACCCGGAAGACCACCAGGAGCCAATGCAGCTCACGCAGGAGAGGTGTCACATGGGAGCCCCCCATCGCTCCCATAATCCCCCGCGCGGCCACATTCTGCACCAGTTGGAGCCTCCAGGTGCTCCTCAAGGGGAGCCCCATGTAGAGAGCATTACAGTAGTCCAGGCGAGAAGTGACGAGTGCCTGAGTGACCGTGCGTAAGGAGTCCCGATTTCTCCCTCAACCTACTTTTTCCTTTATATCTTGAAGGTCTTGAAGGATGTCCTAATTAAATCATGAGCCTCGAGCCAAGCTTCAAAAGAAATCCAGTTATTTATTAGGAGCTTCATGTTGGCATGTTCCCAAGTGAAGCCAGCTCTGACCCTACGTAATTTACGCCCCAATTATGACCCTGTTTCCCTCCTCCCCCCAGGGTGTGTCATCAATCACGTTCGCCAACGGTTGTAGAGGTCACTCCCCTCCGGCTGCTGTGGGTAACCCTGGGATACAGCCTTGAGAGAGATAAGCATGGAATGTGCATCGGTCTTTGGCTGCCTTGCCATTTTGCAGGTTTCCCATCCACCCTGGCAACTTGAGAGCAGGCCACCTTGGCAACTTTAAGCCTGGTGAACTTCAACTCCCAGAATTCCCCAGCCAGCTTTGCCACCAGGCTTAAAGTTGCCAAGGTTGGAGATCCCTGCTTTATCTAATACAACCAAGAACTCAATATCTGCACAGAAGTTTCACTTTACGTCTTCTGAACCATCTTCCGTTTCTCTCAAGGCCTACATGTTTTAAATCTACTGATGGGCAACCTGGGCAGAAATAGTATGCAGAATAGGCAAAATGTCCTATCCGTCCTTCTCACCTGCTTCTCTCTTGTCTCTCCTATTTTAATTATTCTCCGGGAATTAAAACAGGAGTTTTTCAGCTTATTCAAAGCAACGTACTGCATTCTACGAAGGCCCCGTTTTTTTAAAAATGCCTTTTATTTGAAACAATAAAATCTTCTTTCTTTTGGATGAAGGTCCACTGGTCTTTAAAAATCAATCCATGGATACAAGAATCGGCCAAGATGAATTTAAGGGTTGAATATCCTCTTTTATACCGACAGTGGAGGGAAACTTGGTACTAGCTTAGAGTTGGAAGCAGAATTGGGCTCGGAGAAACACGTAAATTTATTACACAAGTAGTCCTTGATTTACGACGACAATGGAGCCCCACATTTCTGTTGCTAAGTGAGACATTGGTAAAGTGAATTTTGCCATTTTACGACTTTTCTTGCCACAGTTGTTAAACGAATCACTGCAGTTGTTCAGTTAGTAACACGGTTGTTAAGTGAATGTGGCTTCCCCGTTGACTTTGTTTGTCAGAAGGTCGTAAAAGGGGATCACGTGACCCCGGGACACTGCAACCGTCATAAATATGAGCCAATTTTCAAGCATCGGTCCAAATTTTGATCAGGTGTCCGCGGGAATGCTGCGACGGTCATAAGTGTGTGAAATGGGTTTTTTTTTTCATTCCTGTTCTAATTTTAAAAAGTCACTAAAGGAGTACAGGCAGGCCTTAACTTACAACAGTTCATTTAGTGACCGTTCAAAATTACAACGCCACTGAAAAAAGTGACTTATGACCGTTTTTCACACTTAACAACTGTTGCAGCGTCTCCACAGTCACACGATCAGATGCTTGGCAACTGACTCCTATTTATGACGGTTGCAGTGCCCCGGGCTCACATGATCCCCTTTGGCGAACTTCTGACCCGCAAAGTCCACGGGGAAGCCGGATTCACTTAACAACCGGGTGAGTAACCTAACAACTTGCAGTGATTCACTTAACAGCTGTGGCAAGAAGAAAAAAAACGTAAAATGGGACAAAACTCAGTTAACGAACGTATCACTTATTGCAACGTACATTTTGGGCTCCGTTGTGGTCGTAACTCGAGGACAACCTGCAATTCAGGGATGAAATTCGACCAGCTTGGACCGATTCGGGCGAACTGGTAGGGATGATTTGAATTGGTTCGCCGAACCGGTAAAAACCAACCCTGGTTGGCCCTGCCTATGCCCACTCAGTCGCCACTCACCCAGCCCACCTACCCCGCCCTATAGGGCAAGACTTTTCTCCCTCCATTCAGAGCAGAGCTGCTGCTCCCTTTATGGTCCGCCCCCCCACCCGCCCCCTCCCTCCTGGGGACTACCTTAAAGAGACAGGCTGCATTAGCTCCGCTGTGCATGGAGGGAAAGAAGTGCAGCTTCTCTCTGCCAGAGAATTCAACGTTAAATGCTGCAACAGAGAGAATCCTGAAGTTTTCTCTCTGTTCTGTCCCCGTACCACACACGCACCCCGACGGACGGCCCGGAGTTAATAAGCCACACGACAAAACTCTTTGAAGATAAAGCTGGCAGCAACCCAGTGGCTAGCTGCCAATTCAGACTTTACTCACACAAAACAAAGATTAGACTGCAAGCATTCCGATAAAACAGGCAGTGTGTCAACAATACAAGGATTAATCCAAATGCAGTCTGATAAAGCAGGCAAAGTCCAGTAACACAGAGATCATGGAGTATTTCCAGTTTTTGCTCATCACAAACTGAACCGGCCACCACACCCACATTTATACCCTGTGGGGTGTGGTCCAGTGACTCAGCTAATCTCTGGCACGCCTTCCCCTCTGCTGCGCACGCTTCTCCCTGCGCCTCTGTCGCAGGTCCAGCCAGCACTTATCTTCTTCGTCGCTGTCCACCTGTGGCTGCGGGGACGTGCTTGCCTCTGAGCCTATCGTTTGGCCTTCGGTGTCCTCCGGAGGCATTGCCAGAGAGGAGGGTCCTGGAGAGGGAAGCCTTGCCAACTCCTCTCCCTCACTCTCAGAGTCTGCATCTGTCGATAGCCCAGGCTCAGGCAACGGAGCCACAACACTCTCTTCATTCACAGTGGAGCTGCTGCAGCCTGTCCCTTTAAGATACTTCGACCCCCAGGAGGGAGGGGGCCGGGGGGGAGACCATAAAGGGAGGAGCAGCTCCGCTGTGCATGGAGGGAGAGAAGTTCATCTCCTCTCTGCCACAGCATTTACTATGAGCCCTTCTGGTGCTCATACACACATTTTTTTCCTACCGGGTTCTGTGGGCGTGGCTTGGTGGCAGGGTCATGTGACTGAGTAGGCATGGCCATGAGTGACATCGAGTTGGCTGCACCCACTCAGAGGACCCCACCACCCTCACCAAGCCACGCCCACAGAACCAGTAGGGGAAAAAATTGAATGTCACCATTGCTGCAATTGTAAGCCGAAGACTATCTATAATGCTGAAGATCTATATGCTAGAAGATCATATAACAGCCGTGGCCAGAGGAGCTTTCTATCAGGTTCGCCTGATTCGCCAATTGCGTCCCTTTCTAGACCGGGACTCATTACGCACAGTCACTCAAGCCCTCGTCATTTCCCGACTCGACTACTGCAATGCTCTCTACGTGGGGCTCCCCTTGAAGTGCACCCGGAAGCTCCAACTGGTCCAGAATGCGGCCGCGCGAGTAATTATGGGAGCAACATGGCGCTCACATGTAACACCCTCTTCTACGCGAGCTGCACTGGCTTCCGGTGGCCTTCCAAGTGCGCTTCAAGGTGTTGGTTCTAAGTGCTCCATGGCTTAGGACCTGAGTACTTACGAGACCACCTGCTGCAACCGATAACCTCCCACCAACCAATACGCTCTCACAGAGTAGGCCTACTCATAGTCCTATCATTAAAACAATGTCGTCTAGTAGTTCCAAGGGAGAGAGCCTTCTCTGTGGGGGCACCTAATCTTTGGAACAGAATACCCCCTGGAATACGAATAATCCCAGATCTTCGCACTTTACGACGTGCCCTGAAGACCTTTCTGTTTCAACAAGCAGGGCTAGCATAAACATCTAAATTCTATGCCAAGGTCTTAGCAGATACACCAAATTGGCTCAATTTATTATTTACTGTTTATTAAAAAAAAAACACAACTATTATATGTATATGAAATCTTAATCTGTTCACCGCCCTGAGTCCTTCAGGAGAAGGGCGGTATAGAAATTCAATAAATAAATAAATAAAGAAAGAAAGAAAGCAACTGCCCGTCTTGAGAGGGAATATGAAGCCGCCCTGTTCAATTGTTTTAATCCCCAGAAATTCAGGCAAAACGGAGAATTGGCAGTTCCTTCTCTCTAAAGGAACCGGATCCTTACCAGCCCGCTCTCGTTGAGCGCCAAGTTCTCGTCGGTCAGTTTGTGGCCCCCGGGGGCCAGCAGGTCAAACGGCAGCCAATCGTTCTGCAGAGTCTCCCGGACAAAATGGAAGACGGCTGAAATGGGCTCCCGGGCGTAGAATGTCCCTGCGGGAACAGGAGGAAGAGGGAGGAAAAAAATATGAGTTTTCAGCCGCCTTTCGTAGCACGGAGAGGAGTCGTAATGGCGGTGTTCATTGAACGACCGCAGCATCTGCTTAATGACGCCCTGGGGGAAAAAAAAACCTCAGAAAATTAGGCACAGTCCCATGGCAAGTTGCTTAAACAATTGCCATGACTTTTAACGACCGTAATTCCGAACTCAATTACAGTCGTAACTTGAGGATCACTCGTGAGTAAGGAATAGACCATAGAGACCAGCAGTGGTTCTTCAGGATTTCACGTAGGACGGGAATCTCCAAACTTGGCAACTTTTAAGACTTGTGGACTTCAACTCCCAGAATTCCCCGGAGTTCCCAGGCTAGGTGCATCGAACACCTGACTCCAGTAAAGCCTTCGCTGACTGCAGGTAATCTTTGACTTACAACCATTCGTTTAGTGACCGTCTGATGTTACAACTGCACTTGAAAGAACACGACTTAATGATTGTTTTTCACACTTAATGACCGTTGCGGCATCACCTTGGTCATGTGATCAAAGATGCTTGGCAACTGACTCACATTTATGACGGTTGCAGTGTCCCGGGGTCACACGATCCCCTTTTGCGACCTTCTGACAAGCCGAATCGACGGGGAAGCCAGATTCACTTAACGACCCTATTACTAACTGAACAACGGCAGTGATTCGCTTAAATTCGGAAAATGGAGCACTTAACAGCTGTCTCGCTTAGCATCAGACATTTTGGGCTCAACTGTGGTCGTAAGTTGGGGACTACTTTTACCGTATTTTTCAGAGTATAAGACCACTCCCCCGCCCCCCAAAAGAGGATGAAAATTTGGGTGCGTCTTATATACCGAATGTAGCCAAAAACGCAAGGCACGGAGGCGGCGATGTTCTGTGGCAATCCCTGCAGCCTGGAACAGCTGATTGGGGGTATTCCTGGAGGCTGATCCTCCCCAATCAGCTGCTTCTGCTGAATCAGGCTGCAATAAGGTGCTGAAGCTGACCTGGCTGTTCACTATTTGCTGCACGGACTCAGAGTTTGCAGCAGCAATCACATCCAGAAAGCACACACAAGTAACTGATTCAGCAGGATTCAATAACTTCTCTTTATATATAACATAACACATGAAGTAAATATACAATACCAAAAGCAGGTTTTCCAACGTGGCAGTAAATACAAGCAAAACCCAAGCAGAAGAGAGGAGTTTCAGTTTTGAGCAGCAGACTATTTAGTTCAGCACAGACTCAGAGCTGCAGACCTAAGGACACACCCAGGCTCCTTGCTGTCTCCTTCCTTATTGCTCACACAGAAAATACTGTTTCATTTTCCAAACAGCCCTCAACTCTTACACACTGACAGGACGCTAGCCAGATGAATACCGATGGATGCTGGTAGGCAGAGGCAGAATTTTTTTTCTTATTTTCCTCACCAAAAACTAAAGTGCGTCTTATACTCCTAAAAATACATTTACTTATATATATATATTTATATAATATATTTAATTTTAATTTATTTATTAGTAGTCCTCGACTTACAACCATTCACTTAGTGACATTCAAAGCTACAACAGCACCGAAAAAAGTGACTTAGGACCTGTTTTCACATTTACGACCAGTGCACCATCCCCACGGTTATGTGATCAAAATTCAGACATTTGGCCACTGACTCATATGGCTGCAGCATTCCGGGGTTATATTATCCCCTTTTCCGACCTTCTGATAAACACAGCCGATGGAGGGGAAAGCCGGATTCACTTAACAACTATAGCAAGAAAGGTCGTAAAATGAGGCAAAATTCACTTAACAAGTGTCTTGCTTAGCAATGGACATTTCTGGCTTGATTATGGTCTTAAGTCGAGGACTACCTGTGCTGCGCGGCCAACCGTCAGCCCCCCCCCACTTTACCTTGCAGGATATACTCGTCAGGGAGGCGAATGCGTAAGAGGGTGTAGTTGTATCGCCTCAGCTCCCGCTGTTCCTCCTTCTCCCTCATGGCTTTCGTCCTCAGCATGGAGGCCTTCTCAACCGCGTCTGTCCTTCAGAGAGAAGAGAAGAGGGTCAAAAGCGGAAAGGACAGAGAGTCCTCGGCTTACGACTGGTCCCTTAAGTCAGGGGTCTCCAACCTTGGCAACTTTTAAGACCGGTCATTGGTCACTTTCTCCAGTGCCGTTGTAACTTTGAGCGGTCGCTAAATGAACTGTTGTTAAGCCGAGGACCCCCTGCAAACAAATCACTTTTTCCAGTGCCGCTGTAAACTTTAAACGGTCACTAAATGGATTGTTGTAAGCCAAAGACTATAAACAAAGCCCAGGCCAAGCCAGGAAAACGGCATGTCGAGAAAGGCTGGTTTTACGACCCACCAGATCTGACCGACGGGGTCCCTCACTCACCGTATCCTCTGCTCCCTTCTCAGCTCCTCCACGGTGAGGTTGAAGAAGTCGCTCGGCAGCTCGAAGTGAGACGCTTGTGGGGAAGGCTTGAAAATTTGGAGCTGTCGATCCAGCTTAGCCCTCACCGGCTCCCCATTCAGCAGCTTCTCCTTGTGGTCCTTCAGGTCCTCCAGCTTCTCCAAGGCTTCGTCCTTCAACACATAGAAGTCCTCCGTGGCTTCTTCTGGAAGAAAAAAATGGGCCTGTTCTGAGCCAGCTCCTCAAACACGACAAACCCCTCTGAGGTAAACTCAAAGATTCCTTTAATTAGGAGCGCCGGCAGCCTCAGTAAAAAGTTTCTCTCTCGCCGCAGGCTAACAAGTCCATCCGTCCGGAAGATGAATAGTTGTCTGCCCCACCTACTCATCTCTATCCCCTGCCTTTTATTCCCAGAACGAGGATGGGGCTTCGCTAGCAGCGGTGGCTCTTCCGTCCCAAGGATCGGCCCATAGATTTCCACTGCTCTCCTCTCCTCTGCCTTCTGTGCATCAGGCACTGGACCCAGCTGTTCCTCCTCTTCCTCATCAGCCACCTCCAGACCTGGATGCTATTGACTCTCCATCTGAGGGCTGACGGACGACCCAGACTCCGCCTCTCTCTCTCTCTCTCTGCCAGCTTCATTCCCTTTTCCCGCTCGGAGCTCTCAGGTTGCCCTGACGCTGTCTGTCAGGTTTCGATGCTATCTCAAAATAAATGAATTTCCAAACTGCCGATCTTTGAGGAAATTTTCTCTTTATTGAGCATAGTGATCTGACCCTGGCTCTTTCGCGGTCAGCACTGACCTTTGTCCCCCCCCAAGCCCTCCCTTTCCGATCCCCAATTCTCTGCGTCTCATTGGCTATCTTCCAAGCCACTCTCCTCATCCCATCTCCGTCAGATCACAGGAATGTGCCCCCTCCTCCCATCTCCGAGGAAACAGAATGTTCAAAGGAATTAAGTAGGCAAAAGTTCAAGCTTCTCCTGGAACGCTGACACTGACCCTAACTCCCACACCTCCTCCTCCTTTTCTGATTCAGCTGCTAGACGGGTTTGAGGGGCCGGTGGCCAACAGGCCACAAGGGGGTTGTTTTTTTTGGCTTGCCGCGTACAGGTATTCCTTGACGTACAGCTCACAAAGGAGCCCCAAATTTCCATGGCTTAGTCAGACAGCCATTAGCTGAGTTTTTCTTCCCCTTCCCTTCCTTTGACGACACTTTCTTGCCACCATTAAGGAAATCGCTGCGGTTGTTAAATTAGCGACACAGTTGTTAAGCGAATCTTGGCTTTCTTGTTGACTTTGTTAGAAGGCCGCCAAAGGAGATCACTTGACACTACCCCCCCCAATAAATAGGAACCGATTGTCAATCACATGACCGAATTTTGATCACGTGACCGGGGGGGGGGGTGGGATGCCGCAACGGTTGTGTTATTTATGATGGTTGTGGCATTCCAAGGTCACATGATCACCCTTGGTCAACTCCCCCAGCCAGCTTGCCACAAGCAAAGTAAATGGGGGCGGGGGGAAGCCAGATTCGCTTAACAACCATGTGATTTGCTTAACAACCACGGTTGTTTGTTTAACAACTGTGGCAGAAAAAGTCGCAAAAATCAGGCATAATTAGATTAACTTTATTGTCACTTTGAATGTACCCTAATCGGCATACATTAAAATGAAATTTCGTTGCCTACAGCTCTCAAAAGGTTTCCACCTCCACTATACACTATATAAAAATGACAAAATAAATAAACAAATACAAAATTATGCATATGCCCACATATATTATATGACCCAGGGAAACAACAGTCTAATAATAATAATAATAATAATAATAATAATAATTTTATTTCTATACCGCCCTTCTCCCAAAGGACTCAGGGCGGTGTACAGCCAATTTAAAAACACAAGACACAACAATAATTAAAAATTAAAATAATTAAATAGATTTGGCCGATTTAAAATCCCAAAAATTAAAATACCCCAATTTAAAATTATTATATTGACAGCCCTGCCTGGCGGAACAACAGGGTCTTCGTATACGTGTACATGGCGAGAAAAATGAATCTTGCGAGTTTACCAGACAGATGGCATAGGGAACAAAGCTGTTACAGAATCTCGTAATCCTGCTAGAAATACTTCGAAACCTGCTCTCAGAGGGAAGCAACAGACTGTGTAATGGTGGGGGTCTCTAACAATGCTTTGAACTCTACGCACATAGCACTTATAAGCAGTATCCTGAATGACAGGAAGCGAGCTTCCTATAATCTTCTCCACTGTCCTCACCACTCTCTGTACGGACTTTCTATCATAGCCACTGCGGCCACCAAACCAAACAGGGATGTAATTTGTTAAAACATTCTCAGTCATGCCTCTGTAAAAAAGTGGCCAGGACAGGAGAAAGATGTGCTCTCCTCATTCGATGCAGGAAATGCAGACACTTGTTTGCACGCTTCACTGAGGATGACATGTGGAGAGAGCCAATTAAAAGCCACCTTGCGTAGCAACGGAAATGTTGTGGTTGTACCCCATTGGCTATTGTTGAAAAGACACCCCAAAACCAAACGGAGTGTCCCCAAGGTAGAGGATGATAGAACAGGCACAACAGCGGAAGTGGCTCTATTGGGGTTAGGGAACACTAGTCCACATGAAGGCTTACCTTGTCCGGCGACATCCAGAGCAACCTTCTCGAACCCGACCGCCTGGAAAAACTGGTCTGCTCCTTCCAGGCAGTGGATCCTTTCCTGGAAAGCAAGAAAAGTTGGAGAAGATTCATGAAGGCTAATTCTTCTTTCAGGTGAGCTTTATCCCCAACTTCTACCAGGACACCAAGAGCTCCGCCTGCCGTCTCGAGAGGCCAGGATTCTCTTTATTTGTTGCTGCTCTTATAGAAGGAATTGGCGCACGGATTCCTGCTGCCAGAGCTTCAGCTCACCTGGAAAATTTTGTTCTGCATCTTAATTTTCCGATATTTCTCCTCTTCCGGATGGAGATGGATATTATCAAGATACCTGGGAAGGAAAAGTAATAAAGGTGTGTGTATGCGCGTTCCCTGCTTGAGCAGGGGGTTGGACTAGAAAATCTCCAAGGTCCCTTTTCAACTCTGTTATTGCTCTGTCTCTGTTGTGGCCCGTCAGCGGCCTGTGCAGCTAGTAGCTGATTCCGACAGCAATATCCTTCCTCCAGGAAGTGGGGAGGGAATGAGGCTTTTGCAGTATCTTTCCCCTGGAGTGGGGTGGGAATGGAGATTTTGCAATATCCTTCCCCCAGAAGTGGGGAGGGAACAGGGCTTTTGCAGTATCCTTCCCCTGGAGTGGGGTGGGAATGGGGATTTTGCAGTATCCTTCTCCTGGCGTGGGGAGGGAACGGGGCTTTTGCAGTATCCTTCCCTTGGAGTGGGTGGGAATGGAGATTTTGCAATATCTTTCCCCTGCCATGCCCACACCACGCTCACCAAGCCATGCCCACAGAACTGGTAGTAAAAAAAATTTGGATTTCACCACTGCTACATATACAGCCATTTGCAGTCTCCCGTGGCCCACATGATTTATTTATTGGTTCGATTTATATGCCGCCCTTCTCCGGAGACTCAGGGTGGCTTACAATGCATTAAGCATTCATACTTTCATACTTTTCATACTTTTGTATATACCTGCTTAGTAGGGCTTTCGGGCCCCCCCCCCCAAGCGGTGTTCTTTGTTATACAAAGTCAGCTTATTGCCCCCACAATCCGGGTCCTCATTTTACCTACCTTAGAAAGGATGGAAGGCTGAGTCAACCTTGAGCCTGGTGAGATTTGAACTCGCAGTAATTGCAGGCAACTGGCAGCTAAGTGCTACTTAAACAGCAGTTTAGTCCGCTGTACCACCAAGGCTCTTGGTGGTGTTTTACAATGATTTTGTCAAAAATCCAGAAGTCGATGCTGGTTTACGGGAAAACCAGGCCATTGCGAACCGTAGGTTCACTTAACAGCCGCCACGGTGGCATAAAGACGGTGGCATTCGCTTAACGAAAATCACATAAGCAGCACTTGTTAACAACCACCCCAAAAAAACCTATAAAATATGACCGACCTGCTTTATGATCATAACGGACAGCCTCCGTTATGGCGCTAACTTGAGAACTGCCCGGTGACTGGGATAATATCCAAATACACATAATCCTCAACTTACGACAACGGAGCCCAAAATGTCTCTTGCTAAAGCAAGACAGTCGTTAAGTGAGTTTTGCTTCATTTTTACGACCTTTCTTGCCACAGCTGTTCAGTGAATCGCTGGCAGTGGCTCTGTTAGTAACATGGTTGTTACCGGCTTCTTCCCCCATGGACTTTGCTTGTCAAAAGGTCGCAAAAGGGGATCACGTGACCCTGGGATGCTGCAACCGTCATAAATGTGAGTCGGTTGCTGAGCCTCTGAATTTGGGTCCCGTGAAAACAGGGATACTGCAACGGTCGAAAGTCTGAAAAGTGGTCATAAGTCACTTTTTTTCAACGCCGTTGAAAACTTTGAACGGTCACTAAATGAAACGCGGAGGACTAGACGTATTTCCTTCAACTGACCATTGCAGCAAAACCTTGGGTGCCAATCGTCTATTTTTCCCATTGAGATCTTTTTTTTTTATTGAAAAAGTTTTCAAATACAAATTTTTCCCCTTTTTTCCTTCCCCCCCTCCTCCCTAACCCCCCCCTCGCCACCCATCCCCCCGTGACTTCTTCACACCAAAAACCTAATTCATAACAGATTACATAATATTTTACCATCGCCTTACTCTCTCCTCTATATACTGACCCTTACTTACTAAAAATATTATTAATATTATTACTTTCCCCTTTTACCATACATTTCAAAAAAAAAAAAAAAAAAAAGCAGTCTGCTATAACATTGTATGATAACTTCTAGTTTAGCATAATATTATTATAACCCCCAATTTAGCAATAATCTACCCTTTTTGTCCTCCCCAAAACTTATATCTATGTATTGTTACAACATTTCAAAACAACCTTCCACTTTAAGACTGTATAATAAATCCTACTTTAACATTTATTCTTTGTGTATATTAATATAACATTTCAAAGCAGCCTTCCACATAAGTCCTAATTTAACATTTATTCAACTCTGTCCATTTCCTCCACTACCCTAAATATATCACTTAAACATCCCTTTTCTTAAGCTAATCCATCAGTAGACTAACATATTTCCACCCACTTTCCTACAAAATTACCATACACAACAATTCAATTCTTAATATCTGCCCACTCTACTAATATATATATATATATACATATATTCCGTTATTTAAAAAAAAAAAAGACAATAACTTTAAATTTATAATCCATATAATATCTTCTTTGATGTCTTTCCACTAGATTGTTGAGTCCCCCATCCATAATTGGGTAACACAGCATCCTGGTGCAACAGTTTGTTCAAAGTCTTCAGTCTTCATCTGCCCCCATCAGTAATGAATATCCTCATATATATATAAAAATAAAAACAACCACCCGAGTAACATTATAATTGTATTCCATATAGTTGTAATTGTGGCTTTCATCAGGATTATTAATTCCCATCATCGTAATGGGTAACAACCAGATCTTCTGCATGCCCCAACGTAACTCTCTTGCCTTGTAGCTCAGAATAATTATAATATATTTATCAGTACAAGAAAAGAAATCCAAAATAGATAATTCAAATCCAACAGATTAAGGCTCTTTTCACATCCCAAAAAAAAAAAAAATTTTCCCATTGAGATCTTGACAGCCCCATAGAGTGGTGCGGCGGCCTAGAGGTGGATGGAGCTCTCGCCTCAACGATCAGGAGGCTGTGAGTTCGATCCTAGGTAGAGGCAGATATTTCTCTCTCTGGGCACGATGAGAATATATCTTCTGAATATAACTCTGCACTGGCGACAGGAAGGGCATCCGGCCAGTAAACACTCAGCTCCATTCAGTTGCCCAGACTCCACCCCGCAAGGGATTTATGGGTATCATTAAAAGAAAAGGATGATCTTGACACCCCAGAGATATGGGCTGTCCTCTCCCACCATTCTGCAAACCCTGGAATCAATTCACAATTAACAGCCAGAGCTCACAGCCAAGGAAGGAAGGAAGGAAGGAGGGAGGGAGGGAGGAAGGAAGGGAACTGGAAGGAGGGAAAGGAAGGAAGGAAACTAGAGGAAGGAAGGAAAGGGAGGGAGGGAACTAGAAGGAGGGAGGGAGGAAGGAAGGAAACTAGAGGAAGGAAGGAAGGAAGGAAACTAGAGGAAGGAAGGAAAGGAAGGGAGGGAACTAGAGGGAGGGAGGAAGGAAGGAAACTAGAGGAAGGGAGGGAGGGAGGGAGGGAGGAAGGAAGGAAACCAGAGGAAGGAAGGAAAGGAAGGAAGGAAACTAGAGGAAGGGAGGGAGGAAGGAAGGAAGGAAACTAGAGGAAGGAAGGAAAGGAAGGGAGGGAACTAGAAGGAGGGAGGGAGGAAGGAAGGAAACTAGAGGAAGGGAGGGAGGGAGGGAGGAAGGAAGGAAACCAGAGGAAGGAAGGAAAGGAAGGAAGGAAACTAGAGGAAGGGAGGGAGGAAGGAAGGAAGGAAACTAGAGGAAGGAAAGGAAGGGAGGGAACTAGAAGGAGGGAGGGAGGGAGGGAGGAAGGAAACTAGAGGAAGGAAGGAAAGGAAGGGAGGGAACTAGAGGAAGGGAGGAAGGAAGGAAACTAGAGGAAGGAAGGAAACTAGAGGAAGGAAGGAAAGGAAGGGAGGAAACTAGAGGAAGGAAGGAAGGAAACTAGAGGAAGGGAGGGAGGAAGGAAAGGAAAGGAAGGGAGGGAACTAGAGGAAGGGAGGGAGGGAGAGAGGGAGGAAGGAAGGAAGGAAGGAAGGAAGGAAGGAAGGAAGGAAGGGTAAATTTCTGAAGCCAGCAGACCACACCACCTACTTTGCGATGGTCTCCACGCCAAGTTTGACCTTCTCCCGGTCCCTGTTGAACGTGTGGATCTGCATGACGGAGGCGGCCACGGGATCTCTGTTCGCGTGCTGGAGGAGGAAAAAGAAGAGCCGGTGAGACAAGGGACCGGCGGAGATTCTCCCACAATCCTCAGAAGGACAAAGCTTTACCTCAAGGATGGCGTTTTTGATCTGCGCCTCCCTTTTGTCTTTTCGGACGGTGACGCCGGTCAGCGGGCAAGTGAAGTAGACGCCCAAGACGGACAGGGTGGAAGGGTCTTCTTCGACATCGGGCAAGGAATTCTAACCAAAAAAAAAAAAAAGGAATTAAATTAAAGTAATGTTTTCTTGACCTGGGCAGCTTCGAAATGGATGGACTTCAACTCCCAGAATTCCCCAGCCAGCTATGCAAACGAGTGAAGGATTCCTAGAAACATGGGCGAGAAATAAGTTTGACTCTTTTTCTCCAACGTGACCCTGGGGACGTTGCAACGGTCATTAAGTGTGAAAAAATAGTCATAAGTGGCTTTCTTCCCTGCTGCGGTAATTTCACTCACTCACTCAACGAATGGATGGAACACGTGACGTGTTCGTACCACTTTATAAGGCCTTGGTGAGGCCACACTCGGAATAGTGCATCCAGTTTCGGCCACCATGATATAAACAAGATGTTGAGATTCTACTGAGCTGTTATCCTGAGTATTTCTCAAATCATTTTCAATTTTTTGAATTCTATTGTCCAATTTATCTTGAATTTCTTCCATTTTGGACTCTAGTAAATTAGTATTTGTACCCAACTGTATCATAAATTCTGAAAAACCATTAGCCACTTTTAAAATTTTTCGCTCCAAAAAATCAAACTTAGATTTCACCAATTCTTTAATTTCCTGCTTAAATTTTTCAAGATGCTGATTCACAATCTCATCCCTTCTTACAATCTCCTCTAAAAGAAATTCTATTATGTTGAGAGGCTAAAATGAAGGCTGATCAAAAGTCTAATAATGTAGAAAATCTGCAACAGAGGATTGAAAGAGAGGTTCTAATGGTACAATATAATTTCACAGAATATGCGATAAGACTGAGAGGTTTGCAGGAAAATAATAGAGATGATTTAAGGAAAATATCTTCTGAATTTCTAGCTGGGATTTTAAAGGTTCAACCTGACGAAGTGTTTTGTAGGATTGACAGAGTGTACAGAATAAATTCCTGGATTGCCAAGCAAAGGCAACTGCCTAGAGATATAGTGATTTATTTTACAGATAAAGAAATTAGGAATAATATTGTGCAAAATTCCTTCAATTCTAATTTGCAAATGCATGGAAGAAAGATTTGGATTTACAAAGAACTCCCACCTAAGATATTGATGGAAAGGAAGAATTTTGGTTTTTTGGTGACTGAGTTAAAAAAGAGAAATATCCCATTCAGGTGGGACGCCCCAGTTGGTATCATATTGAGATATCAAGGAGAAAGATACCAGCTAAATACTGTTGAAAGTGCGGAAGAATTTTATCAAAATAGGTTGAAAATGAACTTAACATCTTCAGGTATAATACAGATTAAGCAGAAGGAGCTGGAAATAAAGGGAAAATATCGAACTACAGAGACTGTACCAGATAAACTGCCTTTGGATTTTTTGGATACCCCAGCTGGATTATTTACAAATTTGAGAGAAGTGGCATCTGACTTTAATGTGATGACTTATCAAGCCAAGGACAAGCATGGAAACCAATTAGGTGATATACAAGGGGCAAAAAAGAAATATGAGACACAAAAACAAAACCAACAAGATCAATCTACAAAGCAGAATCAAAATCGACTAGATGATATACAATCCGTAGAAAGGAAACCAGGATGGAAACCAAACCCGCAAAAAGAAAAGAAAAAAAAGAAATAGGTCGCATAAAAATAGAAATTTCTAAATCAAGCAACAGTGAAGCCAGTGATTTTTTAAAAAATGAATGAGTATGTGAAAATATAGAGGAGGCGACGTATTGGTCAAATATTATCCTGAGGATAGTGACAGATCTCTGCATTGCCGTAATTTTGGGATGTGAAAAGAGCCTTAAACTGATGGATTTGAATTATCTACTTTGGAATTCTTTTTTGTGCTGATAACTATATTATAATTATCTTGAATCATAAGGCAAAAGAGTTACGCTGGGGCATGCAGAAGATCGGGTTGTTACCCACTACGATGATGGGAATCAATAATCCTGATGAAAGCCACAATTATTACTACATGGAATATAATTATAATGTCACTCGGGTGGTTGTTTTTACTTTTATACATATAAGAGGATATTAACTACTGATGGGGGCAGATATGACTGAAGATTTTGAATAAACTGTTGCATCAGCAAGTTATGTTACCCTGTTATGGATGATGGTTTTAACAATGCAGTGGAAAGACTTTAAAGAAGATATTAGATGGATTATAAATTTAAAGTTATTGTCTTTTCTTTTCTATTTAGATATAATGGAATATATATACATATATTTCTAAGTAGAGTGGGCAATGAATTAAAGATATTAAGAATTGTTGTGTATGGTAATCTTGCAGGATAGTGGGTGAATAAGCCAGTTTGTAGACTGATCAGTTTAAGAAAAGGGATTTTTAAGTGATATATTTAGGGGAGTGGAGGAAATGGATAGAGTGGAATAAATGTTAAATTAGGTTTTATGGGGAGGGCCGCTTTGAAATGTCATAGTAATATATATAGATCAAATGTTAAAGTAGGATTTTTTGTATAGTTTTAAAGTGGAAGGTGGTCTTGAATTCTTGTAATAATATATAGATATAAGTTTGGGAGAGGAGAAAAAGGGCAGATTATTGTCAAATTGGGAGTTATAATACTATTTTGCTAAATTAGAAGTTATTATACAATGTTATAGTATAATGTTTTTTTTTCTTTCCTGAAATGTAGGGATAAAGGGGAATGTTATAATATTAATAATATTTTTTAGTAAGCAAAGGTCAGTATTTAGAGGGGGTGTAAGTAATCTGTTATGAATTAGGTTTTTTTGTTACGAAGAAGTCACGGGGGGGATGGGTGGGGAGGGGGGGGTTAGGGAGGGGGAGGGGGAGGGGGAAAAAAGGGAAAAAATTTGTATTTGAAAACTTTTTCAATAATAAAAAAAAAAAAGATGTTGAGATTCTAGAAAGAGTGCAGAGAAAAGCAACGAAGAGGATATGGAGTCCAAAACATACAAAGAACAGTTGCAAGGAATTGGGTAGGTCTAATTTAATGGAAAGAAGGACCAAGGGGTGACAGGATAGCAGTCTTCCAATATTTGAGGGCCTGACACAGAGAAGAGGGGGGGTCAACCTATTCTCCAAAGCACCCGAAGGCAGGACAAGAAACAACGAATGGAAACTACCGTATTGTTCGGAGTATAAGACGCACCTTTTTCCCCCCTAAAAGGGGGTGAAAATTTGGGTGCGTCTTATATACCAAATGTAGCCCCGCCCACCCTTTGGCCTCTGCCTCGCAGCAATTTACCTCCTTGCAGCAAGCAGCAAGAAGAAACAGCCCATTTCAGTTTCAGCACAGCCTGATTAGCACAAGTTGATTGTCGGTTGGATCGGCCTCCCGACTCTCAGCTGTTTCAGGCTGCAGGGATTGCCATTGCCTGTTGCTGCGCGGGCCTCTGCTGCTTGCTGCGAGGAGGTAAATTGCTGGGAGCATTTTTTTTTTCTTGTGCTAATCAACCTATGCTGAAAACGAAAACGAAAGTAAAGCAGGCTATTTGCTGTTTGCTGCAATGAGGCAGATTACTTTTTCTTGTTTTCCTCACCAAAAAAAGATTGGTGCGTCTTATAGTCCGGAGCGTTTTATACTCCGAAAAATATGGTAATCAAAAAGAGGCCCATTAAAATCAAAAAGAGGCCCATTAAAACAAGGCCTCTCTCCAACAGTCATCTGAAATGCAGCCTCTTCTTTTTTAATATATATATATAGACACAGACACACACATATATATATATATGATTTTCCTCTAGCCAGGTTTTTCCTACGTAACCAAGGTTTTTCTGCAGCCCTAGCTCAGTAGAATCACATCCACTCGATTCTGGGCTTTTTTCTTTCTGGCAGCCAGCAAGTTCTTGCTGCCAGGTGAAAAAAAAAGAAAATAGATACTGTACCTTTACAGGGAGGATACATGAGATGTGGGTGTGGCTTACTGATGATGGCTAACGAGCCAGAAATAGATCTATATAAGTCTCTCACCAGGCAGCAAAAGCCTGCTGGCTGCCAGAAGGAAAAAAGCCCAGAATCGAGTGGATGTGTTTCTAGGAGCAATGTGTGATTGCAGCTGTTTCTTCCTTTTAAAAGGAATGAGACTTCGTCGAACGTCACCAAGACACTTCCAATTTTACGCGGGAGAAAACCCGAATAACCAAAGACCTACATACAAATACCCGCGAAAACCTCAGAAAATATATATATATATATACACACACACATATACATTTTTCTTTAACATATATGTATTTAATAAACAGCGTTTTATTAAATACATATATGGGTCATTTTACATCTACATAATAATAATATTTATTTATTTTATTTATTTATTTATTTGTTTAAATTTCTATACCGCCCTTCTCCAATAAAGGACTCAGGGCGGTGAACAGCCAAAGTAAAAACAAGACATACATACAAAACATACAAAATCTAAAAACTGATTAAAATAATTAAATATCTTGGCCGTAATTAAAAGTGTTCCAATTTAAAATCGATTTAAAATTTGACTCAAGCCAGCCCAGCTAGTTGAAATAAATGGGTTTTCAGGGCCCGACGAAAAATCCGGAGGTCTGTTATTGTACGTAACTCTGGGGGGAGGTTGTTCCAGAGGGTGGGCGCCGTCACAGAGAAGGCTCTCCCCCTGGGGGTCGCCAGCCGACATTGTCTGGCGGACGGCACCCTGAGGAGGCCCACTCTGTGTGAGCGTACTGGCCGGTGGGAGGCTATTGGTGGCAGAAGGCGGTCTCGTAAGTACCCCGGCCCTAAGCCATGGAGCGCTTTAAAGGTGGTCACCAACACCTTGAAGCGCACCCGGAAGACCACCGGGAGCCAGTGCAGCTTGCGCAGGAGAGGTGTCACATGGGAGCGCCTCGTCGCCCCCATAATCCCTGCGCGGCCGCGTTCTGGACCAGCTGGAGCCTCCGGGTGCACCCCAGGGGGAGCCCCATGTAGAGAGCATTGCAGTAGTCCAGGCAGGAAGTGACGAGTGCCTGAGTGACTGTGCGTAGGGAGTCCCGATCTAGAAAGGGGCGCAACTGGCGTATCAGGCGAACCTGATAGAAAGCCCCCCTGGCCACGGCCGTCAAATGATCTAAAGACAGCCATGCGTCCAGGAGGACGCCCAAGTTACGAACCCTCTCCGTGGGGGCGAGTGATTCACCCCCAATAGCCAGCGATGGCATCAGCTGGCTATATCGGGATGCCAGAAGCCACAGCCACTCGGTCTTGGAGGGGTTGAGTCGGAGCCTGTTTCTCCCCATCCAGGCCCGCACGGCCTCCAGGCACTGGGACATCACTTCAAGGGCATCATTGGGGTGGCCTGGGGTGGAGATGTACAGCTGGGTGTCATCAGCGTACTGATGGAACTCCACCCCGAAGCCACGGATGATCTCACCCAGCGGCTTTACATAAATGTTGAACAGAAGGGGCGAGAGGACCGACCCTTGTGGCACCCCACAAGCAAGGTGCCTCGGGGTCGACCGCTGCCCCCGTCAACACAGATTGCGACCGGTCAGAGAGATAGGAGGAGAACCACCGCAGAACGGTGCCTCCCACCCCCAACCCCGCCAACCGGTGCAACATGATACCATGGTCGATGGTATCAAAAGCCGCTGAGAGGTCTAACAGGACCAGGATAGAGGAGCAACCCCTATCCCGGGCCCTCCAGAGATCATCCACCAATGCGACCAATGCCGTTTCCGTGCTGTGCCCAGGCCGGAAGCTGGACTGGAGCGGGTCTAGATAGACAGCTTCATCCAGGTACCGGGGAAGCCGTTGCGCCACCACACTCTCAACAACCTTCGCAACGAAGCGAAGGTTGAAGACTGGACGATAGTTAGCCAAAACAGCCGGATCCAGAGAGGGCTTCTTGAGGAGGGGCCGCACAACCGCTTCTTTCAAAGCGGCCGGCAGGACCCCCTCACTCAAAGAAGCGTTAACAATCTTCTGGAGCCAGCTCGTGTCACCTCCCGGGAAGCCAGTACCAACCAGGAGGGACAGGGGTACAATAAACAAGGGGTCATCCCGCACTTCCAGATGGAGGAGGGAGCGGGTCACCCTAAACAGGGCGGCCGGGCGATTATCTGATGACGCGATAAGAGCGGCAAAATAGCTAGTTTTCGCCGCTTTTATCGCCACTAGGTAGGTCTTAATATGAGACCTCACCAGTGTTCGGTCAGATTCGGAGCGGCTGGTCCTCCAACTATTCTCCAGGCGTCTTTTCCAGCGCTTCATCTCCCTAAGCTCCTCGGAGAACCAAGGAGCTAAGTGAGTTCGGTGCCGGGTCAGAGGCCGCAAAGGCACGACTCGGTCCAAGGCCCCGGCAGCCGCGCTATCCCAGGCAGCCACCAGGTCCTCAGCCGAGTCATGAGCCAGAATCTCAGGAAATGGCCCAAGCTCCATCTGGAACCTATCAGGGTCCATCAGGCGCCTGGGGCGGAACCACCTGGTCGGTCCCGCCTCCCTGCGGCGGGGTGTAGCGGTTAGAAAGTCCAGTCGAAGGAGCGAGTGGTCAGTCCATGACAAGGGTTCGATGGCTATATCCCCTATATCAAGGCCACTCAACCACTGACCAGAGACAAAAACTAAGTCCAGAGTGTGTCCCCCTGTGTGAGTGGGGTCATGAATTAACTGAGTAAGGTCCATGGCCGTCATGGAAGCCATGAACTCTCGAGCCACCTCAGACGTTTCACCGATAGATGGCAGGTTGAAATCCCCCATGATGACAAGTCTGGGGGTGTCCACCGCCACCTCGGCTATAACGTTAAGCAGCTCGGGCAGGGCCGTTGCCACGTGGCAGGGAGCCAGGTACGTGACCAACAAGCCCATCTGTACTCCACGATGGGAGTACACGATGGGAGTACACGATGGGAATATTAATGATATTCTTTACTTGTATACAATAGTATTCTTCCAGCTTCTAATTTCTACCTTTATTATCCAACCATTGATAAAACAAATCCCAAATTAAAAAAATATTCTGCGTCTTCTTTATCCTTTATCTTTAGCGTTCACCTATCCATTTCCGCACAATCTGAATATGTTTTTTATTATGTTTTCATCTGAAGGGGTTTCCTCACTTTTCCAGGGTTGTGCAAATACAATTCTTGCTAGAGACCCAAGACATCTAGAGTTAAATATACATTCCCTTTTCATACCTTCTGATCCACAGGTAGCCCCTTATCACTCGCAGCCGCTTCAGCCATAAGCTCCTTTTTCACTGAAGCACAAAACAACAACAACAAAAAAAGGAAATAACCTGATGAATAACAAGATTTAAAATGGAGGAAGCGAAGGACAGGAAGCCCCCGAGTTACGACCAAAACGGGGAGCAGAATTTCCATTGCTAAGCGAGACAATCGTCTTGAATCGCCTTTTTTTGGGGGGGGGGAGCTGATGCAGCTATTAAGCGAATCACGTGGTTGTTAGACAAATCCGGCTTCCCCCATTTATTCATTTGTTTGTTTGTTTGTTTGTTTTAATTTGTATACCGCCCTTCTCCAGCAGGACTCAGGGCGGTGAACAGCCAGAATAAAACAGAACATACAAAATTTAAAAACAGTTTAAAAATAATTAAATATTTTGGCCGCAATTTAAAACAACCCAATTAGAATCAATTAAATTTAACCAAAAACAGTGGGATCAAGCCAGCCCGGCTAGGTGAAATAAATAAGTTTTCAGGGCCCGACGAGAAGTCCGGAGGTCTGGTATTGTACGTATCTCTGGGGGGAGGTTGTTCCAGATGGCGGGCTTTGGCTTGTCAGAAGCCAGCTGGCAATCATGGGGATGCTGCGACGGTCGCAAGTGCGAGGACTGATCAGAAGTCCATATTTTTCAATGCCACTGTAACTTTGAACGGTCACTAAGGGAAACGGTGGTAAGTCCAAGACTACCTATACAGGTAATTCTTGTCTTACGACCACAATTGGCTTTTTAAATCGCTTGACCTGGTCTGATGGGGGGTTTTAAGAGTTAAATTTTACATTTTTTTAGATTTTAGATTTTATTTTGTATTGTGGCTTGTGTTTTTATTATTGTGAGCCGCCCTGAGTCCGTTGGGAGATAGGGCGGCATATAAGCCGAATAAAATAAATAAATAAATAAATAAATAAATAAACAATGAAGCCCAAAATTTCTGTTGCCGAGTGAAAATAGCAAAATGCCTGCTGATTGATTCCATCAGCCAGGGCGAAGCGGGCCAAGGTTTGGCCAACCGCTTCCAGACCAGGTTCTGGAAAGATTTCAGCTGCTGTAATCCTGCATGGCGGCTGAAATCCTTCTGCGTATTGTGGCTCCGTTACCTGAGCCTGTGTCATCGGCAGGAGAGGACTCCGAGAGTGAAGGAGAGGAGTTGGCAAGGCCTCCATCTCCAGGACCCTCCTCTCTGGCAATGCCTTTGGTGTCCGTCAAAGGGCAAGAGATAGGGCCAGGGCCAAGCATGTCCATGCAGCCACAGATGGACAGTGATGAGGGTAATGAGTCTTGGCTGGATCCACGCCAGCGTCGCAGAGATAAGCGCGTGCAAGAGAGGAAAAGGCGTGCCCGAGATTAGGCTGAGTCACTGGACCACACCCCAGAGGATATAAAAGGGAGCGTGGTGGCCAGTCAAACCTTGTGACGAACAAAGCTGAAAGCTTCCACGCCATTCTGCATTGCCGGACTTTTGCTATAAGACTTAGCTGGATTATCTCTGGACTTGATTAATTCCGTAATTATTGAGCTGCTTTCCTTTGATGTATCAGAAGTGGGGAGAAGTTATCTCTCCTCTTCGTAAATAATAAACTCTTGGCAGGCAGCCACTAGGTTGTTGCCAAGTTCCGTTATCATAAGGAAAAGGATTTTGCCGGCTGGTTTGGTCTTTAACTCTTGAACGTCTGTTGGTGTGTGTGCGTGTGGTTGGAGACAGAACACTGCAGCAACTCCAAACACCCTCAGCCTCCGAAGACTTTTACCCTGATTCCGGATGGCGTCTTGGGACGAGAGAGGGCGAGGTTTGGGCTTCTGTTCCAGCCGGGCCAAGGCGGCGGCTGCAGCCATCTGAGCTTCGTTGGTGGGCCCCTGGCGACATTTGGCAGTGTCCGGTTTGGGTTTCTCCTTGGTGGATTTTTCCCTGTTGGAAAACAACAGAATATCAAAAGTCAGAAGGTTAAGGCACAATGGTTGTCCCTGTTCTTAGATCAAAGACAGTCCTTGGTTTACATCCACAGCTGAGCCCCAACGTTTCTGTCACTGAGAAATGTATGCGGATTTTGCTCTGTTTTATGACCTTCCTTGCCACGGTTCTTAAATGAAGCACTGCGGTTGTTAAGTGAGCAACACGTTAAGTGAATCTAGCTTCCCCATTGACGTGGCTTGTCAGGAGGTGGCAAAAGGGGGTCACGCAAGTAAGTATGAATCCGTTGTAAGTATGAATCGGTTGCTAAGCGTCTGAATTTTGATCATGCGATCGTGAGGATGCTGCAATGGTTGCAAAGTGTGGGAAAAAATGGACGTAAGTCCCTTTTTTCGGGGCCGTTGTAACTTTGAACGGTCACTAAACGAACTGTTGTAAATCTGGGACTACCTGTATAACAATTTCCATTCCTCCCTTCCCCTTTTCTACAGCACTGAGAAAAGATTCTCGCTCTACATCCATCGAGGGAATAATTAAAAATAAAGAAAAATTATGTCCCATTGTCTCTCAGCTAATGCAGGACTTCTCCTCCTCCTTGGGCGAAGAAGTTCAGCAGATCTACCAGAAGGAAAATCCTTGACAGGGCTCAGAGCCCCAACAGGCTTCAAACCCTCCACAAATCCAGAAGACAACAACTAATCTGGCCAGTGTTGTTGTCTACTGGCCTCCCACTCGTGGATTATTACTTTTGCCCCAAAGTTCAACAGAAACTAGAGCTTGAAAACTATTGTAAGGCCCTGCCTCTTCTCCTTTCCCAAGAAAGTATAGACTCTTGAAAACGTGGTATTTCAAAAGGAACCTTTTACTGAGAAGAAGTGATAGCAGGACAAGGCGAAGCAGACTCTAAATTCCCTCCCAAACAATACAGCTAGAAATCGGACTTTAGAAACCCTCCCTCCAGTCCAGACAATCCACAGGTGTGAAGATGTTATTGTGATGGCCCGCCCTGAGAAAGAGATAAGGAGCCGTTCCCAGGGTCTTCTTCGGCTTCCAACAAACTGAAACAATCTACATGACCCTCCCTCTTTATTACATTCCAAAAAAGGTGAGAATACTGCAGGGCGCTTAGGCGCCAGGAAAAAGGTTATAAAGTACAGCTTATCCCCATGCTCCCCATTCCCTTCATTTGAATGGCTGTATCACATTAGGGATCTGACAACTATCTTGACTTAGATCAAGTTGAGTTCAAAAACGCTACAGAATTCCTGGCCACTCAGACAAATCAGCCATCAACAGGCACAGAGAGATAAGCAACATCTACACACCGTTCAAAAGAGACAGTCAAAAAGCTAAACAGGAAGCCAGGCACCGTCTCGCCAGCCATCAACACCTGAATAAGCAGCATCAAGATGAACACCGGACCAACAATCAAGCAGTAAATAACACCTCAAAAAACTACCAACTCAGGCAATCAAAGAGTAAACAGCAGCCTAGTCAAGGAACCGCCAAGAACACTCGCATCAACATTGATAAAGCAAGCCACTAGTATATAAACAGAGAGCAAGCCCCACTCTCTTCTAGCACGCATTATGTTGCCTAGTTGGGTCATGAAACGTCTGCAAGAAAACCTCCAAGCTCAGAGAGCACACCACGAACCCCATAATCTAGGGATCCCCAACCTCCGGTCCCTGCAGCATGCCAGAAACCGGGCTGCGCAAACAAGCGAAGCCCCATTCGTGGGATGCACGCAAAAACTCTCTCCATGGAACTGGTCCCTTGTGCTCAAAAGTTTGGGGCCCACTGCCATACTCATCCTCCTCGTCTTCCTCATCACCCCTTCTTCTTCTTCTTCTTCCTTTTTCTTCATCCTCCTCTCTGTAAACCCCACCTCTTTCTAGCACTGATGATGTCCCCTAGTTGGGTCACGAAACATCCGCAAGGAAACAACCAAGCTCAGAGAGCACCAAGGACCCCACAGTTTTCTCCTCCTCCTCCTCCTCCTCCTTCTTCTTCCTCTTCTTCTTCCTCTTCCTACTCTTCTTCCTCTTCCTCCTCCTCTTTTCCTCCTCCTCCTCCTCCTCCTCTTCTTCCTCTTCTTCTTCCTCTTCTTCTTCTTCCTCTTCCTCCTCCTCCTCTTCTTCTTCCTCCTCCTCTCCACAAAACCCACTCCCTTTTAGCCCTGATGATGTTCCCTAGTTAGGTCATGAAACGTCTGCAAGAAAACCACCAAGCTCAGAGAGCACCGAGGACCCCACCGTTCAACCCTGAAGCTACAAAGACCCCACCTGAGATAGTGCATCCAGTTCTGGTCACCACCATATAAAAAAGATATTGAGACTCTGGAAAGCGTGCAGAGAAGAGCAACAAAGGTGATTAGGGGACTGTAGGATAAAACATACAAAGAACGGTTGCAGGAACTGGGTATGTCTAGTTGAATGAAAAGAAGGACTAGGGGAGACATGATAGCATTGTTCCAATTTCTCAGGGGCGGCCACAAAGAAGAGGGGGTCCACATATTCTCCAAAGCACCTGAAGGCAGGATAAGAAGCAACGGATGGAAACTCATCAAGGAAAGAAGCAACCTGGAATTAAGGAGAAACTTCCTAACAGTGAGGACAATTAACCAGTGGAATAGCTTGACTCCAGAAGTTGGGGGTTTTTAAGAAGAGATTGGACAACCGCTTCTCTGAAATGGCATGGGGTCTCCTGCTCAAGCATGGGGGGTTGGACTAGAAGACCTCCAAGGTCCCTTCCAGCTCAGTCTATGATTCTACCTATCCTAGAGAGGAAAAGATACAAACCTATTCATATAGAGGGGGTAGTCGCAGGCAAATCACAGGACACTTTCCAGTAGCAAATACAAAGGAATGAACTGGATAACACATTGGGGCCTGTGGCTCATTCTGACATACCCAGGCTCAGTAAACAAGCCAATGCAATGTGTCCCCTTCCCTGCTGTCACATCTCTCCCTACAGCATCATAAAGGGCCAAGGGGATCACCCTGTGCAGTCTAGGTTTAAATTCCTAGCAACCCAGTACGCCAGCTGGATTAAAACTCTACAAAAGCTCCGAAGTTAAGACTTCTCTTCTCCTTCATAAGAAGAGGCTGCTTATTGGCATACTTGGGGTCTTGTGCCCCAAAGAGGAAGAGAAGATAGTCATCTCTCTCTCTCTCTTTATAAACAATTTGATTAAAGTTTAGAAAGATAAAAATTAATGCAAACTGAGGAAAAACCTAAAAAGAAAAAAAAAAGAAGTGCAAAGAGAACATACATAACACTCTTCCTTTTTTCCCAACAATAACAACTGTGGGAAGTGAGACAAAGTAACTGACCGAGAGTAACCCAACCAGCTTTGGGGCCTAAGACAGGAACTAGAACTCACCGGCTCCTGGTGATTGGCTCAAAGTCACCCAGCCGAATTTCATTCCTTTCACCCAGCTGACTTTCTAGTGCTACTAGAATTCCCAGTCTCCTGGTGATTGGCCCAGTGTCACCCAGCCAGCTTTCATGCCTAAAATGAGACTAGAACTCATCATCTCCTGGTAATTGGCCTAAAATCACCCAGGTGGCTTTCATTCCGACAGTGCTACTAGAATTCACAGTCTCCTGGTGATTGGCTCAATCATCCAGCTAGTTTTCATGCCTAAAGCAGAACTAGAACTCACACTCTCCTGGTGACTGGCCCAGAGTCACACAGCCAACTTTCATGCCTAAAATGAGACTAGAACTCATCATCTCCTGGTGATTGGCTCAAAAGTCACCTAGCCAGCTTTCCTGTCTAAGAGGGGACTAGAATTCACAATCTCCTGGTGATCAGCTGCAAATCCCTGAAACAGTTTTTATGCCTAACGTGGGACTGGAAGGGCAGCTGATGCAACAGGCATCTTCTGCCCACCATGAAGCTGCAAGATTTGGTTACTATCATCCCATAATCAAACTACATGTTGTCCTTCATTTAACAACTGCCTCATTTAGCAACCATTCGCAGTTATGACAGGGTCGAAGACATAAAACTTTACAACCCAGCCTCGCAGAAGGTCATCATCCTAATTATCTTCACAGGTGTGTAAAGCACAGGAAAAGTAAAGTAGATATCATGGGCAGCGCTGCATTTCAGTTAGCCACCTCTTCACTTAATGAGCAAGTTTCCTGTCCCAATTGTGGTTGCTAAATGAGGATTACCTGTAGCTTTAGCATTCATGATTTTGGGCCTCAAGTCTGCTCTACCTCAAAGGGCCAACTATTTAATGTTATGTGATGTGTTTTATATACCCCGTTTCCCCCAAAATAAGACATCCCCTGATAATAAGACCAATCCGGCTTTGGAGCGCATGGCAATAAGGCCAAGCACTTATTTCAGGGTTCAAAAAAATATAAGAGAGGGTTTTATTTTTGGGGAAACACGGTATATTTATATGTATTTGCGTGTATCCATTTGTTAACTACTAACATTGGAGAAGAAGAGGGAGAGAAAGACAGACTGGTCATATTTTCAATATTTCTAAATTTACTTGTGACACCTATGGGAGAGTCTCAATCATCCATGCACCTTCTGCCGCGCCCTCAAGACCTTTCTATTTCAACAGGCTGGCCTGGCCTAACTTTTTCCCTTTTTAAATTGTAAATTTTAAATTTGTCTTAACCATGGGGGGGTGTTTTTAATTTGTCCCGGGCCAAATTATTTAATGTGGTTTTATACTGTCTTTTAAACTTTGTAATCTATGTGTTTTATTTTTTGGCTGTTCACCACCCTGAGTCCTTCGGGAGTAGATATATAATCTATATACCTACTATATATAGGTACATAAATCTAATAAAATCAAAATCAAAATCAATCCAAGATCATAGGTTTGTCCCAAAAGTGCTTTTTTTCCCCTCCCTCCAAAAGTCAATTAGACTTTCTTTTTTTATAATTATTTTTATTTTCCTTTGCAAACGTTTCGCTTTCTCACATCCAAAGAAACTTCTTCAAGTCCAGTTTAACGGGAGTTAAACTGGGAGTAATTGGGGGAAGGAGGGAGGAAATTAAACGAGGTCAGAACTAGAATCAGGGGTTGGGCTTCCAATCTGGGTGGTGGTGGTGGTGGAAGGGGGGGGTTGGGCTGGATGACCTCAAGGGGTCCCTCCACCCTTTTGCTATTAACAATCCCTTCCCCTCTCCCCAAATCCTTTTTTTTTACTCCATTCCCCCCCAAACACCAACACCTGTGGTTGGAAAGACCGCAACTCCCAGGGCTGGGAAAGGAGGTGGGGGGGGTTCGCGGGCGCCAGGTTGGGGACCCAACCGGGACCCACCCTCTGTTTACAATGAGGGGGGGGCGGTTACCTAGGCGACTCGTTGAGTTTCTGGCCCGAGCCGGCCGACTTGAACTTCAAATCCGCTTTGATTTCCTGGAAGAACTTCTTCATGGCCGCCTCCCGCCCGCGACCTCCGAAGCCCTCCCGAAACAAGCGCAAACGGCCTCGAAACGGTAAAACGGGCGTCTTGGGCGTATAAATACAGAACCAGCAGCCGCAGCAGCAGCAAAACAACAGGAAACGGAAGCCAACGTAGCTTCCGGTCACGTGCCGAGCGCCGCTTCTGACGCCATCTTGAGTCAGAGCGGCGAAGGGACGGAAGGGATGCGTCGCGGAGCGTGCGCGGAAGTCACCTCTGCCCTGAAGCCCAGAGGAGGGGGTCGGGGGTGGGTTGGTTTGGCGGTGGACCGGAAGCTGCACTGATTGGGTGGCCCAAGGGGCGATTTCGCGGTCGGTCAACCAGGCGTTCTAGGCAATAGGAGGTCCTTCTCTATGGGGTTCCCACAAAAGCTCATTAAAGAACGTATTTTGGGGGGTATATTTTTCCCCCCAACTGCTTTCTTTTCTCGTTTTACTTTTATTTGGTGAAATGTAATCCAAGACGGCCAACATACATAACATTCCTCCTTCCTCCTATTTTCTCCATAACGACAACCCTGTGTGGTAGGACGGGCTCAGAGAGAGGGACTAGCCCAAAGTCACCCAGCTGGCTTTCATGCCTCAAGCAGGACTAGAATCCTACTTTTCAGGCCAGTACCTGAACCACTACACATGGTCCTCCTTTACAACAGTTCATACAGAATAGAATAGAAGAATAGAATAGAATAGAATATGCAATAAAATAGAATAGGAATAGAATAGGATAGAATAGAATAGAATAGAATATGCAATAGAATAGAATAGAATAGAATAGAATATGGAATGGACTAAGAATAGAATAGAATAGAATAGAATAGAATGGAATGGAATGGAATGGAATGGAATGGAATGGAATGGAATGGAATGGAATGGAATAGAATGGAATAGAATAGAATAGAATAGAATAGAATTTTTATTGGCCAAGTGTGACTGGACACACATCAGTGTACATAAAAGAAAAGAGATGTTCATCAAGAATCATAAGGTACAACACTTAATGATAGTCATAGGGAACAAATAACATAAGCAATCAGGAAACTATCAATATAAATCGTAAGGATACAAGCAACAAAGTTACAGTCATAAGTGGAAGGAGATAGATGGTGGGAACGATGAGAAAATTAATAGCAGTGCAGACTTAGTAAATAGTTTGACAGTGTTGAGGGAATTATTTGTTTAGCAGAGTGATGGCACTCGGGAAAAACCTGTCCTTGTGTCTAGTTGTTCTGGTGTGCAATGCTCTATAGCCTCGTTTTGAGAGTAGGAGTTGAAAGAGTTTATGTCCAGGATGTGAGGGGTCTGTAAATATTTTCACAGCCCTCTTTTTGACTCGTGCAGTGTACAGGTCCTCCATGGAAGGCAGGTTGGTAGCCATTGCAGTTCTAATGATCCTCTGAAGTCTGTATCTGTCTTGTTGGGTTGCAGAACCAAACCAGACAGTTATAGAGGTGCAGATGACAGATGACATTTAGTGACCGTTCAAAGTTACAACGGCACAGAAAAAAGTGACTTATGACCGTTTTTCAAACTTACGACCGGTGTAGCCATCCCTTGGGTCATGTGATCAAAATTTGGATGCTTGGCAATTGGTTCATACTTATGACCGTTGCTGTGTCCCAAGGTTATGCAATCCCCTTTTGCGACCTTCCAGCAAGCAAAGTCAATGGGGAACCCAGATTCACTTAACAACAGTGGCCTGAAAGATTCTAAAATGGGGCAAAACTCGCTTAACAAATGTTTTACTTAGCAACATAAATCTTGGACTCCATTCTGTTCGTAAAGTCGAGGACGATCTGTACATCACAACTAGATAATTTCTTCTAATAGCAACCGCAAATACATGGACAAGCTTAATTATCGTGGGCGTTCCATCACTGGATGTTTTTAAAAAGAATCTAGACAGTCACTTGTCTGAAATTGTATAGGTTCTCCTCCTTGAAAGATCTCCTGTATGGAGAATTAGTGCAGGGAAAGCGCCTCAGAGGGAGACCACAGCTGCGATATAAGGATATCTGCAAGAGGGATCCAAAGGCCCTGGGAATGGACATTAACAACTGGGAAACCTTGACCTCCGAACGTTCAGCTTGGAGGCTAAAGACACAGCATGGCCTTCTCCGATTCAAAGAGACGCTTGTTCAGCAGGCTGAGGCAAAGAGGCAGTCCCGGAACCAGCGAAATCTGGGGGCTGGGCAGGGGACAGAATGTATCTGCCCTCAGTGTGGAAGGGATTGCCACTCTCGAATTGGCCTTTTTAGTCACACTAGATGCTCTTTTAGGACCTCTTTCCACAGTATGATACCATAGTCTCTTGAGACTGAAGGATGCCAATGAGTTCCTCCTTGAGCAGGGGGCTGGACTAGAAGACCTCCAAGGTCCCTTCCAACATTTCTATCTATCGATAGATAGATCGATTGATTGATTGGTTCGATTTATATGCCGCCCTTCTCCAGAGACTCAGGGCGGCTTACAATGCGTTAAGCAATAGCCTTCATACTTTTGTATATACCTGCTTAGTAGGGCTTTCGGCCCCCCCAAGCGGTGTTCTTTTTTATACAAAGTTAGCTTATTGCCCCCACAATCCAGGTCCTCATTTTACCTACCTCGAAAGGATGGAGTCAACCTTGAGCCTGGTGAGATTCTAACTTGTAGTAATTGCAGGCAGCTGGCAGCTAAGTACTATTTAACAGCGCTTTAGTCCGCTGCTCCACCAAGGCTCTTATTCTATTCTATTCTATTCTATTCTATTCTATTCTATTCTATTCTATTCTATTCTATTCTATTTATTCTATTCTATTCTATTCTATTCTATTCTATTCTATTCGGGAGTCACTTATGTGTAAGTTGGGTAGCTATAAAATTTAAGAAATAAAATATTGATTGAATTCACATGGAGGTAGTTTTCAACTTAAAACTGTTCGTTTAGTGACCGATTGAAGTAACAATGTAATTGAAAAAAGTGATTATGAGTTTTTCACACTTATGACCATTTTTCACACTTATGACTGTTGCAGGCTCCCCATGGTCATGTGATCAACATTTGGACACTTGGCAATTGGCATGCATTTATGACAGTTGCATTGTCCCGGGATCATGTGATCAGTTCATTCAGTTTCAACAGCACTGAAAAATGTGACTTACGACCGTTTTGTCATAGTTACTATCTTTGCAGCATCCCCATGGTCACATGATCAAAATTCAAACATTTGGCAACTGGTTCATATTTATGACCTTTGCTGTGTCCCAGGGTCACAACTGTGACAAGTAAGGTCGTAAAATGCAGCAAATCTCACCTAACAGTTACTATTGAGTGAGGTACCACATATACTATACCTGTGCATTTTCTTTTTCTTGCCTAAATGTAGAACCTTACTTTTCTGTTCTGTTGCTTAGCTTTAAAGAGGCACAGATAGGAAAAGGGGCAGCAGGAGGCTATGTGCCCAGATGCCAGTCTCCCAAGGGGGCTTGTTTGGTGCCCACCTGGCATGAGAACCGAGCTTGGCTGATCCCATTCGCGTGCCAGGGAGATGGGCTCAGCCCGCAAACTGCAGTTTATTTAATTAGGCCGTTTCCATCCGGAGGGAAGAGGAAGCTGGAAAACCGGTTGGGCAATACCAAAGTCAATTATTTCCAGAGCCTTACTGGGCTTTGTTCTTCCTCTCCTTTGTCAGCTCCTGGGTAAATAAAGGAAAATGTCCTTTTCACAGCCCGGAGCAAGTTTGCTGTGGGTGTGGAGGCCACCAGGAGAAGCCATTATCAACTTTGCACCCTCGGGGTCCCTAAGCCACAAGCCAACTCTTGCTACAGACGTTGGCCAAGTCCAGATCACTCATGGGCCAGGATTGCTGGGAGGCTGGACTACACCTCTCATAATCCCCTGCCAGATTCAACCTAAGCAGTAGGGGAGTTTGGATTCACACTTCTTGAAGTAACCAGGTTGTGGAAGGCAAAGCCTACACACCCCACTTCGGACAGAAAAGGTAGACTTCTCAGACTGGCCTCCCTTGCAGGGGTGTTGTGCACAAGGGGCAGAAGATGCCTGCCCTCCTGCCTGCATGGGATACACCCCTTCCTTGGGGGTCAATCTTCGGCAGCCGCTCAGATAAAGGTAGTCCTCAACTTACGACCACAATTGGGCCCAGAATTTATGTTGCTAAGTGAGACGTTTGTTAAGAGAGCTTTGCCCCATTTTACGACTTTTGTTGTTAAGTGAATCAGTGCAATTGTTTAGTGACAGGGTTGTTAAGTGAATCTGGCTCCCCCAATTGACTTTGCTTATCAGAAGGTCACAAAAGGGGATCACGTGACCCCTGGACACGGTAACCGTCATGAGTCAGGCCGAATTTTGATCACGTGATCCAACGCGGCAGTCATTAAGCGTGAAAAATGGTCATGTCACTTTTTTCAGTGCCCTTGTAACTTCGAACGGTCACTAAACGAACTGTTGTAAGTCGGGGACCACCTGTAGAGTTTATTGCCAGTTGAAAAAGCTCCTTGCAAAAGCAGGGCTTCCAAGCATGTGCAGAGTTTCTCCCCACCCCAAGACGCCCCGCCCCCTCCGTGCCTCCTTAAGCCCCACCCTGCCGCTCTCCCCCGCCTCTTCTAGCCAATCCCGTCTTCGTTCCCCGCAGCTGCTCCCACCCACCCCTTTTCCTTCCCTCCGCGAGCTCCGATTGGTCGGCAGTCTGGGAGCGCGAGGCGCGCGTGCCGCCACCCCGCCGGCCAATCAGCCGCTCCGACCGGGCGGCGTCGGCGTCAAAACGACACCGGGGCGGACCAATGAGGCGCCGCCAAGCGCCTGTCCCGCCTTCCTTCCCCTACAGGCCGGCGGCCACGCCCCTCCCGGTTGCCTGGCGAAGCCTGAGGCCTGGCCGGGGCCTGCTCGCCCGTCGCCGCGATGCCGCACGGCTTCAAAGCCGGAGACTTGGTGTTCGCCAAGATGAAGGGCTACCCGCACTGGCCGGCCCGGGTGAGTGTGAAAGCCGCGAGGGGAGCGCGGGGAGGGAGGGAGGGGCGGGCGGGCGGGCGGGGGTGGCATGGGAAGAGCCGTCGCCTAGCAACCGCGCCCTCCCCCCTCCCTCGTGGCGGGGGGCGTCTCCCCTCGCCTCCCTCGGAGCGCGCCCCTCCACGTGACTCCTTCAAGGGGTGGGGGGGCAGCCCCCTCTGCTCCACGGGGAGGCTCATCCCGGGGGCTCTGACAAAAGTGGGGAGGGGGGAGCTTTGGGGGCTCTGCACCCCCTCCCTCCAAGTCTTTGCAAACGCCCCCCCAATCAGGAGGCTTGGCAGCAGGAGGGGATGAGTGGGGGTCGTCCCCCCGTCCCCCCCTCTCTTTGCAAACCTTTTCCCTTTGCAAATCTTTTTGCAAGCATTGTGCAAAATCTGCAGGCTGTTGCTGTAAATCCCCCTGCTTAGCATGCACGTTTCGTGCGGGGGTGCAACGGGGAAGGCGTGCAGATGCACCCCCACCGTCCTCTCGGCGTGCATCTCGGGTCGTGTTTTCGTGCAAGGATAGAAAAGAAAAAAAAAAAGAAGAAAAAGAGCCCCCCCGTGGGCGTGCATGCAGGTGCAGGATACGGTTGCTTGATCTTCTATGGCTGCAAGATACCTCTGCGACTTGTCCCTGCCATTGTGTGCACGTTTGTCTACTTTATAGGTGGTTTGCATATATGTATATATGTGTGTGTGTATATGTATGTGTGTGTGTGTGTGTTTGTATATGTATGCAAGTCTTACCATGAAAATCTACCCGTGAAAATCTACGAAAACATATATGTGTATGTGTATATATGTGTGTGTGTGTGTTTGTGTATGTATGCAAGTCTTGGCGTGAAAATCTATCCGTGAAAATCTACAAAAACATATGTGTATGTATGTGTGTATATATGTGTGTGTGTTTGTGTATGTATGCAAGTCTTGGCGTGAAAATCTACCCGTGAAAATCTACGAAAACATATATGTGTATGTATGTGTGTATATATGTGTGTGTGTGTTTGTGTATGTATGCAAGGCTTGGCCTGAAAATCTACCAGTGAAAATCTATGAAAACATATATGTGTATGTATCTGTATGTATGTATGTATATATATATGTATATATATATATGATGTATGTGTATATATGTATATGTATGTATGTGTTTAGATATAGATAGATATATATATATATAGAGAGAGAGAAGGGATGCGGTGGCTCAATGGCTGAGCTTGTCGATCGAAAGGTCGGCACTTCAGCGGTTCGAATCCCTGGTGCCGCGTAACGGGGTGAGCTCCCGTGACTTGTCCCAGCTTCTCCCAACCTAGCAGTTCGAAAGCAGGTAAAAAAATGCAAGTAGAGAAATAGGGACCACCTTTGGTGGGAAGGGAACAGCGTTCCGTGCGCCTTTGGCATTTAGTCGTGCCGGCCACATAACCACGGAGACGTCTTCAGACAGCGCTGGCTCTTCGGCTTTGAAACGGATATGAGTACCACTCCCTAGAGTTGGGAACGACTAGCACATTTGGGCGAGGGGAACCTTTACCTATAGAGAGAGAGAATTCTTTATATTTGTGAACAGGTAGTGGTTTATATGTGTGTACAGGGTTGCTAACTTATGAACTACAGTGACTCACTTAACAACTGAGGCAAGAAAGGTCGTAAAAGGTTGTTAAAACTCACTTAACAAATGTCTCACTTAACAACAGAAATTTTGGACTCGGTTGTCGTAAGTCAAGGACTACCTGTATGTGGGTGCATTAAAGCCAATTTGGTGTAGCGATTAAGATGTTGGCCTAGAAACCAGGAGACGGTGAGTTCTAGTTCTGGCTTAGGCATGAAAGGCAACTGGGTGACTTTGGACCAATCACCAGGAGACTGGGAGTTCTAGTCCTGCCTTAGTCACGAAAGTGACTGGGGAGATTTGAGCCAATCTTGACTTACCCACAAAGTAATAAAGCCAGGATTAGAATTGTAGACTATATACAGTATACTGTATAGACACACACACACAAAATATATACAGCATATGTGTATGTATATACAGAAAGAGCATATGTCTAGTTTAATGAAAAGGGACGATGGGTGACATGATAGCAGCATTCCAGTATTTGAGGGGCTGTCACAAAGAAGAAGGGGTCAAATTATTCTCCAAAGTACCAGAAGGCAGGACAAGAAAGAATGGATGGAAACTTAGGAAGGAGAGAGCCAACCGGGAATTAAGGTGAAACTTCCTCACAGAACAATTAATCAGTGGAACACCTTTCCACCAGAAGGTGTGAACGCTGGAAGTTTTAAAGAAGAGATTGTCTGAAATAGTGCCCAAATTGGAACGCATGTGTGCACCGGACCACCCGAAACCCGAAGAGCAGTTGGCCATGGCGAGCGTGCCCACAGAGAGGGCTATGCGTGCCACCTCTGGCACACCTGCCATAGGTTTGCCATCATGGGTATAGAGGTCCCCTTTCAACTGTGTTTTCTGGTCTTAGAATATATATGATGTCCAGCACTTAAAAATAGCTGCAGCTTCCTTCTGGCCCAAGCATCAGGCCAGTGTTGACCCTTACGAAATGTCAAGGGCTCCTGCTTGAACGTGGAAGAGTTACCTGCCTTTGTGTCCATGGGTGGCATAGTCCATGGTCTTGTTACCAAAGAATTGTTGACTTTCTCTTGCATTGCCCCCATGATTTAATCAGGAGGAGCTAGGCTTGAGAGTTTGGGGAACCTTGGCTCTTGTCAGTCTTCTGGCAGTTATTTAATTTAATTTAATTTAATTGATCGCATTTCTATGCCACCCAACTCCCTTTTGGGACTCTGGGCGGCTTACAGCAAAAATAATGCGAACAATGAACGTAGAAAAATTATTAAAAAAACATTTTAAAAACATTAAAAGCCCATGCACACCATTCATGGCCGGATCTCGCAAGATTGCAACAGCGAGATCAACGGCCCCAGGTCTTCACCGCTTTCCGGAAGACCAATAGGGTGGGGATAGTCCAGATCTCAGGGGGTAATTGGTTCCAGAGAGCTTAATGTGGATAAAAGAAAGGAATCATACAGAGTCAGATATATGGGCTCTGGAGGACCCTCTCTATTCACATTGTTATAGGGGGAAGACGTGCTTAGATACATGAACTTTGAGAGAACCTCTATTCACATTATTATAAGATAGAAAAGTGCTTGTTGGAAATTACATTAACTGTTAAACTTCATTAAGTGGTAATATATCTTCTGATGAGACCTAGATGTTGCGAAAGGACAGCCATATGGAAAAACATCTGAGTGACCTCACTGTGAATGACACAAAGACCTATATGTTACAAAGAGTTACTTAATCCAATAAATTTACCCAAGGACAGCAGTAACTCTCCCATTAACAACTACAAGCACTTAAGAAAAGTTGTGTGGCTAAGATAATTTTATAAACTAAAATTAATGGTTTAAGTAATTAGATGAACATATTATCCAATGTATGTAACCATATAGGGAAAATTGGATGTATGATCTCATGTTAACCATATTTGGAAAATGTATGATCTCACTGAATCCTGTGTCTTAGAAATGTATAAAACCAGTTGTATCAGAGTTCTCTCCTTGTTCAAAGCTTCAGGTACAAAACTGGCTCTGAACCTTGCGCAATAAAACTGTCTCTGGCTGACCCAGGAATGTTGTTTGGTCTCATCATTCCACAACAAGCTGGGGCAGCCACAGAGAAGGCCCTCCCCCATGGTCCCACCAGCCGGCATTGTTTAGCTGACGGGCCCCGGAGGAGACCAACTCTGTGGGATCTTACCGGTTGCTGGGAGCTATATCTGAATAACAGGAGTTGGAAGGGACCTTGGAGGACTTCTGGTCTGACCCCTGCTCAAGCAAGAGACTCTTTCCCATTCTGGACAAATGGATGCCCAATATCATCCCTGTTAAAGTGTCCTCCGTGCCAAAGAATGACACACAAGCTGTCTTAGCTCGTCTGTTCTTTTGCTGAAGAAAGCAAGAAGCCGTAAAAGGATTTTTAATTTTTTTTTTTATCCACTAGGCTTCTCTTGTTAGCCATCACTTGAAGTGTAAGAAGGAATTCCCTGTTTCTAATCAAGATTTTGTGCTTGGCTTTTATTTACGATTATCCCTGCTGTCACACTCCGTGAGATTTTCACGGGGGTGAGTTTACATGCACATACACTCTGTGTCTGCCCCCACTTCTCTTCCCAAAGTCTTAGGCCTGTGATGGCAAACCTGGCCTGGCCTCATTTTTCCCTTTTAAAATACAAATTTTAAATTGGTTTTAATTTATCGGGGTGTTTTAAATCGGTCTTCAGCCAAATTATTTAATTCGGTTTTATTCTGTTTTAATTTTTGTACTAATGTGTTTTTATCTTGTGGCTGTTCACCGCCCTGTGTCCTTCGGGAGTAGGGCGGTATACAAATCAAATAAAAGAAAAAGAAAGTTTCTGGTGCACATGCGCGCGCAATGATCAGCTGTCTTTCATGTGTAGGGCAGTACGAAAAACCGGTGTGTGCATCCACGCCGGCCAGCTGATTGTCGGCTGTGCATGCGAGCCAGAATCCGAATATTCAGCTTTTCCAGAGCGCAATCCCTTCGTTCGTGCGGCAGTGCCAAAAACTGGCCTGCGCATCCGTGCTAGAACACGGAGATTTGGCTTTTCCCGAACGTGGTCCCGACGACTGCACGCGTGTACGAGCGATGTTTACACATGACCTTTTCAACAGTTGGTGCCAAAAAGGTTCGCCATCACCGTCTTAGGCCATACAATCAATACAGTAATAAAAGCAATAAATAAATAAATTAGCATTCCTGTCCCTGAAATATTTATAGTTTTCTAAGCTTGAATACTTGCCATTTGATGGCAACCAGGCTTTAAGCAAGAAATAGCTGGCATTAGGAAAAATTTCTGTCGTCTTCTTGCACCCCCAGTTTTGTGTAAAGTTGGCCCTATAGGTTGGTGGTTATTTTAAGTTTGCTTATTTTAAATCCCCCACTCCTCCTCCTCCTAGCACTGATGATATTACCTAGTTGGGTAATGAAACGTCTGCAAGAAAACCACGAAGCCCAGAGAGCACCAACGATCCTACAGCGTTTTAATTATTTTTTTTTTAAATGTTTGTATAAGAAGTTGCATTGGGAATCATCTCCTCTTTTAAATTTAAATTTTAAACATAAATTTTAATCTGTTTAATTATGGGGTATTTTAAAATTCAGCCTAAATTATTTAATTCGTTTTAATTTATTTTAATTTTTTTTATTGAGTTTTAAACAGAGATATAAAGACAATACAAAAAATACAAAGACATTACAAAGACAAACGAGTTCCCACCACCAACCTACTCACACTATACATTACATATATGTTTTGATCATCATCAGAATATATATTGCTTTATAAGTTAATATATAAGTAATACATTGTCAATTCAAGTGTTTTAGATTAGAAATAATCTTGCATCTCCTCTTTATTTATTTATTTCCGATTTTAATTTTTCTACCCTATTTTCTTTCATCTATATTTGTACTGATTTTCTTTTCCAGCCATTGATACCACTGGTGCCACACAAGATAGAATTCACAAAGGATTACATAAATTTTGTATTTCTGTGTTTTATCTTCTGGCTGTTCACCGCCCTGAGTCCTTCGGGAGAAGGGCGGTATAGACATTTAATAAAATAAATAAATAAATAAATAAATAAAACAGCCTTAGGCTAGTATTCAGAATACAGAATAACACTTGCAAGGGGCCTTGGAGGTCTTCTAGTCTGACCCCTACTCAAATAGGAGACTCTTTTACCATTCTGGAGAAACGGTTGTTCCAATCTCTTCCGAACCTCCAGAAGCACTCACAACTTCAGGAGGCAAGTCGGTCCACTGATTAATTGAATGATTGATCGATACCATCAGTCCCTTTTTAAATTAAACCCATCTCCCCACACCTTGTAATCCACCCAGGACCGGTCCTTTGGGGGAGGTCGCTCCGCTTGCTGGCCTCTCTGGTTTGAGTGAGCAGCCTTGAAACATAACATTTTCCTTAGCCAGGCAGGGCTATTAACATAATGTTTTAAATTGGGGTATTTTAAATTTCTGGGATTTTAATTGGAGCCTAATTATTTAATGATTTTAAATTTTAATTGTTGTCGTGTTTTTTGTGTTTTTAAATAGGCTGTACACCGCCCTGAGTCCTTCGGGAGAAGGGCGGTATAGAAATAAAATTATTATATTATTATTATTAACAATTACTTCCAGGCTTTAATTGTCAAGCCATCCGCTCCACGCTTAATTAGCCTGCTAATCTTCCCGTCAAAGGCTCCCGTCTGCGGGCTAAATTTACTCGGAGGGTTTTACAGCATTTCCCTGAGTCCGAAGGAAGTGAACCGGATCTCAGTAGCGAGAAAAACAAGATTAATTCTTGGGAAATTTGGGGTCCTTTTTAGGATTTCTGCTCTGGAATCTCCTTGAAGATCTTTTGTCAGCTGGTGGTTGTTGTTAGTGGCGAAGTCGTGTCCGACCCATCGCGACCCCCATGGACCACGTTCCTCCAGGCCTTCCTGTCCTCTACCATCTTCTGGAGACCATTTGATCTCCTGCCGACTGCTTCAGTGACTCCATCCAGCCACCTCGTTCTCTGCGGTCCCCTTCTTCTTTTGCCCTCCGTCGTTCCCAGCGTTAGGCTCTTCTTCAGGGAGTCCTTCCTTCTCATTTGAGTATTTGAGTTTCCTCTTCAAGATCTGGCCTTCTAAAGAGCAGTCAGGGTTGATCTCCTCTAGGACCGACCGGTTGGATCGCCTTGCAGTCCAAGGGACTCGCAGGAGTCTTCTCCAAGTTCTCTGGATTCCCCCCCCCCCCCACTTTCCTCCTTTTTTTTTTGGAAAATAAGGACAATATTTGCTCTTCCCCAGCCACCTGGCACCACTTTTTCCAGGGGGTTTCAAGCGGTGGACCAGTGTTTCTCAACCTTGAGGTCTTGAAGATGGATGGACTTCAATTCCCAGAATCCATTCTCCCAGCAGTCAGCTTTGAGTTTGAATTGAAATTAACTTTCAGCTCTGGGAATTGATGTCCACCCATCTTCATGCCCTCAAGGTTGAGAAACACTGTGCTAGACAATCAGCTCTTTTCTTCCCTACAGGTAGTTCTCGATTTACGACCACAACGGAAGCCCAACCATTCTGTTGTTTAAGGGAGACGTTTGTTCAATGGATTTTGCTCCGTTTTACGAACTTTCTCACCACCGTTGTTCAGTTGTGAATCACTTGCGGTTAGTAACCTGGTTGTTGAGTGAATCTGGTTTCCCCATGGTCGGAAGGTCGCAAAAACATGACCCCCGGGACATTGCAAACGGTCATAAAGAGGAACCAGTTGCCAAGAATCCGAATTTTGATGGGATTCTTCAAAGGTCGCAACTGTGAAAAATGTAATGTATTTTTCGGACTATAAAACACACCAAGATTTCGAAGAGGAAAACAAGTAAGAAAATAGTTTTTGGCCTCCGCGCGTCCGGTTTTTGCCCTCCCCGGCCCCCAGGAGCACTCTGCAGGCCTCTCAAGCCTTCTGTGCATCCTGTTTTTGCGAAAAATGGCCCTGTTTTTGGCAAAAACGGGATGCACAGGGTGTTTGTTTTATTGTTTGTTTTATTAGATTTATATACCGCCCTACTCCCGAAGGACTCAGGGCGGTGAACAGGCACAAAATAAAATACATAGATACAAAAGTTAAAAAACATAATTAAAACCAGATTAAATAATTTAGCCCAAGACAATTAAAAATCCCAATAATTTAAAACAGATTAAAATTTCGATTTAAAAGAATTTTAAAACGGGAGAAAATTAGGCCAGGCCGGCTTGCTGGAATAGGAGAGTCTTAAGAGCACGGCGGAAAGTGCGCAGATCCGGGATCCTCCGTATCTCTGGGGGGAGCTCGTTCCAGATAGTGGGTGCCCCCACAGAGAATGCCCTCCCCCTGGGGGCCGCCAGTCGACATTGTTTGGCTGACGGCACCCGGAGGAGCCCCTCTCTATGAGAGCATACTGGCCGGTGGGAGGCTGCTTGTGGTAGTAGGCGGTCCCGTGGGGTTTCGGGAGGCCAAAAATGGCTGTATTCGGTGTATAAGACGCACCAACACTTCCACCCTCTTTTAGAGGAGAAAAAACTGCGTCTTATACCCCAAAAAGTACGGTAAGTCACATTTCTCAGTTCCGTTGTAACTTTGAACAGTTGTAAATTCTGTTGTAAACTGTTGTAAATTGAGGACAATCTGACATCCTACACTGCAAAGTCTAAAAAGATCAACCTTGATTTTTTTCTTTAGCTCTCCTAACCAAACCTCTTCGCTCAGTTTGAGTTTTCCGTTCATGATATCAGCTTCCTCTTCGTGTTGCTCTTTTTGTGTAGGGATTCTTAGCATTTCTGATCTTGACTCAGTTCTTATAAAGACATATTCCTCTCCCACCCCCAGCTTTCTCTCCCCTTTTTGCCCCTTCGCAGGACCTCCTTGCAATGTGTACTTTAGGTAATCTTCTTTAGAAATAACAACACCTGTCCAGAGTGTCTTATTTCTATCAACTTTTCTTGCTGTGGATTTATTTCGGGGATGTTTAAGGCTGCCCAAAATTAGACTCCGACAAAGGAAAATATGTGTATCTCAGAGGTGAAACGAGGGTCCCTTGGTGCCTTCTGAGCTCGGTTGACTTCTAGCACGGTGGTCACCAACTGGTGGTCCGTGAGAAAATTTTGGTGGTCCGCAGAAAAATTATTTGCATTTTTTTATATTGCACTAAATCAGGGGTGCTCAAACTACGGCCGCTGGGACTGATATGGGCAATGAACGTTTGTGTTGCTGCAGAGAGTCTCCCCCTTCGGTGTCTTTTTGTGTGGGTCGGAGGGGGGCAGAAATTCCGACTTGGGGTCTGCTTCAGCCTCCTGGTGGGGGGCTTTGGGCAAAGGCTGGAGGGAAGAGCCGCTGGTGGCGAAGAGCAAGAGGACCTTGTTCCAGTGGGACTGAATCATGGCCTGGAACTGGCTGACCATCTCAGTCCACTGAACCTCCAGATGCCAGTACCTGGCCTTGCACTCCTGCAGGTCTGCTTGGAAAGCCTATGTTCCTAGTCCTCAGTGAGGTGCTTCTGTTGAGCCTCCTTCCCGGTCAGATCCAATTTGAACTGAACTCTTTTGCCAACTCTTTCTCGTGGTGGCTGCTTAGCTCCAACAACTGCTTCCTGTTGGGCCCTAAGGAGCCCAGGCGGGCAGGCGAGGAGTGGCTGGGAGGGGAGGGGCAAGTAGAGGCCGGCGAGGCACCCCTCGACGCGAGTGACATCGAGTTGGCCACGCCCACTCAGTCACATGACCACCTAACCACGCCCACCCAGCCAGTCATTAGGCAGATCATATTAGTTAGTGGTCCATAGGATTTAAAATTATGAATTTGGTGGTCCCTGAGCTCCGAAAGGTTGGTAACCCCTGTTCTATCAGACGTTTCATTATCCAAAACTTGGTAAGGTGACGATAACAATATGATAGGTGGCATGGATGATGTTACCTAGTTGGGTAATGAAACGTCCGCCAGAAAACCACTACGCTCAGAGAGGACCAAGGGCTTGCTCTACAGCTAGTCCTCGACTTACAACAGTTCATTTAGTGACCATTCAAAGGTAGAACAGCACTGACAAAAGAAAAGGGACTTATGGCCATTTTTCATAGTTATATGACCTTTGTAGCATGTAGCATCAGACGCTTGGCAACTGCCTCATACTTATGACCGTTGCCGTGTCCCAAGGTCACGTGATCCCCTTTTGCGACCTTCTGACGAGCCAAGTCAATGGGGGAAGCCAGATTCACTTAACGACCAGGTTACTCACTTGTCAACTGCAGTGCTTCACTTAACAATTGTGGCAAGAAAATGAGGCAACGCTCACTCAACCAATTTCTCACTGAACAACAGGCGTTTTGGGCTCAATTGTGGTCGTACGTCGAGGACTACCTGTATAGACTTAGAACAGCTTACCCCTTTTTGGTTATCATTGCTGTGAATTTATTTAAAAGGTCTTTTTTGAGAGTGGGTTCCCCCCCTCTTTTTTTTTCTTTTTTCTTTTTGTAATTCAAGATATTTTTGGGGCTTTGTTCAATTCTGACCTCCCTTAAAATCAAGAACTCTGGCATTACAGTGTTGGGAGGGTTTTTAAACCACAGGCCCGATTTGTCAGTTGTGACTGACAATCTTGAGTTGTTGGTTTTTTTTGGACAGCTCTGTCTGATGGGTGAACCCAGGATGGTGACAGCTCCCTTCAGTCAAAAATTCTGAGCGATTTCCGAAACACAGCCATGCACATTTTAGGCAATGCCCCGGTCTTCAAATTTGAAACTTTTCCAGCTTTCTATTCCATATGTATATGTGTGTGTGTGTGTGAGAGAGAGAGAAAGAGAGAGAGAGGGATGCGGTGGCTCAGTGGCTAAGACGCTGAGCTTGTCGATCGAATGGTTGGCAGTTTAGCGGTTCGAATCTCTGGTGCCGCGTAACGGGGTGAGCTCCCGTTACTTGTCCCAGCTTCTGCCAACCTAGCAGTTTGAAAGCAGGTAAAAAATGCAAGTAGAAAAATAGGGACCACCTTTGGTGGGAAGGGAACAGCGTTCCGTGCGCCTTTGGCGTTAAGTCATACCGGCCATATGACCACGGAGACGTCTTCGGACAGCGCTGGCTCTTCGGCTTTGAAACGGAGATGAGTACTGCCCCCTAGAGTCAGGAACGACTAGCACATAATGTGCGAGGGAAACCTTTACCTTTTATGGTATCTCGATTCGCTGTTTTTCTTCAAAGAACTTCCTGGGGAATTGGAAAGCATCGTCCTGTTCCCACATTTGATAATTCCTTGCATAAACCAAACAGTGAAACAGGAGCTACAGAACTCTTTGTATTCCTGCCCTGACACGCCTGTTCTTTAATCTGTGCATCCTGTAAAAAAAACATATTTCGGTATTAGCGATTCCAGTCTGGAGAATTGTATGTGCTTGTTTGTATAACTGGATATCGGAACCGTTGTCGGACGTGACTCATCCGGAAGGTGGTTTATTTCTAAGACAGAGTTCCCCAACTTTTTCCGGGGTTGGCGGCCCGGAGTGAGGGGAGGGGGGGAAGAGGAGATGGTTGTGTGGGAGGGGTAGGCGTGTACGTGAGCACCTGTTGTGCGAGTGGGGCCGAGAACACCCACGATGCTCATGTGAATGGGACTGTGTGTGCACCAGTTGCCCACTCACTCGACTCAGTTGTGAATAGGTCATGGACCGGTAGTGGGCTGTGGCCCACAGGTTGGGGACTCCTGTTTGAAGGCCAAATTCTGCTCAGTTCTGGGCACCCTATTTTAACAGGAATCTCTCTCTCTTTCTCTCTCTCTCTCATATCTATCTGTCTATCAGTCATCTATGTCTGTTTGTCTCTATCAGTTATCATATCTATCTGTCATCTATATTTGTCATCTATATCTATTATCTATCATCTATTTATCTACTTACTATCTATATTTGTCATTTATATCTATTATCTATCTATATTTGTCATCTATATCTATTATCTATTTATCTATCTATTATCTATCATCTGTATTTGTCATCTATATATTATCTTTATCATCTATCTATATTTGTCATTTATATCTATTTTCTATATTTGTCATCTATATCTATTATCTATTTATCTATTATCTATCATCTGTATTTGTCATCTATATATTATCTTTATCATCTATCTATATTTGTCATTTATATCTATTTATATTTGTCATCTATATCTATTATCTATTTATCTGTTATCTATCATCTGTATTTGTCATCTATATCTATATTATCTATCATCTATCTATATTTGTCATCTATATTATCTATTTGTCTCTATTTGTTATCTATATTATCTATTTATCTATGTATATCTATCTATCATCTATTTGTCATCTATGTATATCTATCTATCTTTATCTATCTATCTATCTTTATCTAGCTCCTATCTATCTATCTATCTTTGTCATCTATATCTATCTATCCATTATCTATCTATTTATCTATGTTTTATGATTGTAAGCCAGTGATAAGATGGATGTCCAATGAATTTTATTAAAAAAAACCTCTATACCGGTAGTTGTCAACTTACGACCACAATTGAGCCCAAAATTTCTCTCCCTAAGTGAGACAGTTGTTCAGTGAACCTTGCCCCGTTTTACGACCTTTCTTAACACAGTTAAGTGAATCGCTGCCGTTGTTAAATTAGTAACACAGTTGTTAAAATGAATCTGGCGGAATTCCCTCTTGATTTTTGCTTGTCAGAAGGTCGCAAAAGGGGATGACGTGACCCCGGGATACTGCAACCGTCGTAAGTATGAGTCAGTTGCCAATTTTGGTCGTGTGACCATGGGGAGGCTGCAATGGTCATAAGTGTGAAAAACGGTCCTAAGTCACTCTTTTTTTCAGCGCCGTTGTAATTTTGAATGGTCACTAAATGAACTGCTGTAAGTCGAGGACTACCTGTATTTATTTTGACAATCAGATGGGTGTGCAAGACAAATGGCTGTCCAGTCTTTTCTTAAAAACCTCCAGTGCTGGAGCATTCACAACTTCTGGTGGCAAGGAGTTCCACTGATTAATTGTTCTCATTGTCAGGAAATTTCTCCCTAGTTCCAGGTTGCTTCTCTCGTTGAGTTTCCACCCGTTGCTTCTTGTCCTGCCCTCAGGTGCTTTGGAGAATAAGCTGACCCCCCACTCTTCTTTGGGGCAGACCCTCAAATACTGGAATACTGCTCTCCTGTCACCCCAGGTCCTTCTTTTCACGAGACTTGACATAACCAATTCCTGCAATTTTCTTCATATGTTTTAGATTCCAAATCATCTTTGTGGCTCCTCCCTGAACTCTTTGCAGTATCTCAACATCTCTTTTATATGATGGCGACCATAACTGGATGCCATATTCGAAGTGTGGCCTTGCTTGTCAGAAGCCAGCTAAGAAGGTCACACCGCTTAGCATCAGAGTTTCCGGTCCCAATTATGGTTGTTAAGCAAGGACTACCCGCATAGTGTCCACTTCCCTTTTCAGCTCTCAGGCAGATACAGAACCTGTGTGATTCTTGGGTGACACCATAAACCATGGTGCTGGGTTGCTTCCTGCTTGAATATGGCCGGTTTTTCATTCGTTCATTTCCAGTTTTTATTGACTTTGTCTCCCTCTTCTTTCCAGATTGACGACATCATTGATGGGGCCGTGAAGCCTCCCCCCAACAAGTACCCCATATTCTTTTTCGGAACCCACGAGACGTAAGTGCCAGCTTTGGGAGGTTCTGCGAGTGAGTCAGAGGCATAAACTGTTCCATTACCGTCCCTTTCGCTCCAAACCCTTCCATTTCTCGTTTGCTCTCAGGGCGTTTTTGGGCCCCAAGGACCTCTTCCCTTATGAGAAGTACAAGGACAAATACGGGAAGCCCAACAAACGGAAAGGCTTCAATGAAGGATTGTGGGAAATCCAGAACAACCCTCACGCCAGCTACAGCGCACCACCGGTGAGTCTGACGTGACACGTTTAGTTGCGCATCTGTTTTTGCGGTAGAGGTGGATCTCTATAGCAAAGGGCTGAACTGTGGGACATTCTGGCTGGGGAATTCTGGGAGTTGAAGCCCACTTTCTAGCTGGGGAGTTCTGGGAATTGAAGCCCATTTCATGACTTGGGAATTCTGGGGGTCGAAGCCACTTCCTAGCCGGGGAATTCTGGGAGTTGAAGTCCAAACATCCCAGCTACAGAATTCTGGGGATTGAAGGCCCCTTCCTAGCTGGGGAATTCCGGGAGTTGAAGGTCACATATGCTGGTTGGGGAATTCTGAAAATCCACAGATGCTGGTTGAGGAATTCTGGGAGTTAAACGTCCGCACACCTTGAAGTTGCCAAGTTTGAAAAACATTGCACAAGACTTCCAGCTGCGGTCCTGAATCCGCTTCTCATTTGCCAGGATCTTGACTCTGAATTCCTCAATCGGGTCCTATCCAGAGGCCTCCCAACTTTTCCAGTCACTACTCTCCTTTTGTCCCTTTCTCTCCTTCCTTACCCTTATAGCCACTGAGCTCCTCCGACAGCGAAGTTGGCGACATTGATCCTGTCGGAGGGGGAGGAGGCAGCGACGTTCCCGGGGAGGAAGACTTGACCCCAACCGCAGGTGTCGGCGCAGCCGGGATGACTGTGGAGAAGGCAGAGAGCGAAGAGTCGGACAAAGGAAGCGATCACAGCAGCATGAAAAGGAAATCGTTAGCCACAAAAGTGAGCAGTTTCCGGATGGTGCCGATTGGAAGCAGCAGCACCAGATGGTTCTTGACCCCAGGCCAAGCCTGAATTATGGTTGAGCACTTGGGAGCTTAGTCAGGTCTGAATGGGGGTGAACTAGAGCTTCATCCCAGCAAGACAAAGAACAGGTAGTCCTCGACTTACAACCATTAGAAATGGTGCTGAAAAAAAAGAGATTTATAGCCAGTCCTCGCACTTATGACTGTCGCGGCGCACCCGCAGTCATGTGATCAAAATCTGGCGTCCCTGATGGGTCATATGATTGCTGTTGGCAACTTGCCCAGCCAGCTTCAAACAAATAAAGTCAATGGGGGGGAGGGGGGGAACTGGATTTGTTTAGCAACCGTGTGTTTCGTTTAACAACCGCAGCAAAAAGGTCATCAAATTGCGAGTGACTCCCTTAACAGCCGCATGGCTTAGCGATGCCAATTGCGGTCGTAAGTTGAGGACTACTTGTAGCTCTGTGTATTAAAACCTTCTCAGTTCAGGGAAAGTCCATTTTGAGTTCTGGAGGGAGGGGCCACGCTTCCCCAAGCAGAGTCATTTCAGAATTTGGGGTGGGGTGGGGTGGACTTGTATTAGGCCTTTGCTCATCACCCTCCTGGAACCCGGCATCTTGCTTGCCATCCTTCGCGCCTTGGGTCATCTCTTGGATAGACTACTGTAATGCAGCCAACATGGGACGGCCCTTGAAGACCAGCTGCAAGCTTCAGCTGCTCCAGGAGGTCGGGCTTAGGCAATTATAGCTGCCGGTTGGTTCACCCATGTACCGAATTTTTCGGACTATAAGACGCATTTTTTTTGTCTCCCAAAAGGGGGTGAAAATGTCTGTGCATCTTACCAAATGTTACCAAAGCTCTGCCCACCCACCGGCCATTTTTTGGCCTTCACACGCTCCGTTTTTGGGCCTATTTTCAGCCTTTTTCAGGCCTTTTTTCAGCTCATTTTTGAGGCTTTTTTTTTTGGCCAGTTTTTGAGGCTTTTTTTGTCTCGTTTTTAAGGCTTTTTTCAGCCCTTTTTGAGACTTTTTTTGGCCAGTTTTTTTCGGCTTTTTTGGCTCGTTTTTAAGGCTTTTTTCGGCCCTTTTTGAGGCTTTTTTTGGCCTGTTTTTGAGGCTTTTTTCAGCCTGTTTTTGAGGTTTTTTCAGCCTGTTTTTGAGGCTTTTTTCGGCCAGTTTTTGAGGCTTTTTTCAGCCTGTTTTTTTCCCCCAAAAAAACGGGCCGAAAAAAGCCTCGAAAATGGGCTGAAAAAAGGCCCGAAAAAAGGGAGACCAAAAACTTTTTTTTTTGTTTTCCTCTTCTAAATTTAGGTGCGTCTTATAGTCCAAAAAATGCAGTAATTCTTATTGTTATTTGCTTTGTTTGTCAAACAAAAATTACGAATTCAAAGGAGCAAGGTGCAATAAACAAAGGAGAATATTTGTAGCTCTGGGTTGACATGAGGAGTCCTCGGTGCTCTCTGAGCTTGCTTGTTTTCTTGCAGACTTCTCATGACCCAACTAGGTACCATCATCAGTGCTAAGTGAGAAGTGCTGTTTGCTATCAGTTTATATTCTGGCACGTTGCCTGTCTGTGTGGGTGAGGGCAGTCTTGGAGATTCTTTGGTGGGGCTGTTTATTGATGGCTCTTTGGCAGTTTCTTGATTGGGAGTATCACTTACTTGATTGTAAATTGACCTTGGAGTTGATCTGTGCTGATCTGGGTGCCGATTGAGGGCGGAGAGACGCTGGAGTCCTTGTGTTCCTTTTTGGACTGGTCGATTGTCTCTCTTGCATAGTCTGTAGATGTCGTTAATGTCTATGTGTCTGTTGATGGCCTGATTTGTCAGAGTGCCAGGCTTCTAGAAATCCCCTGGCAATTTTTGGACTTGGCCTGGTCTAGGATAGTCACGTTTTCCCAATCAAAACTGTGGTTAAATCTGTTTTACCAGCTGTGATATTAAAATAATTTTCATCATGTCTTCTGCCTGGCGTTCCTGGATGATGATGATGATGATGATTTCAACCAGGGTGGATTTGATTTAAATCGAGTTGATTTAAATCACAATTTAAATCATGATTTAAATTACTAGTAAAAAGGCTTGATTTAAATCAACTCGATTTAAATCATAATTTTTAAAGAGCCACTGTCATCTCTGCTACTCCTTTGACCCACTGTTGACTCACTGATAGTCCCAGGGTTGCAGAATATACAGCCTCCTGCTACATAACTAAGCTCCATTTCATGCTGAATAAACTAAATTATTTATGTATCTTAAATAGAAAACTATCTTAGGATAGATTTTTACCCCAAAAGTTTTTTATTAAAATAAATTTGATAAAAATCAAAAAAATCCGATTTAAATCAAAAAAATCCGATTTTTTTGATTTTTTTTTAAAAAATCATTGATTTTTATCCACCCTGATTTCAACTTGTATGCCGCCTTTCTCCGAAGACTCAAGGCGGCTTACAATGCATTTAAAAACCATACATAAAACATTAAAAGTTAAACCATTAAAAACAATTAAAACCCATTCATGGCCGGATCTCGCCAAATCGCAACAGCGAGATCAACGGCCCCAGGCCTGCCGGAAGAGCCAAGTCTTCACCGCTTTTCGGAAGGCCAATAGGGTGGGGACCCTGAAGAGACCAACTCTGTGGGATCTTACCCGTCGCTGGGAGCTATGTGGCAGAAGGCGGTCTCGAAGATACCCTGGCCCTGAGCCATGTAGGGCTTTAAAGGTAATAACCAACACCTTGAATTGTGACCGGAGACCAATCGGGAGCCAGTGCAGCTCGCGGAGAATTGGTGTAATGTGGGTGTACCTAGGTGCACCCACGACAGCTCGCGCGGCTGCGTTCTGGACCAACTGTAGTCTCCGAACACTTTTCAAGGGTAGCCCCATGTAGAGCCCGTTGCAATAATCTAACCATGATGCCTTCTGCCAGCCTTCTGCCTGTTTGGCCTACATCAGAGCTCTTCAAACTTGGCAACTTTAGGACTTGAGGACTTCAAATCCCAGAATTCTGGGAGTTGAAGTCCACAAGTCTTAAAAGTTGCCCTTTTGAAGACCCCTGGCCTACATAGTGGTTGTGGCTAGTTTTATATTGTACGTTGTAAATGACTCCTGGTATTTTTTTCTTCTTCTTCTGGGGTTGCTTAAGATGTTTTGGAGGGCTTTAGTTGGCTAGTGTGCTACGCTGATGTTGTGGCTCCGTTACCAGAGCCTGTGTCATCGCCAGGAGAGGACTCCGAGAGTGAAGGGGAGGAGTTGGCAAGGCCTCCCTCTCCAGGACCCTCCTCTCTGGAAAGGCCTTCGGTGTCCACCAAAGGGCAAGAGATAGGGCCGGGGCCAAGCATGTCCACGCAGCCACAGATGGACAGTGATGAGGGTAATGAGTCTTGGCTGGACCCACGCCAGCGTCGCAGAGATAAGCGCGTGCAACAGAGGAAAGGGCATGCCCGAGATTAGGCTGAGTCACTGGACCACACCCCACAGGATATAAAAGGGAGCGTGGTGGCCAGTCAAACCTTGTGACGAACAAAGCTGAAAGCTTCCATGCCATTCTGCATTGCCGGACTTTTGCTTTAAGACTTTGCTGGATTATCTCTGGACTTGATTAATTCCGTAATTATTGAGCTGCTTTCCTTTGATGTATCAGAAGTGGGAAGAAGTTATCTCTCCTCTTTGTAAATAATAAACTCTTGGCAGGCAGCCACTAGGTTGTTGCCAAGTTCCGTTATCATAAGGAAAAGGATTTTGCCGGCTGGTTTGGTCTTTAACTCCTGAACGTCTGTTGGTGGGTGTGCATGGGGTTGGGGACAGAACAGCTGATTCCCTGTGGTCGTGGTAGCGTATTTGTGGGATATTATTTTACAGATATGTACAGATATTTACAGAATAACAGAGTTAGATGGGACCTTGTAGGTCATCTAGTCCAACCCCTCACCCAAGCAGGAGACCCTACACCATTTCGGACCGATGGCAGTCCAACCTCTTCTTGAAAGCCTCCAGTGATGAAGCTCCCACGACTTCTGAAGGCAACTTCTGTTCCATGGGTTGATTGTTCTCACTGTGAGAAAATTCCTCCTTATTTCCAGGTTGAATCTCTCCTCGATCAGTTTCCATCTATTATTCCTTGTCTGGCCTTCGGGTGCCTTGGAAAATAGCTTGACATATGAACGGTTGCTGGAATTGGGTCTGTCTAGTTTAATGAAAAGAAGGACTAGGGTTGACATGATAGCAGTCTTGTAAGGAGCCTTGGTGCAGTGGACTAAGTGCTGTTAAAGTAGTATTTAGCTGCCAGCTGCCTGCAATTACTGCGAGTTCAAATCTCACCAGGCTCAGGGTTGACTCAGCCTTCCATCCTTTCGAGGTAGGTAAAATGAGGACCGGATTGTGGGGGCAATAAGCTGACTTTGTATAAAAAAGAACACCGCTTGGGGTGGGGGAAAGCCCTACTAAGCAGGTATATACAAGAGTATGAAGGCTATTGCTTAAAAGCATTGTAAGCCGCCCTGAGTCTCATATAAATTGAACTAATAAATAAATTTCTGGGGGGGTTGCTACAAAGAAAAGGGGGGGTCAAATTATTCTCCAAAGCACCTGAAGCAGGAGAAGAAGCAATGGATGGAAACTAATCAAGGAGAGAAGCAACCTAGAACTAAGGAGAAATTTCCTGACTGTGAGAACAATTAATCAGTGGAACAGCTTGCCACCAGAAGTTATAAATGCTCCAACACTGGAGGTTTTTAAGAAGAGATTGGATAAACATTTGTCTAGGGTTTCCTGCCTAAGCAGGGGGTTGGACTAGAAGACCTCCAGGGCTCCTTCTCACTCTATTATTCTATTCTAAGTCAAGCCTCCCCAGTTGCCGAATGCCCTTTTCTGGAATACATTTCCCTGGGGATTGGCTCAGCCCCAGGGATCCCGAGTTTTCCAAAACACCAGCCTCTCTGCTTTGGGGCTTTGCAATGCCTTTTTGATTCTCCCGCAGTGGGAATATTTGCTTGGGATCGTCCCCAGGGGTGTCCAGGGGGGGATTTTAATTATGTATTTCTGACGCACTTCGTCTCCACCCGCTTCCTGCACGGAGTTAAGTACGCAACGTAGAATCAATCGTGATTTGACTGGTATGTATAGCGGGTGAAATGCTCCCAGTTCGGTAGCGATGGAGGCGGGTGGTTCAGAGAACTGGTAGCAAAAATCCCTGCCCCCCTCCCACCCATGCCCAGCTGAGCCGCACAATCATCAGAGGCTTTTTAAAAAACTTTTAAAAGCATTTTTTCTACAACCTCTTCGGCCGAAAAAATGCTTTTAAAAGTTAAAAAAAATTTTTTTAAATTTTTTTAAAAAATTGGCCATGCCCACCCAGTCACATTACCCCCCCTCCACCAAGCCACGCCCACAGAACCGGTAGTAACCAATTTTAGATTTCACCACTGAAATAAAGGAAATCAATAAATTAGGCCATCTCGGATGCACCGTCTGATTTTGTTCCCTCGCTCCTGTTCTAGATGCCGGTAGCGAAACGACCCAGGAAATCTTCGAGTGACCTTGAGCAAGCCAGCGGCTCTCCTTCGGAGGAGGAGGAGAACTCGGAAAGCTCTTCTGAATCGGAGAAGTACAGTGACCAGGTAGGGTTTGTGTGGGTAGAGCCTTCGCTTGTGACCCGTGGAGTTATTTTAGGGAAGGTGAAGCAGTAGCAAGGGCACTTAGATACTTACACCCCTTCATAGCACTTCACAGCCGTCTCTAAGGGGTTTACAGAGTCAGCCTCTTGCCCCCCCAACAATCTGGGTCCTTGTTTGACTGGCCTCTAAAAAGGATGGAGGGCTGAGTCAAGCTTGAGCCCGTCAGGATCGAACTCCTGGCAGTGATCCGAGTTTGCCTGCAATACTGCACTCTAACCACTGCCGGGGGGGGGGGGGGGGGGGGGGGAGAGGGGAGGATATATATTTTAGATGGTGTGTGTGTGTGTGTGTGTGTGTGTAGAGAGACAGACAGAGAAGATAGATATTGTAGATAGATGATAGATAAACGTAGATAAAAGATGGATGGATGATAGATGGAAGATATATGATAGATAAATGATGGATGGATGGATGGATGGATGAATGATAGATATAGATGATGGATGGATGGATGGATGGATGATAGATGATGGATGGATGGATGGATGGAAGATAGTTGATAGATAAATGATGGATGGATGTTAGATATAGGTGATGGATGGATGGATGGAAGATAGATGGATGGATGATAGATGATGGATGGATGGAAGATAGATGGAAGATAGATGATAGATAAATGATGGATGGATGGATGGATGGATGATAGATATAGGTGACGGATGGATGGAAGATAGATGGATGATAGATAAATGATAGATTGATGGATGATAGATGATGGATGGATGGATGGATGGATGGAAGATAGTTGATAGATAAATGATGGATGTTAGATATAGGTGACGGATGGATGGAAGATAGATGGATGATAGATAAATGATAGATTGATGGATGATAGATGATGGATGGATGGAAGATAGATGGAAGATAGATGATAGATAATGGATGGATGGATGGAAAATAGATGATAGATAAATGATGGATGGTTGGATGATAGATGATGGATGGATGGAAGATAGATGGAAGATAGATGATAGATAATGGATGGATGGATGGAAAATAGATGATAGATAAATGATGGATGGTTGGATGATAGATGGAAGATAGATGATAGATAATGGATGGATGGATGGAAAATAGATGATAGATAAATGATGGATGGATGGATGATAGATGATAGTGGATGGATGGATGGATGGAAAATAGATGATAGATAAATGATGGATGGATGGATGATAGATATAGGTGATGGATGGATGGAAGATAGATGGATGATAGATAAATGATAGATTGATGGATGATAGTGGATGGATGGATGGATGGAAGATAGATGATAGATAGATGATAGATAGATAGATAGATAGATAGATAGATAGATAGATAGATAGATAGAGAGAGAGAGAGAGAGGGAAAGAAATAGCACTTAGACTTATATACTACTTCACAGTGCTTTGCAGCCCTCTCTAAGTGGTTTATAGAGTCAGCCTTTTGCCCCCAGCAATCTGGGTCCTCATTTTACCAACCTCAGAAGGACGGAAGGCTGAGTCCACCTTGAGCCGGTGAGACTGGAATTGCTGGCAGTCAGCAGTTAACAGAATTAGCCTGCAATACCGCACTCTAACCACTTCGCCACCACAACTCTAGCATAATATGAGTGGGTGCCGTTGTAGTTCCCTCCTCCTTCTCCCCCCCCCCCCACCCCCAGGATTGGAAACATATTTTTTCTCCCTTTTATATAAAAGTCATTCTACTCTTCAGGAGAAATTTCCAGACAGTGAGAGCAATTAATCAGCGGAACAGCTTGCCTCCAGACGACGTGGGGGCTCCATCACTGGAGAAACCAAACTGGAGACATTTTGGGGAGAAACCCCCCTGCAGATGGTGTGGCAAGAGTTGGATACATTCCAACCAGACTCTATTTTTTTTTTTTTTAATTTATTTATTTTGACTGATGTTACTCATTTGGATGAGCAACAAAACATTTCTGACTTAACAAACTTCGGTCCAGTTGACCAGGATTTAAGCTTTGTGAGATATCCATCCTTGGAGCTTTTTAAAGAAGAGGATATCAACTGTTTGTCTGAAATGAAGAGCCTTGGTAGTACAGTGGTCTAAAGCACCCTGTTATTAAGACCAGCTGCCTGCAATTACTGCAGGTTCGAATCTCGCCAAGGCTCAAGGTTGACTCAGCCTTCCATCCTTTCTAAGGTAGGTAAATTGAGGACCCAGTTTATGGGGGCAATAAGCTGACTTTGTATAAATATACAAAAGAATGAAGGCTATTGTTTAACACATTGTAAGCCGTCCTGAGTCTCCGGAGAAGGGCGGCATATAAATCAAAACAAAAAAAAATGGCAGAAGGCAGGGGTGTCAAACTCGAGGCTCGCAGGCTGGATCTGGCCCGTGGGGTGCTTAAATCCGGCTCGCGGGGCAGGCCTGGAAATATTAAAAGGACCGGCCTGCAGTGCATCTGCCAGCCAAAACAGGCTGCATGGCCCTTCTCCCTGCGGCCATTTTTCGGCCTCCTGCACTCTGCTGGCTAAAAACGGGCCGTGTGGAGGCCTCCGTGCGTCCCATTTTTGGCCGGCAAAGTGCTGTGGGAGGGCAAAAATGGGCCACGGGGGGACCTCAGGAGACCTCCGTGCATCCCGTTTTTGGCCAGCAGAGTGCTGCTGGAGGCCGGGGAGGGCAAAATCGAGGTGCAGAGGGGCCACATGCAGCCCGTTTTGGCTGGCAGAGGCACCATAGTTCTCGACTTACGACCATTCACTCAGTGACCATTCAAACTTACGACAGCCCTAAAAAACGCGACCTATAACCCAATGGGGGAAGCCAGATTCGCCGAATGATCTCACGATTCAGCTTAACAGCCGTGGCACAATCAGGTGCCACTTAACCGCCGCCTTGCTTAGTAGCAGAAATTCTGGCCCCCGTTGCGGTCGTAACTCTAGGACTACCTGCATGCTTGAAAGAGGGAACGAACTCTCCCTATGCCCACCCTTGATGTTGAGGGAGGGAGGGAGGGGTGGAAATATTTTGGAACCGAGGGGGGTTTCAATGTCGATTCCCGCGTCTCCCGATGTAGGACTTCACTCCAGAGAAAAAAACGCCTGCCAGAGCTTCGCGACGGGCACCTGCTGGAGGGTGGAAGAAAAAGGTAAGAGGATTTTCCAATCTCTCCCCTAGAGAAATCGATCGATTTTAAGCCCCTCCCTGGCTGGGGAATAAATAGAAGGAAAGGCGAGTGGTTGTCGTAGCAGACGACAATTTGTATTTCTGAAGAGTTTGCTCACTGAGTTTCTGTTAGCAGAAAATCGAATCGGCCTCCGACTCGGAGAGCAAGGCAGACTCCGAGGAGGGAGAGGAGGAAGAGGAGGAGGACAATGACCGAGAGGGCAGCCGGCCGCTCACTCCCAAGTCCGATTCTGACTCCAACTCGGATGAATCCGTCAAGAAGCCTCCCCGGGGCAGGAAGCCTGGTAAGTAGCCCAGGTGGCTGCCAGAGATGAGCTGATCGTGGGTAGTTTTTATCTTGGGCAATGGAGCATCTTCCTTCCTCCCTCCCTCCCTCCCTCCCTCTCTCTTTCTTCACTTCTTCCTTCCTTTGTCCCTCCCTCCCTTTTTCCTTCACTTTTTTCTTTCCTCCCTCCCTCCCTCCACTTTTTTCCTTCCTTCCTTCCTTCCTTCCTTTTTCTTTCTTCATTTCTTCCTTATCCCTCCCTCCCTTCTTCCTCCCTTTTTTCCTTCCTTCCCCCTCCCTTCCTTCTTTTTTCTCCTTCCTTGTTTCCTCCCTCCATCTCCCCTTCCTTCCATCCATCCTTCCTCCCTCCCCTTCTTCCTTCCCCCTTCCTTCACTTTTTTCCATTCTTCCTTCCACCGCTCCTTTCCCCCACCCTCTTTCTCTTTCTTCCTTTCTCCTCCCTTCTCTCTTCCTTCCTTCCCTCCCTCCCTCTTTCTTCCCTTCCCTCCCTCCTTCATTCTTCCCTTCTCCCTCCCTCCCTCCCACCCTCCCTTCCTTTTTCTCCTTCCTTGCTTCCTCCCTCTATCTCCCCTTCCTTCCATCCATCCATCCTTCCTCCCTCCCTTTCTTTCTTCCCCCCCTTCCTTCACTTTCTTCCATTCTTCCTTTCCCCCTCCCTTCCTTCTCCCTTCCTTCCCTCCCTTGTGTGAAGTCTCTCCAGACTAGCCTTCTTCTTTGCCTGGAGGTGGGGATGCCTGGATTCAGAAGGGCTGTACTTCAAGATGCCTCTTTCCAAACTAACCATCTCCCTCCTTCCCAGCTGCCGAAAAGCCTCCCCCCAAGCCCCGGGGCCGGAAACCTAAACCTGAGAGACTTCCCAGCAGCTCCAGCAGTGACAGGTAAGAGACGCAGACTTTGCTTCTCTACCCCCCCCCCCCCCGGACTGGCCAGGAGCTCCATTAGAACAGCACTTTTTACGGGGGGGGGGCGCAAGCTAAGCTTCCGTGCAAACAAACAGCTGAGACTCCCCCCATGCCTTGGACTCTCCCTCCTGTTTTTCCTCTTCTGCCCCCTCCCCGCAGCGACAGCGACGTGGACCGCATCAGCGAGTGGAAACGGCGGGACGAGGAGCGCCGGCGAGAACTGGAGGAGAAGCGGAAGCGCGAGCAGGAGCAGGAGCTGCGCCGGTTGCGGGAACAGGAGCGGGAGGAGAAGGAGCGGAAGCGGGAGAAAGCCGAGAAGGAGGCGGAGGCGGAGGCTGCGGAGAGCGACAGCAGCGTGGACAGCGAAGCCCCCAGGAGGAGCAAGAAGGGGCAGCCCAAGGCAGCCCCCTCTTCCTCGGACTCGGAGGCGGAGAAAGAGGTGAGCTTGAAGGGGCTGGGAGGGGGACGGTCTCCAGGGTCCTGGTCTTAGCCAGAGCTTCAGTTCTGTAGCCGCTGCAGCACAAAAAGGCTCTGGCATGTGGTTGGTGCACATGCCTGTATTTTGAGGGCCAGTAGATCCTCGAATTAGTGTGTTTTAGCGTCACATTAAGGAGGAAAACTGTCTGGGTGACTTTGGGCCTATTGCCAGGAGCCTGAGAGTTCTAGTCCCGCCTTAGGAATGAATGCCCTCTGGGTGACTTTGGACCAATCACTAGGAGCCTGAGGGTTCTAGTCCCGCCTTAGGAATGAAAACCCTCTGGGTGATTTTGGACCAATCACTAGGAGCCTGAGAGTTCTAGTCCCGCCTTAGGAATGAAAACCGTCTGGGTCAGGGGTGGGCAAGTGTGGCTTTTTTACAACCTGTGGACTTCAACTCCCAGAATTCCTGAGCCAACTTGGCTGACCTTTGTTAAGTGAGTTTGCCCCATTTTGTAACCTTTTCTTGCCACAGTTATTCAGTAAATCACTGCAGTTGCTAAGTGAATCACACAGTGGTTAAGTGAATCCGGATCCCCCATTGCCTTTGCTCATCAGAACGTTGCAAAAGGGGACCAGCCTTCTATGCAACCGTCGTTCATATGAACCGGTTGCCAAGCATCCGAATTTTGATCACGTGACCACAGCGAGTGGTCGTAAGTGTGAAAAACAGTCCTAAGTTCCTTTTTTTCAACACCATCGTAACTTTGAACGGTCACTAAATGAACTGCTGCGAGTGGAGGACTGCCTGTGTCTCAGCCCCTGAGAATTTTGGATCAAGTTCAATCTGTCTCTCCTCTAAAGGCTGGAAAAGTTTTTTTGTGACTGCATCTTTTCTCTTTTTCTCCCACAGGTGAAAAAGAAAAAGCAGCCGTCCGCAGACCATTCGAAGAAATCGAATCAAAAGGAGAAGCGAGGCCACGGAGATGAGAAGACACGGAACAGGTGAGGGCCCACGCAGGTTTACTTAACTCTCGACACGTCTATGGAGATTCTCGGTCATCCCAGTCGTGGTTGTCTCAAAGATGCTTTTTTTTTTTCCAAGAGGCAACTGGACTTTCTGGTTTTTCTTTTGAAGACGTTTCACTTGTCATCCAAGAAGCTTTTTCAGCTCTGACTGGATGGTGGGGAAATGGAAGGATTTATATTCATTGCAGGTCATTTGCATCTTTTGAGAGAGTCGTAGAGGCCACTTGGAGGTTTATCTGTGCCCTCAGGGTCACCTGAGTGGTGCAAATAGATGTGGAGCCTCCTTGGAACTACTGAAAGGACTCTGTTGTAGACTGGAGATAGATGATGTCATATCCGTTCCCCTCCGTTGAGAGAAGGCTCTTCAATTTTGACACAGATGGCCTCTTTGACCTCTCTTTCAAACCAGCCGTCCTCTCTGTCTAAAATGTGGACTTTGCTTTCTTCCAAAGAGTGGCCTTTGTCTTTTAAATGCAGATGGACTGCTGAATCTATTCCTAATGGGTTTGTTCTCCTATGTTGTGCCATGTGTTTGTGAAGTGGTTGTTTTGTTTCCCCAATATACAGATCTGCCCATGGCTCCCTGCATTGTACTGTATATAAAGACATTGATCCTTTGCATCCTTTTCAGAGGCCACTTGGAGGTTTGTCTGTGTCTTCAGGGTCACCTGAGTGGTGCAAAGGGGTGTGGAGCCTCCTTGGAACTACTGAAAGGACTCTGTTGTAGACTGGAGATAGATGATGTCCTATCCCTTCCCCTCTGTTGAGAGAGGGCTCTTCAATTTTGACAGGTGGCCTCAATGACTCTCAAAGAATGCAAACAACCAGCTCTCTGCAAGGAATATAAATCCTTCCGTTCCCCACCATCCAGTCAGAGCTGAAGAAGCTTCTTGGATGAGAAGCGAAACGTCTTCAAAGAAAAAAACAAAGTCCAGTTGCCTCTTGGGGAAAAAAAAGCACCTTTGAGACAACCATGGAGAATCTCTGTAGACTTCGAAACTGGTGTCCATTGAACGTTTTTGTTTTAAGCCGCTCTTCTAAATAAGAGCCTTGGTAGTACAGTGATCTAAAGCACCCTGTTATTAAGACCAGCTGCCTGCAATTACTGCAGGTTCGAATCTTGCCAGGCTCAAGGTTGACTCATCCTTCCATCCTTTCTAAGGTAGGTTAAATGAGGACCCAGTTTGTGGGGGCAATAAGCTGTATAAAATATACAAAAGGATGAAGGCTATTGCTTAGCGCATTCTAAGCCGCCCTGAGTCTCCGGAGAAGGGCGGCATATAAATCAAAATTAAATTTTAAAAAAAAATATATGTCCAGTGAGCTCTCTGAATTCAGTCCGTCTGTCTTTGATGCTCCCTGCAATTTGGGGCATCTGTGTTGTGGCCCGCCAGTGGCCTGCACGGATTGTTGCTGTTTCCGAGGAGGAGGAGGCTGGTGTGGGGCCGCGCCAGCAGCCTGTGCAGCCGGCGATCAAGTCGGACAGCGAGGAGGCTGAAGAAGATGTGGTGCCAGAGGGCAGAGATCCAGTCAGGGCCTTCAGAACCTCCAGAGGCTCCTTTAATTGAAGAGGATGAAGAGGAGGAGCCTCTTCTCAATGCACGGGCACGCAGAGCTGCCAAAAGGCAGAAGTGGCTCCTCAGGAGGAGGTATCCTGAGAGTAAGGCTTGGGGCCAATTGGCCACTCCCTTAGCCTATTTAAGGAGGAATGCCGACTGAAGCAATTTGTAGGGAACAACTTTAGTTCATTCTCCTTCGCGTCTGGATTCTCTGCAAATTGCTTCTGGGCTTTCTGCCAACTCCAGTAAAACTCTGACTATCTTATCTGTGCAATTCCGGCAGGCTGTTAAGAACGCTTATTAACAGCCGGCATTTGCTAAAACTGCGTTATTTGAGTAAACTAAGTTTTGTTCGGAGTTTGTGTGTGCTGTGTTCTTTGGGATCCGTAGCTGGGGCAAAACAATCTGGTTGGCAGTTCTGCTGGCAGCAATTCCCACAGAAAGAGGGCGGTTATCTACTTTGGAAGCAAGGGGTCAGAAAGAGCAGAGCTGGGAGCCTGCCAGTTTTCTTCAGCTGCAGGGAAGGCCGGAGCAAATCTGGGATACTTTCATATTTCTCCTCCTTTTTTTTTTTTTTTTTTTTTTTGCTTTTTTCTCTCTGTAGGTCTCTGAAATCCGAACGAGGCAGGAAGAAGTCCGATCTGCCAGAAAGAAAAGTGGAAAAGAAAAAAGGTAAAAGAAAGAAAGAAAGAAAGAAAATAGGAGGAGGGGGTGGGGTTGGCCGAGGGCCTTGAGTATCATTTACTTGGGAGGTGGGGTTGCATGTTGGAGGTCATAGAGATGATGGCGGCCTAGCATCCGTATCGACAGAGGTTGGGCCTTAACAGAACAACAGGTTTGGAAGAGAACTTTAAGGTCTTCAAATCCAACTTCCTACTCAAGCAGGAAAACTCTATAACTTTCTGGGCAAATGGTTGTCCAGTCTCTGTTTGATTGACTGGACCTAGAGCAGGATATATGCCTAGCCAATAAAACGCCCCCGTAGAGGCAGCTGCTGTGGGAATCCCATTCAGGCTGGCAGGGCAGACTTTTAAAACACCCTTCCTCCTGTTGCAGAGCCCACAGTTGAAGAGAAGCTCCAAAAATTGCACAGCGAGATCAAGTTTGCCCTCAAAGTGGACAATCCGGTAAGCTGTTTGGAGCCAGTTTGGTCTAGTGGTTAAGTTGCCAGGCTAGAAACCAGGAGACGGTGAGTTCTAGTCTTGCTTTATGCATGAAAGCCAGCTGGGTGACTTTGGGCCAATCACCAGGAGACAGAGAGTTCTAGTCTTGCTTTATGCATGAAAGCCAGCTGGGTGACTTTGGGCCGGTCACCAGGAGACAGAGAGTTCTAGTCTTGCTTTATGCATGAAAGCCAGCTGGGTGACTTTGGGCCGGTCACCAGGAAACAGAGAGTTCTAGTCTTGCTTTATGCATGAAAGCCAGCTGGGTGACTTTTGGCCAGTAACCAGGAGATGGAGAATTCTAGTCCCGCCCTAGGCTGGATGATTTTGGACGTATTGCCAGGAGACAGTGAATTCTAGTCCCATCTTGGGCAGAAAAGTCAGCTACCTAGTTCTCGGCCAGTTGCTAGGAGAGGGGAGTTCTAGTCCCGCCTTTGGGTTGAAAGCCGACTGGGTAACTTTGGTCCAGCCCCTCCTTCTCAGCGCAACCCACCTCACGGGATTGTTGTTTGCGGGGAAAATAGGAGGAAGGTGTGTTAACGTATGTTTGCTGCCCTGAGTTATGAAGTCAGAAAAATTCTAATAAATTCCAACTGTCGGAAGCTCTCTTTCCTTGCTTTGCGCCCAGTGTCAGGAGCAGGACGATTGAGGCTGACCTCTTCAATGGCATCTTTCTTTGGGCTATTCTTTCTTGCTCCGCTCCATCCAGCAAAGGGTACAGAGGGAAGGAGCATCACTTCCCTGGATCAGACTTCAGATATCTTCCGTATCTGAGTTGGCTAGCCAATCAGCTCATTCACATGAGCTTCAAACCCCCTTCCTCCCATTAGAAATGGGGCAGCTGATATTCGGGGTTCCTTTAAGTCAGTGCTTCTCAATCATGGTGAAATTTAAGATGGGTGGACTTCCAGTCCCAGAATTCCCCAGCCGGCATGCTTTAAGATGGGTGAACTTCAACTCCCAGAATTCTCCAGCCAGAATGCTTTAAGATGGGTGGACTTCCACTCCCAGAATTCTCCAGCCAGCATCCTTTAAGATGGGTGGACTTCCATTCCCAGAATTCCCTAGTCAGCAGGCTTTAAGATGGGTGGACTTCCACTCCCAGAATTCCCTAGTCAGTATGCTTTAACACGGGTGGACTTCAATACCCAGAATTCCCCAGCCAGAATGCTTTAAGATAGGTGGACTTCCATTCCCAGAATTCCCTAGTCAGTATGCTTTAACACGGGTGGACTTCAATACCCAGAATTCCCCAGCCAGAATGCTTTAAGATGGGTGGACTTCCACTCCCAGAATTCCCCAGCCAGCATCCTTTAAGATGGGTGGACTTCCACTCCCAGAATTCTCCAGCCAGAATGCTTTAAGATAGGTGGACTTCCATTCCCAGAATTCCCTAGTCAGTATGCTTTAACACGGGTGGACTTCAATACTCAGAATTCCCCAGCCAGAATGCTTTAAGATGGGTGGACTTCCACTCCCAGAATTCCCCAGCCAGCATCCTTTAAGATGGGTGGACTTCCATTGCCAGAATTCCCTAGTCAGCATCCTTTAAGATGGGTGGACTTCCACTCCCAGAATTCCCTAGTCAGTATGCTTTAACACGGGTGGACTTCAATACCCAGAATTCCCCAGCCAGAATGCTTTAAGATGGGTGGACTTCCACTCCCAGAATTCCCCAGCCAGCATCCTTTAAGATGGGTGGACTTCAATTCCCAGAATTCCCCAGCCAGCATCCTTTAAGATGGGTGGACTTCCACTCCCAGAATTCTCCAGCCAGAATGCTTTAAGATGGGTGGACTTCCACTCCCAGAATTCTCCAGCCAGAATGCTTTAAGATAGGTGGACTTCCATTCCCAGAATTCCCTAGTCAGTATGCTTTAACACGGGTGGACTTCAATACCCAGAATTCCCCAGCCAGAATGCTTTAAGATGGGTGGACTTCCACTCCCAGAATTCCCCAGCCAGCATCCTTTAAGATGGGTGGACTTCCATTCCCAGAATTCCCTAGTCAGCAGGCTTTAAGATGGGTGGACTTCCACTCCCAGAATTCCCCAGTCAGTATGCTTTAACACGGGTGGACTTCAATACCCAGAATTCCCCAGCCAGAATGCTTTAAGATGGGTGGACTTCCACTCCCAGAATTCCCCAGCCAGCATCCTTTAAGATGGGTGGACTTCCATTGCCAGAATTCCCTAGTCAGCATCCTTTAAGATGGGTGGACTTCCACTCCCAGAATTCTCCAGCCAGCATCCTTTAAGATGGGTGGACTTCCATTCCCAGAATTCCCTAGTCAGCAGGCTTTAAGATGGGTGGACTTCCACTCCCAGAATTCCCTAGTCAGTATGCTTTAACACGGGTGGACTTCAATACCCAGAATTCCCCAGCCAGAATGCTTTAAGATAGGTGGACTTCCATTCCCAGAATTCCCTAGTCAGTATGCTTTAACACGGGTGGACTTCAATACCCAGAATTCCCCAGCCAGAATGCTTTAAGATGGGTGGACTTCCACTCCCAGAATTCCCCAGCCAGCATCCTTTAAGATGGGTGGACTTCAATTCCCAGAATTCCCCAGCCAGCATCCTTTAAGATGGGTGGACTTCCACTCCCAGAATTCTCCAGCCAGAATGCTTTAAGATGGGTGGACTTCCATTCCCAGAATTCCCTAGTCAGTATGCTTTAACACGGGTGGACTTCAATACCCAGAATTCCCCAGCCAGAATGCTTTAAGATGGGTGGACTTCCACTCCCAGAATTCCCCAGCCAGCATCCTTTAAGATGGGTGGACTTCCATTGCCAGAATTCCCTAGTCAGCATCCTTTAAGATGGGTGGACTTCCACTCCCAGAATTCCCCAGCCCGCATCCTTTAAGATGGGTGGACTTCCACTCCCAGAATTCTCCAGCCAGAATGCTTTAAGATAGGTGGACTTCCATTCCCAGAATTCCCTAGTCAGTATGCTTTAACACGGGTGGACTTCAATACCCAGAATTCCCCAGCCAGAATGCTTTAAGATGGGTGGACTTCCACTCCCAGAATTCCCCAGCCAGCATCCTTTAAGATGGGTGGACTTTCATTGCCAGAATTCCCTAGTCAGCATCCTTTAAGATGGGTGGACTTCCACTCCCAGAATTCTCCAGCCAGCATCCTTTAAGATGGGTGGACTTCCATTGCCAGAATTCCCCAGTCAGCATCCTTTAAGATGGGTGGACTTCCACTCCCAGAATTCTCCAGCCAGAATGCTTTAAGATGGGTGGACTTCCACTCCCAGAATTCTCCAGCCAGAATGCTTTAAGATAGGTGGACTTCCATTCCCAGAATTCCCTAGTCAGTATGCTTTAACACGGGTGGACTTCAATACCCAGAATTCCCCAGCCAGAATGCTTTAAGATGGGTGGACTTCAATTCCCAGAATTCCCTAGTCAGTATGCTTTAACACGGGTGGACTTCAATACCCAGAATTCCCCAGCCAGAATGCTTTAAGATGGGTGGACTTCCACTCCCAGAATTCCCCAGCCAGCATCCTTTAAGATGGGTGGACTTCAATTCCCAGAATTCCCCAGCCAGCATCCTTTAAGATGGGTGGACTTCCACTCCCAGAATTCTCCAGCCAGAATGCTTTAAGATGGGTGGACTTCCATTCCCAGAATTCCCTAGTCAGTATGCTTTAACACGGGTGGACTTCAATACCCAGAATTCCCCAGCCAGAATGCTTTAAGATGGGTGGACTTCCATTCCCAGAATTCCCTAGTCAGTATGCTTTAACACGGGTGGACTTCAATACCCAGAATTCCCCAGCCAGAATGCTTTAAGATAGGTGGACTTCCATTCCCAGAATTCCCTAGTCAGTATGCTTTAACACGGGTGGACTTCAATACCCAGAATTCCCCAGCCAGAATGCTTTAAGATGGGTGGACTTCCACTCCCAGAATTCCCCAGCCAGCATCCTTTAAGATGGGTGGACTTCCACTCCCAGAATTCTCCAGCCAGAATGCTTTAAGATAGGTGGACTTCCATTCCCAGAATTCCCTAGTCAGTATGCTTTAACACGGGTGGACTTCAATACTCAGAATTCCCCAGCCAGAATGCTTTAAGATGGGTGGACTTCCACTCCCAGAATTCCCCAGCCAGCATCCTTTAAGATGGGTGGACTTCCATTGCCAGAATTCCCTAGTCAGCATCCTTTAAGATGGGTGGACTTCCACTCCCAGAATTCCCTAGTCAGTATGCTTTAACACGGGTGGACTTCAATACCCAGAATTCCCCAGCCAGAATGCTTTAAGATGGGTGGACTTCCACTCCCAGAATTCCCCAGCCAGCATCCTTTAAGATGGGTGGACTTCAATTCCCAGAATTCCCCAGCCAGCATCCTTTAAGATGGGTGGACTTCCACTCCCAGAATTCTCCAGCCAGAATGCTTTAAGATGGGTGGACTTCCACTCCCAGAATTCTCCAGCCAGAATGCTTTAAGATAGGTGGACTTCCATTCCCAGAATTCCCTAGTCAGTATGCTTTAACACGGGTGGACTTCAATACCCAGAATTCCCCAGCCAGAATGCTTTAAGATGGGTGGACTTCCACTCCCAGAATTCCCCAGCCAGCATCCTTTAAGATGGGTGGACTTCCATTCCCAGAATTCCCTAGTCAGCAGGCTTTAAGATGGGTGGACTTCCACTCCCAGAATTCCCCAGTCAGTATGCTTTAACACGGGTGGACTTCAATACCCAGAATTCCCCAGCCAGAATGCTTTAAGATGGGTGGACTTCCACTCCCAGAATTCCCCAGCCAGCATCCTTTAAGATGGGTGGACTTCCATTGCCAGAATTCCCTAGTCAGCATCCTTTAAGATGGGTGGACTTCCACTCCCAGAATTCTCCAGCCAGCATCCTTTAAGATGGGTGGACTTCCATTCCCAGAATTCCCTAGTCAGCAGGCTTTAAGATGGGTGGACTTCCACTCCCAGAATTCCCTAGTCAGTATGCTTTAACACGGGTGGACTTCAATACCCAGAATTCCCCAGCCAGAATGCTTTAAGATAGGTGGACTTCCATTCCCAGAATTCCCTAGTCAGTATGCTTTAACACGGGTGGACTTCAATACCCAGAATTCCCCAGCCAGAATGCTTTAAGATGGGTGGACTTCCACTCCCAGAATTCCCCAGCCAGCATCCTTTAAGATGGGTGGACTTCAATTCCCAGAATTCCCCAGCCAGCATCCTTTAAGATGGGTGGACTTCCACTCCCAGAATTCTCCAGCCAGAATGCTTTAAGATGGGTGGACTTCCATTCCCAGAATTCCCTAGTCAGTATGCTTTAACACGGGTGGACTTCAATACCCAGAATTCCCCAGCCAGAATGCTTTAAGATGGGTGGACTTCCACTCCCAGAATTCCCCAGCCAGCATCCTTTAAGATGGGTGGACTTCCATTGCCAGAATTCCCTAGTCAGCATCCTTTAAGATGGGTGGACTTCCACTCCCAGAATTCCCCAGCCAGCATCCTTTAAGATGGGTGGACTTCCACTCCCAGAATTCTCCAGCCAGAATGCTTTAAGATAGGTGGACTTCCATTCCCAGAATTCCCTAGTCAGTATGCTTTAACACGGGTGGACTTCAATACCCAGAATTCCCCAGCCAGAATGCTTTAAGATGGGTGGACTTCCACTCCCAGAATTCCCCAGCCAGCATCCTTTAAGATGGGTGGACTTTCATTGCCAGAATTCCCTAGTCAGCATCCTTTAAGATGGGTGGACTTCCACTCCCAGAATTCTCCAGCCAGCATCCTTTAAGATGGGTGGACTTCCATTGCCAGAATTCCCCAGTCAGCATCCTTTAAGATGGGTGGACTTCCACTCCCAGAATTCTCCAGCCAGAATGCTTTAAGATGGGTGGACTTCCACTCCCAGAATTCTCCAGCCAGAATGCTTTAAGATAGGTGGACTTCCATTCCCAGAATTCCCTAGTCAGTATGCTTTAACACGGGTGGACTTCAATACCCAGAATTCCCCAGCCAGAATGCTTTAAGATGGGTGGACTTCCACTCCCAGAATTCCCCAGCCAGAATGCTTTAAGATGGGTGGACTTCCACTCCCAGAATTCCCTAGTCAGCATCCTTTAAGATGGGTGGACTTCCACTCCCAGAATTCTCCAGCCAGCATCCTTTAAGATGGGTGGACTTCCATTTCCAGAATTCTGAGAATTGAAGTCCACACCTCTTCAAATCGCCAGGATTGAGAAATATTGCCTTCATACTTGAAGGACACCTGAACATCCAGGTATATTTTTCTGCTTCACGCCCCTCTTTTGATTGACGGCCAGAGTCTCTGTAATCAAGGCTGAAGGATGGCTAATATAGCACGGTTGCCTTGACTCCCTGTGCCCCTCCCTCCCTTCTTTCCCGCAATCTTCATTCGCTGCCAGAAATGCTCTTCCTGGGACTATCAAACCAGTTCAGCCCATCTACCCCCCCCCCCACCCGCCCCGTTAGCTCACCTGATTGTCTCCTTTCCCTTTAGGACATCAAGAGGTGTTTGAGCGCGTTAGAAGAGCTGGGCAGCTTGCAAGTCACTTCACAGATCCTGCAGAAGCACACTGACGTCGTGGCTACTCTGAAAAAGGTACGTGGTACCACAGAGGGTGACAGTGGTAGTGGTGGCTGTTTTCTCTTTCCCTTCCCTTCCCCCCCCCCCCCGCTTGTACAGGTAATCCTCAATTTACAACAGCTCATTTAGTGACGGCACTGAAAAAAGGGATTTGACTACTGTTTTTCACATTTATGACCGTTGCTGCATCTCCATAGTCACGTGATCAAAATTCCAGATGCTTGGCAACTGAATCATATGTACAACGGTTGCAGTCTCCTGGGGTCATATCATCCCCTTTTTGTGACCTTCTGAGGAGCAACGTCAGTGGGGAGACCCGATTCACTTAACAACCGTTGTGACTAAGTTAACAACTGCAACGATTCACTTAACAACTGTGCCCAGAATGGTCGTGAAATGGGGCAAAAGCAAAGGTCTTCCTTTAGCAGCAAAAATTTTGGGCTCAATGGTGGTCATAAGTCGAGGACTACCTGTGCTCTTGCCTCCTCCTACTTTCCCTAAAACAACAACCCTGTGAGGTGGGTAAAATTGAGAGAGAGAGAGACCTTGTCACCATCTGACAAACAAACACCATGGAGAAATTGGATTCACTTAACAACTGTGTTACCAGTTTAACAATTGCAGTGGTTCGCTTAATCACTGTAGCGAGAAAGGTCGTAAAACGGGGCAAAACTCACTTAACACATGTTTCACTTGCATTGTGGTATAAGTCAAGGACTACTTCCCTGCTTCCCGTTGTGAATTTTGAAAATCTGGCAGGGTTCCAAATCCTTTTGTGAGTGACCATTTGCATAGCTCTACGTCCAGATTTATCTTCAGGTTAAGTTTGCACAATTCCAGCTTGATGAATAAGATATTGCATCTTATTCATCTGTTCATCATTAAACATTCGTTAAAGGGGGTTTTGCCCCGTTTTATATTTCTGGCCAAAGTTGTTAACCGAATCGCTACAGTTGTTCAATTAATAATAACATGATGGTTAGTTGAATCTGGCTAGCTTTGAAGATCGCATTCATCTTTCTAAGCGTGGCTTAGAAAGGTCATCCCAAAGGTACTTTTTCCAAAAGGGCAAGTAGAGTTTCTGGGATGGGGGGTGGGGGGGGGTTCTTAGAAAGTCGAGTTGCCTTTTGGAAAATCCTGACCTGGATGACCAAGAATTATAAACCAGTATAAACTGTTCTATCGGTGGCATTTAGCCACAACAAGACTCGCAAAAATGTACCCCAACCTAAAATCTAATTGCTGGAAATACAATCAAGTACAAGGCACCTATTTCCATGTATGGTGGCTTTGCCCAGAAGTTAAAAAATTCTGAATTAAAATACAAAAATGGCTAAAAGAAATTATACACTATAAAATAGAATTTAAACCTGAACTGTTCCTTCTGGGGATTATTAAAGAAAATTATCCTAAAAGGATAAAATATTTAATTATACATATAACTGCAGCAGCTAGGATCGTACTTGCGCAAGCCTGGAAAATGTCCACTATTCCAGCAGACTGTGCAATAATCCAGAAAATTTTCGAATGTGCAGAAATGGACAAACTTACTTTAGAACTAAATAAGACTCAGAATATTACTTAACTTGGGATAATTGGTATCAATGGATAGAAATTAAAAATAAGGTATGTATAGAGCAAAATAAGATATAAAATGTGATTAAATATGTCGATTAAGTAGGAATATGTGGGAATAGTTGAAGAAAGTTAAGAATTAACTACTGTCAGAAAGACGTTGAATTGTATAATTATTATGGATGTATTTTTGTTATAGAGGTATTTTAACTTGTATTTTTGGATTTTAAGTGTTAATAAAGTTTTTTTTTAAAAAAAAAAAAGTCGAGTTGCCTTTTGGAAAATCCTGACCTGGATGACCAAGAATTTCCATAGACATTTATTTGGCTGAGAGATGCTGGCTAGGTCTAGCAAAGCCCACATCAGCTAAAATCACTCTGACCAGAGTGTGTGTAGACTTAAGAAACCATCCTAATTGATGGTGCCTGAAGGGTTCAGATAGCTGCCCTCGTGAGAGCCCTTTGGAGCTGCTGTTCCAGACCTTCCCGGGTTGAACTTTTCTTCTTTTCTTTCGGTCGTCATCAGATTCGACGTTACAAAGCGAACAAGGATGTGATGGGGAAAGCCGCCGAAGTCTACACGTGCCTGAAATCTCGTGTCCTGGGCCCAAAAACTGGGGCCAACCAGAAAGTGCACAGGGCTGAGGTGGAGAAGGAGAAAGACGAAGGGGACAAAGAGAAGGAGAAGTTGCCGGCAGGGGAAACGGAGAACGAACGGAGAGAGGAGGAGAACGCTGGTAAGGCCCTTTGCAGGAGGGAATCAAAATAGCACTTAGACTTACTGTATAGACCGCTTCACAGTGCTTTTAACAGCCCTCTCTAAGCGGTTTACAGAGTCAGCCTCTCTTGCTCCCAACAATCTGGGTCCTCATTTTACCGACCTCAGAAGGATGGAAGGCTGAGTCCACTTCAGCCGGTCAGAATCGAACTGCTGGCAGTGGGCAGAGTCAGCCTGCAATACTGCATTCCCGCCACTGCGCCATGAGATAGAGGGACAAGGAGAGATTGTAGATGGACGGATGGATGGATGGATGGATGGATAGATGGATAGATGGATAGATGGATAGATAGATGATAGGTTGGCTCAGACTTCCATCCTTCTGAGGTGGGTAAAATGAGGACCCAGATAGTTGGGGGCAATATGCTGACTCTGTAAACGGCTAAGAGAGAGCTGTAAAGCACTGTAAAGTGGGATATAAGTCTAAGTGCTATTGCTAATAGCACTTATATACCACTTGACAATTTATTTATTTTATTTATTTTATTCAATTTATATCCCGCCCTTCTCCAAGTGGACTCAGGGCAGTGCACAGCCAGAACTAAAACACATATCAATACAAAATTTAAAATTATTACAAGAATTAAATAACTGTGGCCCAAAAATATAAAACATTGAAAAACTAAAACCCCTTTGACAATTTACAGCTCTCTCTCTCTAAGCGAGTCAGCCTCTTACCCCCAACAATCTGGGTCCTCCTTTTACTGACCCCGGAAGGCTGAGTCAACCTTTAGCCAGTCAGGATCGAGCGGCCGGCAGTCAGCAGAAATAGCCTGCAATACTGCATTCTGCCACTGCGCCACCAGGGCTCCTACATCCAAAGATTTCAGGAAATTCAGGAAATTTCGGGTAGTCAGGCAGTTCTGAAAACTGTGAGTTGGATGGGATTTGCACTGTTCCTTGGAAAAGGAGACGCTGTTGAGCTCCTGGCTTCTCATCTTGGAACATACCCACCCACCCACCCACCCAAAGAGGACCCCCATTCCTGAGAAGCCATCCAAGGCTGCCAAGGGGAGAGAAATCCGGCCATTGGCTTGTGGCCTTCGCTTGCCTAGTTCCTTTTCTCCTGGTGTGAGAAGGTCTCTTCCTCTTCCAGATCTCCCAGCGCCTGTGAATGGGGAATCAGCCGGCCAGAAAGACGAAGGGGGAGCAGAGGACAAAGGCCAAGGGGAAGACTGGACTTCGGGAGATGGCAAGAGGGGGACGTCGCCCGAAGACACCCACAACGAGTAAGTCCGTCTGGGTGGCCAGCAGGCACAGGAGGGAGGGAGGAGGGGAGGGAGGGAGGGAGGAAGATGGAAGGAAGGGTGAGGAGGAAGACAGTGAAGGGAGAAGGAGAGGACAGATAAAGGAAGGGAGGGAAAGAAAAATGGGGGAAGGAAGGAGAAATGGAGGGGAGAGGGAAAGAAGAGGACAGGTAAAGAGGGAGGGGAGAGAGGGAAGGAAAAATGGAAGGAAGGAGAAATGAAGGAGAGGGAAAGGAGAGGACGGATAAAGTGAGGGGAGGAAGGAAGAAATGGAGGGGGGAAGGAAAGGAGTGGAGGGAGAAGGAGAGGACATGTAGAGGGAGGGAGGGAGGAAAGAAGGAAGGGAAGGGAGGAAGAGGGAGGGAAGAAGAAAGATGGAGGGAGGGAAGGAGAAATGGAGGAAGAAAGGAGGGAGGAAGGCATGGAGGGAAGAAGGAAGGAAAAGGAAGGAAGGAGAAATGGAGGAAGAGATGGAAGGAAGGAAAAAGAGGGATGAAAAAGGGAGGGAGGGAGGAAAGGTGGGAAGAAGGAAGGAGAAGGGAAGGAGGGAATATCTTGCAAACTGTTCTTCCCTTCCCCGGCCTCCAAGAGGACCATTCCCAATTTAGGAAGGTGGCCTCTGATCACCGTTTCCCTGCCTTTCCTTCCGCCCTGATCTCTCTCTCTCTCTCTCTCTCTCTCTCTCTCTCTCTCTCCCTCTCTCCTCCCTTCCCTGGGATCTCCGCAGAGCGCAAGACTATCCCGAGACGGACCGGGCAGGGACGGAGCGAGGCACAGTCCAGCCAGAGTCGGACTCGGCGGACGAAGACGAGGAGAGTTGAGGGCGGACGAAAGGCGCCCCTCCCTCATCCCACCCGCGCGAGGAAGTGGCCCCGGATTGTTGCGATGCTGGCGCCCTCCGCCCGGCGTTTCCGCGATGCTTCTCAAAAGCCTCGCAGTAGACGGCGTTCTAGGTCATGTCCTTCCCGAGAACTCTTCCCCCCTCTCTCCTCTCCTCTCCTCTCCTCTCCCCCTCCGCTCCCTTGAGAATGATGAACTTCGGGGGGCAGCCCCACACCCTCACCCCCCCGGTACGTTTGTATTGGCCCCACGTTCCCCTTCCTCTGCGTGTCCCTTTCCCGTCCTCTCCTGCCTCTCGCCTTTAATCTTGTGATTTCCACAGACACGAAATGAATATATAAAGGGTTGTTTTTTAATGAAAAAAAAGAAAAGAAAAGGCCGACGATCTTTGTCCATCCTTCTTTTATTTTTATTTTTTTTCCCCCTCTTTTTCCTCCTCGCTGGGTTGAGGTACGAGAAGAGCAGGGATTCGCAACGGAGCTTAAAACTTCGGAGCTCCACCCTACGGAGCCCCACCTGGTGAAGCAGTGGTGAGAATGCAGTATTGCACGCTGACTCTGCCCACTGCTAGCAGTTCAATCCTGACCGGCGCAAAGTGGACTCAGCCTTCCGTCTTTCTGAGGTCCGCAAAATGAGGACCCAGATCGTTGGGGGCCAGAGGCTGACTCTGTAAACCACTTTGAGAGGACTGTGAAGCGGTATGTAAGTGTGATTGCTTGGGAAGGAAGGAAAGGAAGGAAGGAAGGAAGCCATGGTGGCACAGTTGTTATAATGCAGTATTGCAGGCTGACACTGCCCACTGCCAGGAATTTGATCCTGACCGACTCACGGTTGATTCAGCCTTTCATCTTTCCAAGGTCGGCAAAATGAGGACCCAGACAGTTGGGGCCCATGAGACTGACTCTGTAAATCGCTTAGAGAGGGCTGGAAAGCATTGTGAAGTGGTATATATAAGTCTTAAGTGCTGGTGCTATGTCTATACAGTTGCAAGAAAAAGTATGTGAACCCCTTGGGATTACGTGGAGTTTTGCATGAATTGGTCATAAAATGTGCTCTGAACTTCATCTAAGTCACAACAATAGAAAAACACAGTCTGCTTAAAATAATACTACACAAACATTAGATATTGCCATGGTTTAATGGAAGATAACATGTAAACATTCACAGTGCAGGGAGGAAAAAGTATGTGAGCCCCTAGCCTAATGACTTCTCCAAGAGCTAATTGGAGCCAGGAGTGAGCCAACCTTGACTCCAATCAGTGTGATGATGTTGGATGTGTTGCTGACAGCTGTCCTGCCCTTTAAAAAAACACACCTGTTTTGGGTTTACTGGTTTCAAGAAGCACTGTCTGATGTGAACCATGGCTCGCAGAAAAGAGCTCTCAGAAGACCTACGATCAAGAATTGTTGACTTGCATGAAGCTGGAAAGGTTACAAAAGTATCTCCAAAAGCCTTGATGTTCATGTGTCCACGGTAAGACAGACTGTCTACAAATGGAGAAAGTTTAGCGCTGTTGCTACTCTCCCTAGGCGTGGTCGTCCTGTAAAAATGACAGCAAGAGCACAGCGCAGAATGCTTCACGAGGTAAAGAAGAATCCTAGAGTGTCAGCTAAAGACCTACAGAAATCTCTGGCACACGCTAACATTTTTGTTGACACATCTACAATAAGGAAAACATTAAACAAGAATGGAGTACATGGGAGGACACCACGGAGGAAGCCATTGCTGTCCCCAAAAAATATTGCAGCACGTTTGAAGTTTGCAAAAGAGCACCTGGACGTTCCACAGCACTACTGGCAAAATATACTGTGGACAGATGAAACCAAAATTGAGTTGTTTGGGAAGAACACACAACACTTGTGTGTGGAGAAAAAAAGGCACAGCACACCAACATCAAAACCTCATCCCCACTGTAAAACATGGCAGAGAGAGCATTATGGTTTGGGGCTGCTTTGCTGCCTCAGGGCCCGGACGGATTGTTGTCATTGATGGGAAAATGAATTCCAGAGCTTATCAAGACATTTTGCAGGAAAATCTACGACCATCTGTCCGCCAACTGAAGCTCCGCAGAGGATGGGTGATGCAACAGGACAATGACCCAAAGCATACAAGTAATTCAACAAAAAAAATGGCTTCGACAGCACAGAATACGCCTTCTGGAGTAGCCCAGTCAGAGTCCTGACCTCAACCCGATTGAAATGCTGTGGCATGTCCTTAAGAGAGCGATTCACACCAGACATCCCAAGAATATTACTACACCGAAACAGTTTTGTGAAGAGGAGTGGTCCAAAATTACTCCGGATCGTTGCGCAGGTCTGATCTGCAACTACAGGAAACGTTTGGTGGAGGTTATTGCTGCCAAAGGAGGGTCAACCAGTTATTAAGTCCAAAGGTTCACATACTTTTTCCTCCCTGCACTGTGAATGTTTACATGTTATGTTCCATTAAAGCATGGCAACATCTAATGTTTGTGTAGTATTATTTTAAGCAGACTGTGTTTTTCTATTGTTGTGACTTAGATGAAGTTCAGAGCACGTTTTATGACCAATTCAGGCAAAACTCCACGTAATCCCAAAGGGTTTACATACTTTTTCTTGCAACTGTATCCTGACACCCTGGGGTTGAGGAGGAAGAAAATGACAGTGGGGGTCCTTGATACTCTCTGAGCTTAGTGGTTCTCCTGCGGACGCTTCATGATCCAGCTAGATAACATCATCAGTGCTAGAAGGGAGGGAGGTTTGCGGAGAAGGGGAGGACTGGGGTCCTTGGTGCTCTCCAAATTGGGTTGTTTCCTTGGAGACGTTTCATCGCCCAACTACATAACATCATCAGTTCCAGAAAGGGTGTGTGTGGGTTTTTTGGAGTAGAGAAGCAGCAGCAGCAGAAGAGGAGGACTGTGAGTTCCTTAGTGCTCAGATGTTTCATGACCCAACTAGGTAACATCACTAGTGCTAAAGGGAGTGAAGTTTGTGGGGGGAGGGGTTAGGGAAAGAGAAGGGGAGGGGCCCTGGATGCTCTCTGAGCTTGGTTGTTTCCTTCTAGACATTTCATTGCCCAACTAGAGACCATCATCAGTGCTAGAAGGGAAGTAGGGTTTGCGGAGTGGAGGAGAATGAGAAGGGCAGGAGGAAGAGGAGGCGGAAGGGGAAAGTAAAAGGACTCGGGGGTTCTTGGTGTCCCGAGCTTCATTATTTTCTTGCAGGCATTTCACGACCCAAGTAGGTAACGTCATCAGTGTTAACTGGACATAGTGCTAATGACAGAAAGAAACCACATTTAAAGGTACTCCTTGACTTAACCACTCTAAGGGAGCCTGCCCGTCACGGTCATAAGTAATGACAGTTGTAAATCGGCCAATTCCATTTCATGACCTTTTTGTGGCGGTTTCAAGTGAAGACAGCAGTCGTAAAATGAAACAATTGTTCATTATGGGCCAGTTTTGGCCAAAGCCAGTTTTTTTTGGGGGGGGGGGAACCATCATAAAATGTAGTCATGTGACTGCAGGTTGCTGCCAATAGCTGTAAATGTGGGTCGGTTGCTGAGCTCCCAACATGTCATGTGGCCACGGGGAAATCGACCTTTGAAACCAGGTTGTTAAGTGACTGGTTGTAAGTCGAGGACCGGTATACGCCATTCAGAAAAGCCAAAAAGGCCTAAAATGAAAACAAAAGGAACAGATCTTCCCCCAGCAGTCTCTACTAAGATAAGCAGGGATTTACACCAGACAAACTTCCAAGCAGAAAACAATAGCCTAATCAAGGAACTACCAAGGAGAAAACCACACCCTCGTCTACTCTGGTAGGGCCAATCCCTTCTAGCACTGATGGCGTTACCCAATTTGGTATCAAAACTTCAAGAAAAACTCAGAGGGGGAAATGCTCTATCATTTTAACTTCCTGGCTGAGTTGGGCCCAGTCTTTGGGGGGGCCTTCTTCTGGCCCCCTATGTTTTGTTCGTTAGCAGCGTTTCCCCCGCTCCCTCTGTTTATGGATGATGGAATATTTGGCCTCCTTCTGGACCCCTATGTTTTGTTTGTTAGCAGCGTTTCCCCCGCTCCCTCTGTTTATGGATGATGGAATATTTGGCCTCCTTCTGGCCCCCTATGTTTTGTTCGTTAGCAGCGTTTCCCCCGCTCCCTCTGTTTATGGATGATGGAATATTTGGCCTCCTTCTGGACCCCTATGTTTTGTTTGTTAGCAGCGTTTCCCCCGCTCCCTCTGTTTATGGATGATGGAATATTTGGCCTCCTTCTGGACCCCTATGTTTTGTTCGTTAGCAGTGTTTCCCCCTCTCCCTCTGTTTATGGATGATGCAATATTTCTTTGACGTCTCCCCGCAACTCCTTCGAACCCCTGCAATGTCTGAAGCCTGCAGGTCATAAGAAGGGGGTTGTCCCTGTTGCTAAAAACAAGCTAGGTTGAAGATCAGAGATCAAGAGATTACAGGGAACACCTGCACAGGTAGCCTTCTCTGCAGGTGTTTGGACTCTGGCACAAGAAAGAAGACTGCTATCATGAAGAACGCTTGGACTAAAGGTATTCAGCTGGTTCAGACCAGTTTGGGCAAACCGGTAGCGAAAATTGCGGGTGGGCCCGCCCCAGGTCTATTCTGTCCTGTTTAGGCACGTTTTTGAAGCCGGGTGCATGCACGGAAGGCACACGCGGGGCAAACCGGTGGTAACAAAATGTGAAACCCACCGCTGGCTCGGACCAAACACCAAACCATATCCGGATCTTCTTGCCATGGGTCAGGCCTGACTAATCCACCTGGGGACCTGGTTGGACCCACAAGCTTCCGTGTGGGGCAGGAGATTTGGCGGGTTTTTTTTCAATCAATCTTGCTTATTTTCCTTTTGAAAAACTTCCTCTGACATGAAGAAGTTTGGGGTTGGACATTCAGCCAAGGACCTTTGCTTTCCTCTCTCTTCCCCCCCCACCCCCAAAATGAGGGGAGGATGTCCCTCTGACTTCAGCCCCTCCCCATCGATAAAGCAGACCATTCTGTCGTTTAGTACAGGTAGTCCTCGACTTGCGACCACACTTCTATCACGAATACAGTCGTTAAGTGAGTTGTGTCTGATTTTACCACCTTTTTTCTGGTTGGTCACAAACGGCATGTTTCTTGAGCGAATCCAGCTTCGTTTACGAATCACACCGTTGTTAAACGAACCCAGCTTTTGCCCCATCGGCTTATTGTAACCACCACCACCCTGGAAACGTTACAAGTGGCAATCACACAATGCCGCAGCTGTCATTAACACACTCCGGATGCCAAGCACTCGAATTTTGTTTCATGGGACTGCAAGGATGTAAGTGTGAGGACTCATCGGTTGTTTTCTTCACGGTCGTTGTAACTACAAATGGTGGTAACTCGAGGACTACCTGGATTGGAAATTCTGGGGAGATGGTAAGAGCCTCACACAGTAATTCCTCTCTTTCTAATGTGAGCTTCCCACAGTGAAAGAATGATGAAAGCTTTTGTTGCTAAGTGAGACATTTCTTAAGTAAAATTTGCCACATTTTACGACCTTTCTGGCCACAGTTGTTAAGTGAATCACTAGTGGTTAAATGAGTGACACAGTTCTCAAGTGAAACTGGCTTCCTCATTTGCTTGGCTTGTCCCACTTAGCAACAGAGGTCTGACACTCAATTGTGGTCATTAAATCGAGGACTACTTGTACGAGTAGTCCTCGACTTGCAGCGACAATTGAGCCCAACATTCCCGTGGTTAAGTGAGAACATTGGTTAAGTGAATTTTACCCCATTTCACAACCTTCCTTGCTACAGTTGTGATAAGTGCATCACTACAGTTGATAAATTTAGCAACCCGGTTATTAAGTGAATCCGGCTTCCCCATTGCCTTGTCAGAAGGACGCAAGAGGGGATCACATGACCCCGGGACAGTGGAACCGTCGTAAATGTGAGTCAATTGCCAAGCGTCTGAATTTTGTTCACTTGACCATGGAGATGCCGCAACTGTCATAAGTGAAAAACAGTCATAAATCACTTTTTTTTTTCAGTCCCGTTGCAACTTTGAACGGTCGCTAAAGGAAGTGTTGTAACTCGAGGACTACCTGTGCTAGGGTAGCTTCACACCTGTTCCCTTTGGAAGCCGAGGAATGTTCTGCAGAGCACACAAAGCCCCCATATCAAAAACCTAATATATCCTCCCACCCAGAGAGGGAACAAAAGTCTGGAAATGTTGTAGGTCAGGGATCTGCAACCTTAAAACTCAAAAGAGCCATTTGGATCTGTTTCCCCACAGAAAAGAAAACACCGGGAGCCACAAAACCCTTCCTGTGCCTGATTATTTCTTGAGCGGCCACAAAACTAGCTTAGGTACAGTAGTTGAATTAAATGTTCTGTTTTCTTCTGAAACTTTTCATTTCTTGAATTTATCCATGGTTGGCCTTACCAGGGGTTGAAAAGCTCAATAAATCACGTGCCGGCGGGTGTCGCACATTGGCGGTTGTGACGCATATTTTGAGTGATAAGAGAGCTGCAGCAGAGGGGTGAAAGAACCACATGCGGCTCCAGAGCCACAGGTTGCTGACCCCTGGTATATTGGTAATCCTCAACTTACAACCGTTTTCATTTAGTGACTGTTCAACGTTAACAGCATAGGGGGAAAAACCAGACTTATGACTCTTTCACACTTAATGGCCATTGCAACATTCCCATGATCACGTGATCGTAATTCAGATGCATGGCAACTGACTCGTATTTATGACAGTCACAGTGTCCTGGGGTCATGTGATCCCCTTTTATGACCTGACAAGCAAAGTCAATAGGGAAATCCAGATTCATTTAACAACCACGTGACTCACTGAACAACGGTAGTGATTTGCTTAGCCACCGGGGCAAAAACGGTCGTAAAATGGGACAGATTATTTAACTCTCGCTTCACGACGGAAATGTTCGGCTCAATTGTGGTCGTAAACCAAGGACTACCTGTAATTGAAAAAAGAACAGTGAGTGATGGACGGGAATCCCGTTGGCACAATTACTCCATTTTCAGACGTGTCAGAGTACAACTCACAGCCTCCACGGCCAATGGTGGGACTTCTGGAAATTGCAATCCCACCATGTCACCCAAGAAGTCAAAATCCACCTTTGTTCCCAGGTGTCAACCCACAGGGCAGAATAATAGAATGACAGAGTTGGAAGGGACCTTGGAGGTCTTCTAGTCCAACCCCCTGCTCAAGCAGGAGATCCTCTGCCATTTCAGACAAGTGGCTGAGAAATTCTCTTCCAATTTCAGACGAGCAACCAAGATGATGAGGGGACTGGAGGCTAAAACTTAGGATGAACGGTTGCAGGAACTGGGCCTGGCTAGTCTAGTGTAGAGAAGGACCAGGGGAGACAGGATAGCCGTCTTCCGATATTTGAGGGGCTGCCACAGACAGGAGGGGGTCAAGCTGTTTTCCAAGGCCAGACAAGGAATAATGGATGGTAACTGACCAAGGAGAGATCCAATCTGGAAATGAGGAGAAATTTTCTCACAGTGAGAAAAATCAACCGATGGAACAGAAGTTGCCTTTGGAAGTTGTGGGAGTTTCATCACTGGAGGCTTTCAAGAAGAGACTGGACTGCCATCTGTCAGAAATGGTGTAGGGCAGTGATGGCTAACCTTTTTGCCATCGCGTGCCAAAAGGGGGGGAGCACGGGGGGGGGTCACACGCTGTCAACTTGCAAAGCTTTCAAGTTGCCATGAGCAGGAGGGAGGGAGAACTGAAGAAAATCCAAACAAGCCTGGTGGGAGGGGGGGTCACATCCCTAAACTCTGCATCTGTACTCGAATTGTTTTGCTTTGTGCAGGTCGCCCTCGGGAAGTGAGGGGAGCCGAATGTCAGCTTGCAAAGCTTTCAAGTTGCCATGAGCAGGAGGGAGGGAGAACTGAAGTGAATTCCATACATTCTTTCTCACCGCAATCAGAAGGAGGGTGTTAGGTTTCACAGCCAGCCAAAGTGGTTAATTGGAGAATGTGATTTATGACATGGCCATACCCGTAATTCAGTGCCCCCCACGTCCCGCCCACGATCCCCCTGCTTTTGGCACACAACGGCAAAAAGGTTGCCAGTGGGCCCGGTAGGCCCGTTTTTTCGCCCTCCCCAGGCTCGAGAGGCTTTCTTGGAGCCTGGAGAGGGTGAAAACTACCACCACCACCACCACCCCAAGACCCTCTGGAGGCCGGAAATGGCCGTTTCCCGACTTCCAGTCAGCCCAGAAGGCCCATTTTTCACCCTCCCCAGGCTCCAGAGGCTTTCTTGGAGCCTGGGGAGGGTGAAAACTGCCTCCCCCACCACTACCTCGAGGCCCTCCGGAGGCCGGAAATGGCCCGGTTCCTGACTTCCAGTCAGCCCAGAAGGCCCATTTTTCACCCTCCCCAGGCTCCAGAGGCTTTCTTGGAGCCTGGGGAGGGTGAAAACTGCCTCCCCCACCACTACCTCGAGGCCCTCCGGAGGCCGGAAATGGCCCGGTTCCTGACTTCCAGTCAGCCCAGAAGGCCTGTTTTTCACCCTCCCCAGGCTCCAGAGGCTTTCTTGGAGCCTGGGGAGGGTGAAAACTGCCTCCCCCACCCCTCTGGAGGCCCTCTGGAGGCTGGAAACAGCCCATTTCCCGATTTCCGGTGGGCCCAGAAAGCCCAAAATCAGCTGGCTGGCACGCGCACGCACGCTGGTGTTGAGTTAGGGCACCGCTCGCGTGCCCACAGATATGGCTCCGTGTGCCATCTGTGGCACCCGTGCCATAGGTTCGCCATCACAGGTGTAAGGTCTGCTTGGGCGGGAAGGTTGGACTAGATGACCTACATGGTCCTTTCCAACTCTGTTATTTTGTTCATATGAAGATTGGTTGCAGAAATTGGGTTTGGCTAGTCTGATGGGGACGCGGTGGCTCAGTGGCTAAGATGCGGAGCTTGTCGATGGAAAGGTCGGCAGTTCGGCAGTTCGAGTCCCTAGTGCCGCATAACGGGGTGAGCTCCCATGATTTGTCCCAGCTTCTGCCAACCTAGCAGTTCGGAAGCACATAAAAAATACAAGTAGAAAAAGAGGGACCACCTTTGGTGGGAAGGTAACAGCGTTCCGTGTGACTTCGGCGTTGAGTCATGCCAGCCACATGACCACGGAGATGTCTTCAAACAGCGCTGGTTCTTCGGCTTTGAAGCGGAGATGACCACCGCCCCCTAGAGTCAGGAACGACTAGCGTACAGTATATGTGCGAGGGGGAACCTTTACCTTTACCTATAGTCTACTGAAGAGAAGGACGAGGGGTGACACAATAGCATCTTCCAATATTTGAAGGGCTGCCAGAAAGAAGAGGAGGGGGTCAACCTGTTCTCCAAAACTCCAGAAGGCAAGAAACAAACGATGGAAAGTAATTAAGGAGAGAACTAACCTAAAACTAAGGAGAAATTTCCTGACAGCGAGAACAATTAACCAGTGGAACAGCTTGCCTCCAGAAGTTGTGGCTGCTCCACCACTGGAAGCTTTCAAGAAGAGATTGGACAGCCACTTGTCTGAAATGGCAGAGGATCTCCTGCTTGAGCAGGGGGTTAGACTAGAAGACCTCCAAGGACCCTTCCAACTCTGTTATTCTATTATTCTGCCCTGTGGGTTGACATCTGGGAACAAAGGTGGATTTTGACTTCTTGGGTGTCATGGTGGGATTGCAACTTCCAGAAGCCCCACCATTGGCCATGGAGGCTGGGAGCTGTAGTCTGACACGTCTGAAAATGGGATAAAAATGGAAACAGGGCAGACGGTGTGCCCAAATTGTGCCAACGGGATTCCCGTCCACCACTCACTGTTCTTTTTTCAATTACAGGTAGTCCTTGGTTTACTACAATTGAGCCGAACATTTCTGTTGCGAAGCAAGAGTTGTGAAAATAATCTTTGTCCCATTTTACGACCGAATTTGCGAATTCTTCTGAACGACGTGCCTGTTATTCTATTCTTCTGAACGAGTTGTGCTCCATCACTGGAGGCTTTCAAGAGACATTGGACAGCCATTTATCTGAAATGGTGAAGGAGGTTGGACTAGAACTGGGTTCCCCAACCACTGGGACTGCGACCCACTACTGGGCAGTGGCCCGTTCAGAACCAGGCAGTGGAAGTGGCAGGCGAGCATGTGCGCAGCTCAATTTGTGTGAGCAGCAGACAACTCTGTGTGCACACCAAGCTCCATACGTGCCTGGCACTCGCGCGGAACCCTCCCCTCCCACCCTCCGCTGGTCCACGAAGCCAGAAAGGTTCGGGACCGCCGGACTAGAAGACCTCCAAGGTCCCTTCAGCTCTATTATCCTGTAGTCTGAATTGCAGCTGTTTTGAGCAGAAAACCTGTGTGGACCTTGTAGTTCCTAACCTACGGAACCTGGGAGTGTTGTGACTCGGACAATGAGGAGGTTGGGGAGGAACTTGGGCCAGTCCTGGAGTCTGGGGAAGGCTCTGATGGAGGCTCTGTGTCGGAAGCAGAGATAGAGCCAGGGCCATCCGACATTTCCCAGCTGCCTTCGGAGTCGGAGATAAGTGGGGAAGAAGAACAGCTGGGGCCTGTTATAGATGTGTATAGAAGCTAAAGGGGAATGGCGTCCGTGGAAAACAACCATTCAATTTAGTGATTCGTGTCTCAGAGACTATTTGAAAGTGTTTGATTTACAGCTTTGTGGCTGGAAGCTCCGGGCTTGGCAATTATCCAAGAACTGATAAGGTCTGTACTGCAGTTAACCCTTGGAAGGATTATTGCCTGGACTTTTCTGTGTGGGAACGCCATGAATTTCCAGTAGCTAAATAAAGAGGGTTTTTTTGGGACAAGGGGTTCTGTTTCTTGGTTCTGCTGGGTCAGAACAGGGAGTGACAAGTGGGGTGCGATAGTCAGGAGCAAACACATGAGCACCGGTCAAGTGAGCTTCTGACTCAACATCTCGTTCTTTAATGGTTCATGCTGTACATCTGGCTTTATGGAGACCGACCACCTGGGACCTTCTCCAGGGTGAGTCCACCGCCATTTGCAGCCCCCGCTAAGCACTCCTGTTTCCGAAGCATTCACCCCCCCTCCCCGCTTCCTTCCATCTTCCTACTTGTCTTCCTCCTTCTTAGAAGGATCCTCCTTGAGACTCTTCGGGAGGTAGGATTGCACGAGTTTGAAGATGCTCCACCCTTGACCTCCGGAAGTTGGGGATGCTGCTGTTGAGGATTCTTCCTCCGCCTCCCTGTAAGGAGTCATTTCCTCACACTCCTTGAGGTCGTAGGCCCGCTGGATTTTGAGGATGTCCACCTGGTCCCCTGGAGCAGAAGAGGAAGCCTCATCCACCTGCCTCCTGATAGAGGACCCGTCCTCACATTCTTTGGGTTCGTAGGCTTTCTGGATGTCCAGGAGGTTCTTGGGTTTCTCAGGAAGTGGCTGTTTCTCTTCTTCCATGGTCGAAGGTGGGACCTCGTTGTTGTTGTTGCTCTTATTGGCCTCGAGTTTCAGAATGTTATCCATGCTTGAAATCAACTGGCTCTTAGTAGATGGGACTTCCAGCCCTGAACGAGAGGCTGGTGGTGACATTTCTTCCTGGACAGATGGTGGGACGTCTTCCTCCACCTGGATAGATGATGGGATTTCTTCCATCTGGATAGATGATAGGACTTCTTCCACCTGGGTAGATGGTGGGACTTCTTCCACCTGAACAGGAGGTGGGATGACTTCTTCCTTCTGGACAGGAGGTGGGATGACTTCTTCCTTCTGGATAGGAGGTGGGATGACTACTTCCTTCTGGACAGGAGATGGGATGACTTCTTCCTTCTGGATAGGAGGTGGGATGACTACTTCCTTCTGGACAGGAGGTGGGACCTCTACCTTCTTAATGGAAGGTGCTTCCTTAATAGAAATTCGGGACACCTCCATTTCCACTTTCTCCTCCTTGCTGGGCAGTGTGTCGTCAAGACACTCTTGAGGCTCATAAGCCTTCAGGAGTTTCAGGATGTCTGCCCTGCTCGGTGGAAGGAATTCTCTTTGGTCAGGATCTGAGACTTCCATTTCGTTGAACGATTCTTCGCAACCTTTAGGGTCATAAGCTTGGAGGAGCTTCAAGATGTCATCCCTGCTGGGCAAGGCTTCTTCCTCTTCCTGAGCAGGAACTTCTTCCTCTTCCTTCTGGCCAGAAGATTGGATGTTCTTCTTCTCTAGCAGTGCGTGGATGGTGGAGATTTTGGGCACGTAGGTCACCAGCAATTTCAATATGCCCCAATTTTTAGACCCTTCCTTTCTCGGGGATGGCCCTTCCTCTTCCTCTTCCTCTTCCTTTTCTCCCCTGCTAGGAGTTACGTCCTCCTTACAACCTTGAGGATCATATGCCTCTTGGATTTTGAGGATGTCCTCCGATTCTCTTAAACTAGAAGGTGGGACCACTTCGGCCGCGGACGCCTCCTCCTTCTTCACAAAAAGAGTGTCATTGTAGCACTCTCGAGGTTCGTACGCTTTCTGGATTTTCAAGATGTTGCTCTCGGTATCCCTCATGTCGTACGGGGGGACCTCTCCTTTGGCTTCGTCCTTGCTCTCCGCCGCCTCTACCTGGGTCTCCCGCTTCTTGGTCAAGATGGGAGGGAGATAGTCCTTCAACCAAAGCAAGGCCTTGGGGCTTTGCAAGGCGAATTCCATGAGTTCATCCATCGAGCCCTGGGCTTCGGCCATGATGGCGAAGCTCTTGTTCAAGAGGCCGCTGGACAGGTCGCTGAAACAGTGGGCGGAGGCAAAGGTGGAATGGAGCTCGCTCATATCTCGGCAGGTCTGGTACAGCTTGTTTTGGAGATTAGAGGGAAGGTCTTTCAGGTTGGTCAATAGGCTCTCATAGGTGTTCTTCAAGTTGCTGGTCAGGCTCCGGGACATTTCTAGGGTTTTGGTTTCTACCTGTTGGAACCAAAAGACATTCTTTCAGATGCATACTCCTTCCTACCTACTCGTCGAGTAGGTAGCAGCCCTGACCAGCAATTAAACCAATTAAAACCCAAGTTTGGCCTATTTCTATCAGGAAGAGGGATAACTTCCTCCTCACTGCATTAAGCAGGTGATTAGCGAGAGAATCAAGGAATATGGATGGAAGAGGATATTTGTAGTAGCTCAGGGTTGAACGGTGGGGTCCTTGGTCCTGTCTGAGCTTGGTGGTTTTCTTGCAGACGTTTCCTGACCCAACTAGGGAACATCATCAGGGCTAAAAGAGAGTGGGGTTTGTGGAGAAGAGGACGATGACTCTGGAGTTCTGGGTAGCCTCTGAATTTGGTGCTTTTCTTGCAAACATCTCATGACCCAACTAGGGAACATCCTCAGGGCTAAAGGGAAATGGGGTTTGTGGGCGGGGGAGGGGGGGAGAGGAAGACTGTGGAGTTCTTGATGGTCTCTGAACTTTGTTGTTTTCTTGCAGATGTGTCATGACCCAACTAGGGAACATCCTCAGTGCTAGTAGGGAGTGGGGTTGTGGAAAGGAGGAGGAGGAGGAGGAGGAGGAGAATGACAGTTTTGGGGTCCTTGGTGCTCTCTGAGTGTGATTATTTTCTTGCAGAGGTCTCGTGACCAAACTAGGTTACATCATCAGTGCTTGATTGGACAATTGTTTACTTCTTGAATATTAATCTAGTGTTAATCTTAGTATTAATTACCAAAGAACTACCAACTTAGACAAACAAGCTAACAGTCAACAGCAGCCTGATCAGGGGGCCACCAAGACCACTCCCACCCACACTGACAAGGCAAGCCATTGATCTATAAAAATGAGAGCAAGCCCCTCTCCCTTCTAGCCCTGATGATGTTGCCTAGTTGGGTCAGGAAACGGAGTTTGCAGCTCACTTAACAAGCACCTTAGGTAGCAATGGAAATCCCAGTTCCGATGGTGGTCGTAAGTCGAGAACTACCTGTATCTCCTTTTGAGACTTGGCACCCTTGGAATATGTTACCCCGTTTCCCTGAAAATAAGACATCCCCTGATAATAAGGCCAATCGGGCTTTTCAGCGCATGCACTAAAATGAGCCTCCCCCCGAAAATAAGCCCTCCCTGAAAATATTTAAACACAGAGCTGGAAATCAGGTAAGACGGCAAGAGGAGCCCCATCTTGCTTTACACGCCCCAAAATAATAAGACCTCCCCGAAAATAAGGCCAAGCACTTATTTCGGGATTCAAAAAAAAAAATATAAGACAGGGTCTTATTTTCAGGGAAACACGATAGCATCCCAGAATCCTGATTGGGAATTTTAGGGATTTGGAGGCCTCTAAATTCAAGGAGGATATTTTATTTCCCAGCAGAGAGGGTACTGATTATAGCCTTGAAATGGGTCAATCATTGGGGGGGGGGGAATCAGTTTAGCTGGGAAAACAGAAGCAAGTGAGGAAGAAACTCAAGATTGCTTCACGTTGATTCTCTTTGGTTTAAGAATGATGGAAAGAAATCGTCAGGCTCCCGAGAATCTGTTCTTATATCTTATGATAACAGAGTTTCAGTAGCTCAGTGCTTCTCCGACCAGTTCCTAGAATTCCTTGGTCAACCTTGGGATACCTATAGGAACACGGCGGTGCATCCACAGCTTCTGAAGGCAAGCCATTCCGCTGATCTGAACAGAACAACAGAGTCGGAAGGGACCTTGTAGGTCATCTGATCCAAACACCCCCGCGGAAGAAGGAGACCCTACACCATTTCTGACAGATGGCAGTCCTGTCTCTTCTTGAAAGCTTCCAGGGATGAAGCTCCCAGAACTTTTTTTTTTAATCAAGTTTTTTAATTTATTTTTTTATAAATGTAACAAATCAATGCATGAATGGTGTGACATCTGGGTGTCATGCATTCTAATACAAATAAAACTATCAAAGTTAATCATAATTATTATATTCAATCAACTTATATGTTTCTAGTAAATAATACACATTTATCTTAGATTGCAATCTATCATTGTTCAGTTATTCCACGTTTTCTCTTGTTATTGCTTTCGTTATGTAAAAATTTAGACATTGATATTCCCCTTCTCTTATTTCTATCACCTATTCTAGCTTTTAATCATATCACCCTTTATTAAAAGTCTTTCTTTCCTTTCTAACTTCTAATCATGTCACCCACCAAAAAGAGAGAGAGAGAGAGAGAGAGAAAAGAAAAGAGAGAAAGGGAGGAGCAACTCCTAACAACAACATAAAAGAAAAGAAATCATCCATACATCGTCTCTTGCCTGCTTTGATACTTTTAATTGCTATGCTTTAAGACAGAGGTCAGCAGCCCGCAGCTCTGGAGCCGCATGTGGCTGTTTCATCCCTCTGCTGCGGCTCCCTGTTGCTGGTCAGCTCCACAATTGATAGGGCTTTCGGATAGGACAGGTAGAGGAAAAAGGATGCTGCGCTAGGACGACACTCTTTGGTGGGGGAACCAGACTTCCAGTCAACAGAGAAAAAAGTACACCGCACAAGGAGTATGATGGGGGAACTGGACTTCAACGAAGAAATGAACAGGGGCTTCCGGTTAGGACCTTTGTAGCTCTTTGCATGTTTAAGATTGCCAATGCCTGCTTTAAGCGAAAGAGAGGGAGAAGAAAAGGCAAATCAAAACAACAATTAAAAAAACAATCATCATCATCTATCCATTGTCTCTTGCCCGCTTCAATACTTTAATTGCTGTGCTGCTCCTTCTTTTTTTTTTTTTTTGGACTTGCCTTCCACGCTCCTCTCTTAGATCTTTATCTCTGTCTACATTTGTTTCTTGGATGATCAATCTGGATATTCCTCCCACCTCTCCCTTCTTTCACTGCCTAATTTCTAAGATTTCTACCCAGATCCTTATCTCCCTTTCTAACACCTCTTCCAACTCTCTTAATATATTTTCCCCCTGTTTTAATTCATCAATCACTATTATTTTCATTGTTGTCTCCTCTTTGTCCTCTTCCTTCATTTCTTCTGTTGACTCCTCCCTTTCCTGTGCGTCTTGATCTTTGCTCATCATCCCTTGTATGGTATTTTCCATTTTCCCCATAAACTCCTTAAATACTTTCTCCATGGCGTCTTTTGTATTTTGAAAAAATAATTCCATTTCCATTGAAAATCCACGGTCCAAGAGCTATTTATTCAGTCCTTCTGCTACCCTTCAAGGAGTGCACTAGTCCCAATTCTTTATGTCACATAAGTAAACAATCAATTCCCTACAGATAGTCCCAGAAGTTATCAAAAAGCCTCAATAAGTATTTGCACTGTCTCTCATATAGGCATTTCCAAATTTGTAATTTTTCCTTTCCTCAGCAGGTGGCACTCTCCAATTAAATTTCAGTTTCAGTTTACTCATTGATAGTTAATTATAAAACAGTTATTAAAGCAGGATAGGTTTTGTAGGTAAATAATTCCAACACTTTCAAATTCAAGTGAAAAAGCAGTGTTAATTTTTTAAATCCATAGTTCCTGCATTTTAAAATTGTTTTTAAAGAGTAAATTGTTTCCTCTGTCTTTAAATCTCCTCCTTCCGGTTGCTAATCACTTAATCACTTTCCAAAGCGCTTGTCTGCCATTGAACTGATAGCTCTAAGTCAATAGTTTCTCCGTGTTTCTTTGAGGTTAAAAATTGAATAAAAATAATTCTTCTCACCCAGTTCATTGTTCACCAGGTCCGCTCCTGCATATTGCTTAGATGGTCATCTGCTATCCCAGCTTTGTAGCAGCCACCTTAGGCTGTCTCTTCTTCCCGTCATGGCATAGAGGGAGAAAGCAAAAACCCTGGATTTCGACAGGAGAGTTGCGTTCTCTCCTGGGACCTCACAGGGTTCCCCTCCTTAGCTTCGCTGTCCCCACAAGGCAGCTTTTTGGCTCCTTTCAGAGCCTACTAAGAAGAAGCCGCCAGCATAAGAACGAAGAGCTTGGTTCTTCGTGACTGGTATCGTGGGAAACTCCACCCCTTTCTCCGAAGCTCCCAGAACTTCCGAAGGCATCTTCTGTTCCATGGGTTGATTGTTCTCACCGTCAGAAAGTTTCTAGGTTGAATCTCTCCAGGATCAGTTTCCATCCATTGTTCCTTGTCTGGCCTTTGGGTGCTTTGGAGAATAGCTTGTCCCCCTCCTCTCTGTGGCAGCCCCTCAAATATTGGAACACAGCTATCCTGTCTCCCCTGGTCCTTCTCTTCACTAGACTAGCCATGCCCAGTTCCTGCAACCATTCTTCGTATGGTCCATATGTTGTCTCTGGCTTACCTTGGAGAACTAAGTCTCAAGGTTCTACATTCCTGCAATCATAAAACTGACCCTAAGCAAGGTTAGGTGGTCCAAAGCACCAGAAGGCAAGACAAGAAACAATGGGTGGAATCTAATCAGGGAGAGAAGCAACCTGGAATTGATGATGTGAGAATCACCGGCCTGCCTCCTGGAGCACATGAAACAAGAGAACTTCTGCAATAAGGCCCAGAAACTTCCGTCGCGAATTGAAGACGTGGCTTTTTCACCAAATGGGCTGAATCCGTAGGGGTGACTTCAAATAATTTTAATAATTTTTAATTGATTTTAATTTAATTTTAAACTGATTTTAATTGTTTATGTAATTCTTTGTTTTGTTTTGTAAGCCGCCCTGAGTCCTACGGGAGAAGGGCGGCATATAAATTACATAAATAAATAAAATAAAATAAATAAAACCCTTGGGCCAAAGATGTGGTAAGCTGGGAACATTACATCACCTGTCTTCTTCAAGCAGGTTAAAAGGCTGCTGGGGCCAAGAGGGTATCGATAGGAGGAGATGGCAGTTTAGTAAATCTTTGTTGGGGCTGCCCCGAAGAAGAGGGAGTCAAGCTATTCTCCTAAGCACCTGAAGGCCGAACAAAAGCAATGGGTGGAAACTAACCAAGGAGAGAAGCAGCTTAGAACTAAGGAGAAACTTTCTAACAGTGAGGACAATTAACCAGAGGAACAACTTGCCACCACAAGTTGTGGGTGCACCATCACTGGAGGTTTCTAAGAAGAGACTGGATGTCACCTATCTGAAATGGCATAGGGTCTCCTGCTTGAGCAGGGGGTTGGATTAGAAGACCTTCAGGGTCCCTTCCAACTCTATTCTGATTCTTGACAGAGGAGAGCAGTTGACAAAGTACTACAAACCCCATGTGTCTGCACATTCCTCATCAGGAAAATGGGTAGCCCTCCACCCATAGCACCGACAGAGGATTAGAGCAAAAGAATCAAAGCATCTTGAGCCTAACAAAATTAGAAGTGAACTGGCACACTGAAGGAAGCATCCAGTTGCCAAGACTGGATCCCTTTTGGGTTTCCCTTTCAATAAATCCAGTTAAAGAAGAATCTGGCTTTTTAGCTGTAAGTGGCTACTAAGGGAAGTGCGAAATGCTAAAACATACGATGAACGGTTGCAGGAACTGGGCATGGCTCGTCTAGTGAAGAGAAGGACCAGGGGAGACAGGATAGCAGTTATTCCAATATTTGAGGGGCTGCCACAGAGAGGAGGGGGGGGTCAAGCTATTTTCCAAAGCACCCGAAGGCCAGACAAGGAATAACGGATGGAAACTGAACAAGGAGAGATTCAACCTGGAAATAAGGAGAAATTTCCTGACAGTGAGAACAATCAACCAGTGGAACAGAAGTTGCCTTCGGAAGTTATGGGAGCTTCATCCCTGGAGGCTTTCAAGAAGAGACTGGACTGCCATCTGTCAGAAATCATGTAAGGTCTGCTTGGGCAGGGGGTTGGACTAGATGACCTACAAGGTCCCTTCCAACTCTGTATCTGAAATGAATCTGCCTTCGCTAATTTGCCGCTTCATCAATACGCCAGATTGCCATTGCGATCCACGTGATATAGAGGTTCTACTCTCATCGGGTTCCAGATTAGGGAAATAAAAGTCCAGGACTGGCTGGGGGAATTCTGGGAGTTGAAGTTCTCAGAGCTTAAGGTGACCAAGGTTGAGAAAGGGGTAGCCACTTCCTCGCTGCACTGGGGGAGGGAGGGGAGGTTTAACTGAAAGGGGTACTTCGATATGAGTTGCTGTTCTGCACTTTGTGTTCCAAGATTCGAAGTCCAGAACAGGGACTCATGCAGAGGCAGCCTATCCAGTTTGTACGGTAGGGTGTCTTCAACGTATTGATCACCGAGACACCGAGAGCGTTATGACTTGGGGGAAGGGAGCAGGGGGCGAGGGACACTTACTTCAGAAGCGAAATCTTCTTCACTTCTAGCCATCCTTACAAGCAGAGTATCGTCTTCATCGCAACCGGGAGTTGTTAGAGTTATATGAGCCACATCTCTGTGGACCTTCTCCACAGGGGTCAACGATACACTCTTGGGGGGCGTGGTGACTTCTGGTGGAGGGGTTGGCGGCTTCTTGGGCTCCACTTCTGGTGGAGGGGTTGGAAGTTTGGGGCTTGGTGGCACCTCTGGCACAACTTCTGCTGGAGGACTTGGTAGTACCTTGTTTCAAGAAGTTCAATCAAAATGCGGTTAACAGTGATAAGCCATGATTAGGAGTATATATATATATATATATATATGCATATGACAGGAACCGGAAAATAGAAGCCTGGATAGCTCAACAGACAGAGCTCTGTAATTTAACACCAGCTGTCTGCAATTAAAGTAAGATCAAATCTCGCCAGGCTCAAGGTTGACTCAGCCTTCCATCCTTTCTAAGGTAGGTAAATTGAGGACCCAGTTTGTGGGGGCAATAAGCTGACTTTGTATAAACATACAAAAGTATGAAGGCTATTGCTTAACGCATTGTAAGCCGCCCTGAGTCTCCGGAGAAGGGCGGCATATAAATCAAATTTTAAAAAAAAAATGCCTCACAGGAGCAGCTAAAAGCAACTCCTAGGGAGGCAGGAAATGCATCTGCATTGTAAAACATTGTACAAGTTCCGATGAAAACCACTGTAACATGTTCCCCCTTTCATACTAACACATATTATAAACATTATAGGACATTATAAAACATTGTGAAACATTATAAACATTCAGATCAGGACCGTATCAATACTTTCTACAGATTAAGTCTGTCAGGTCGTCGCAAACATCTACCGCTACGGGTGACGACTGGCTCTCTTGGCGCCGACTGGTTCTCTGCATTACGGGCTTCTCCAGCTTCACTGGGACCACTGGGCTCTTCTCGCCACTTACTGGGGCGTCCGGTGTTCGACTGCTATTGGGTATACCCGCTTGCTCCAAGCTCTCATCGACATTTGTCTGAGGCCTCATTCCTGTGCGTTGCTTATTGTCCATGGGTAAGTGCGGCGTAGTAATACTAGATGCATCTCGCCTGTCTGCAGGATATGTAAAATCTGGCTGCTCAGCTGTGCGCAAATCTACCCGATTGCGATGATACAGAGTTCCTTCAACATCCACTACATACGAGCATGGAGCCACTTGTTGTAAGCAGCTACCCATTTTCGAGCGGACTGTTCGATCCCCAGGCAGCGGTCTTATCCGAATCCATTCCCCAATCTTCAATTCTGGCAAATCTCTCACTGATTTGTCATATCTTGCCTTGACCGCTTGTCTCTTCAGCCATAACTTTTCTGGAACCCCTTGCATCACCGAGGACTCAAGCAGCTTGTCTGCCACTGGCAGTGATGTCTTTAGTCTCCTTGACATCAGTCTCTGTGCCGGGCTACTGTCCATGCCCTCAGTTGGGGTATTTCTCCAATGTAGAATGGCTTTCCATGAGTCTTTATCTTCACTGTGAGCTTTCCTACATAGATTCTTCGCGATCTTCACAGTTGGTTCAGCTTTGCCATTGGCTTGTGGATGATGCGGTGAAGAGGTCACATGCTGGAACTCCCACTCAGCGGCAAATTTCCTAAATTGCAGGCTCGTAAACTGAGGACCGTTATCCGAGATCACTTTATCTGGTTAGCCATGACGTGCAAACTGAGTCTTGCATCTCTTAATGGTAGTTTCGGCCGAACAGTCCTGAATGGGTTCTAATTTCCCAAAAGTCAACTAATATTAGATACTCTTTTCCTGCATAGTTGAACAAGTCGATACTAACAATCTGCCAAGGATGAGATGGTATCTCTTGTGACATCATGGTTTCTTTTTGTGACGAATATGCATATTCATTGCAGGTGGTACAATTGCTAACAAAAGTCCTTAATTTCGCCTTGCATGTTGGGCCAGTAAAGCATGTCACGGGCTTGTCTATAGCATGCCTCTCCGCCAATATGGCTCCAGTGTATGCGCAATAGCATCTCTGCTCTCAGTGACCTTGGCACTGTGACTCTTGGGCCCTTGTACAAGATCTCATTTTGTACGGCGATGTCATCTCTAAAAGACCAATATTCCCTCACTATTGCCGGAACTGCCTCCTTCTCATCTGGCCAACTGCTCAGAATGATAGCCTTCAGGGCCTGTAAAGCTACATCAGTACCTGTGTGCTGCCTAAACTGACATAGCCACTGATTTGTGACATGTAGATAGTCTGCTTGATTAACTTCGGCGAAGAAAGTTTGTTCCTGTTGCAACCAGCAAATCATCTGAGGCTCGTGTTCTCCTCCCGAGTGTCACCTGATCTAACGTAGCCCTACTCAGGGCATCACTGATACACATTTCGCATCCTGGCTTGTAGACAACATTAAGGTTGTAATTTTGTAAGCTAAGCATCATGCTCTGCAGCCGCTTGGGAGCGCACAAAAGGGGCTTCTTGAATATGGCTATTAGCGGCTTGTGATCAGTTTCGGCTCTGATTGTATCCCGGCCATAAAGATAATGATGGAAACGCTGGCAGGCAAGTACAATACTTAAGCATTCCTTTTCAATTTGAGCATAATTCAACTCGGCAGAAGAGAGCGCTGTGGACGCATTTGCAACAGGCTGACCTTCTTGCAATAGGCAACATCCTAGGCCATTTTTGTTTGAGTCGCTTTGAATAGTAACGGTCTTTGTAGCATCATCATATTTTAACACTGGAGCAATGGTGGCCAAGCGTTTTATCTCCTATACTGCCTGGTCCTGCTTGGGGAGCCAATGCCAAACTGCATCTTTGTCCAGAAGGCGTCTCAATGGCTGACATACCTCTGACAGGTGCGGCAGAAATTTTGCTAAATAGATAACAAAACCAATAAATCTTTGCACTGATTTAGCATCAGCAGGCGGTGGCATCTCCACAATGACTCTAATCTTATCTGGATCAGCCTTTAAACCTCGTGAGGACAAGATATGCCCATGGAAGCGGACTTTTTGAACCTTAAACTGCAACTTCTTTACACTGAGCCTTAACCTCACCTGCCTACGCCGATCTAATAGTGCTATTAGCTTCTCATCATAGTCATGCTCAGCTTCTTCGTCTGTTTCACCACAGCCAACTATATAAGAATGTCATCAGCTATTGGCTCAATTCCACTCAGCCCACTTAGTAATTCGTGCTGCTTTCGTTGATACACCTCTGGTGCTACGGAAACTCCAAAGGGTAATTTGAGCCATCTCTTTCTGCCCCATGGAGTCCAGAACGTCGTCATGTAGCTACTCGTTTCATCCAGTTTACACTGTAGGAAGGCATCTCTGGTGTCAACAAGCATGAAAACCCGTGCTTTGGATAGCTAGTGCAAAACGTCATCAAGTGTTGGCATTAAGTAGTGTGACCGTTTTAGGGCCATATTCAGAAATTTAGGATCAATGTAGATTCTAATCTTCTCCGGCCTCCTAATTACAACCACATTGCTTATCCAATCGGTGGGCTCAGATACTGACTTAATATGTCCTTCTGCCTTGTACTTATCCAGTTGTTCTTTAACCTGCAGCTTAATAGCTATAGGTACATTACATGGCACACTTCGTACTGGAGAAATGGTAGAATCAAGTTCAAAATGAACTTCTCCTAAAACAGATACTATGGGGCCCTCAAACACCTCCTTGTAAACTTGGAGGATTTGCTGTTTTGTCAATGGCCTCGCCAGAGGTTTGTGGGGGGGTTTAACTCACAACATTGTGTAACTTGGCCGGAATGGTGAACTGCATTAACCCCAAGCACTTACATGTTGGTCCCGACAATAGCGGTTTCTGATCAGCTTCCACAATCTCAAATTCAAGTTTATAAATATCCCCACATATGCTGCATTGTTTGAAATAGGACTAGTGAGTCCATTAGTTCCCCTGAATATAACTTCAGTTTAGTACTACTAGGCCGAAGAAGTATCTCAGGTGCCAGTTTCATTTTATCCTTTAGACTCATAACATCACATGTTGCACCCGAGACCAGCTGGCAAGTGTTGAATTATGTTGTTAAAACTGAGATTTACAAACCATTTTTTGCCCTTAGAGTGTACTGCGCCAATACATTCTTTCCTATAAACCACATCAGTGGTAAACAAGGATGCATCATCCGAGTCTGATATTTGCTCAATTGTGTGCAGCTTCCTCACTTCCATTTTACGTGCCCTACACACTCCTGCAAAGTGATTTAACCTCCCACACACTCTGCAGTCTCAATTCGTCTCAATTCTCAATTCTAAGAAATGGAGATAGTGACAGATTTTATTTTCCCAGGCTCCAAGATCACCGCAGATGGGGACTGCAGCCAAGGAATTAAAAGACGCTTGCTCCTGGGGAGGAAAGCTATGGCAAATCTAGACGGCATACTAAAAAGCAGAGACATCACCCTGCCAACAAAAGTGTGTATAGTCAAGGCTATGGTGTTCCCAGTTGCAATGTATGACTGTGAAAGTTGGACCATAAGAAAGGCCGAGCGCCAAAGAATCGAGGCCTTTGAACTCTGGTGCTGGAGAAGACTCCTGCAAGTCCCTTGGACTGCAAGGCGATCAAACTGGTCAGTCCTCGAGGAGATCAACCCTGAATGCTCTTTAGAAGGCCAGATCCTGAAGATGAAACTCAAATATTTTGGCCACCTAATGAGAAGGAAGGACTCACTGGAGAAGAGCCTAATGCTGGGAAAGATTGGGAGCAAAAGAAGAAGGGGACGATAGAGAACGAGGTGGCTGGATGGAGTCACTGAAGCAGTAGGCATGAGCTTAAATGGACTCCAGAGGATGGTAGAAGACAGGAAGGCCTGGAGGAACGTGGTCCATGGGGTCACGATGGGTCGGACACGACTTCACAACTAACAACAACACTCTGCAGGTTTTTCCATATGCAGGGCACTGCTCTCTCTCTTGTATATGCACAAGGCCGCAATACTTGCATGCTACTTGATTATTTGCAAATGAATTATACAGCTGTGTTTTATGCTGGCGCTTGTATTGGTAGTTCGTCATACTTGGCTGTTGTTTAGAGACTGTATTGACACAATCTTTAATCCGCTCTAGATCTCTCAGCCGTTTGTCAGTAAGTTCTATAGTCCAACACATCTCAATTGCTGCTTGTAGGCTTAAATTATGCTCTCTCAAGAGGTGGTGGGCGTGTGCTTTCACTGGAAACGCCCAAAACTATTTTGTCCCAAATAAGTTCGTCTCTTAAGAGGCCATAGTCACAGCTTGCAGCCTTTTCCCTTAAGCGTATGACGAAGCTATCTATTGTTTCACCTTCTTCTTGCTTGCAGCTGCCGAATATATATCTTTCGTAAATGACAGTTTTAAGAGGTCTAAAATAGACCTCTCAAGCATCTAGGATAGCTTTGATGTTGCTTTTTTGCTCCTCAATAAGGGTTACTGTTGTGTTTATAAATGTGGAGGCATTCACTGCCCATCAATCTCCTTAATGTGGCGGCTTGTACTGCTGCTGGCTTATCATTCAAGCCTGTAGCTAAGAAATAGTCTTCAAACTCTGCCCTCAACGTATCCCAATTCCTGCTGCAGTCTCCACTCACCTTCATGGCCTCAGGCAGAGGTATGCTATTAGCAGCTGCCATGCTGGTGCGTGCCTTGCCTTCAACTGCTTGGCTTTCGGGAGTATGCCTCAAGACTTGGATTCAGACTTCGGACACCATGTTTCAAGAAGTTTAATCAAAATGCAGTTAACAGTGATAAGCCATCATTAGAAGTATATATATATATATATGCATATGACAGGAATCGGAAAATGCCTCACAGGAGCAGCTAAAGGCAACTCCTAGGGAGGCAGGAAATGCATCTCAGAATAGAGCTGCCTACACAGCAGACATAACCACTGTAACATACCTCTGGCTCAACCTCTCTTGGAGGACTTGGTGGAACTTCTGGCTCAACTTCTGGAGGGCTTGGTGGAACTTCTGGCTCAATCTCTTCTGGAGGACTTGGTGGAGCTTCTGGCTCAACCTCTTCTGGGAGTCTTGGTACCTCTGGCTCAATCTCTTCTGGAGGACTTGGTGGGACTTCTGGCTCAACCTCTTCTGGAGGACTTGGTGGAGCTTCTGGCTCAACCTCTTCTGGAGGACTTGGTGGAGCTTCTGGCTCAACCTCTTCTGGAGGACTTGGTGGAACCTCTGGCTCAACCTCTTCTGGAGGACTTGGTACCTCTGGCTCAACCTCTTCTGGAGGACCTGGTGGAACTTCTGGCTCAACTTCTTCTGGAGGACTTGGTGGAACTTCTGGCTCAACTTCTTCTGGAGGACTTGGTGGAGCTTCTGGCTCAACCTCTTCTGGAGGACTTGGTGGAGCTTCTGGCTCAACCTCTTCTGGAGGACTTGGTACCTCTGGCTCAACCTCTTCTGGAGGACCTGGTGGAACTTCTGGCTCAACCTCTTCTGGAGGACTTGGTGGAACTTCTGGCTCAACTTCTTCTGGAGGACTTGGTACCTCTGGCTCAACTTCTTCTGGAGGACTTGGTGGAACTTCTGGCTCAACCTCTTCTGGAGGACTTGGTTCCTCTGGCTCAACCTCTTCCGGAGGACCTGGTGGGACTTCTGGCTCAACTTCTTCTGGAGGACTTGGTACCTCTGGCTCAACCTCTTCTGGAGGACCTGGTGGGACTTCTGGCTCAACCTCTGCTGGAGGGCTTGGTGGCGCCTCCGGCTCAACTTCTGCTGGAGGACTTGGCAACTTTTCAGAGCTGACGTCTGGAGGCGGCGTGACTTCTTTGCTCGGCACTACCTCAATCTCCTCCCTGTAGTGAATCTCTGTGGAAAATGTTGAGACCATCTCCGCAATCTCACCCTCAATAGGAATTTCTTGCTTTTCTTCGACCTTGCTACTTATAGATATGGAGACCCCCAAATCTTCATTATCGCTGCTCTGGGCAACTCGTGGACCAATTTCATCAATACTGGAGCCAGGGGAGAAGGATTCAGTTTGCAGGCACACGGATTGCTGCGGGAGGGAATTCCTCTGAGTCCATTGGATGCTGATTTCGGTCAGCTTCTCAAAACTTTTCTGGTAGTCCATAGCGTCCACATGTTGGACCTGTCCAATCTGGGGAGGAGCCCACCAAGCAAACAGGGAGAGGAAGAAGAAAAGATGAAGTCACTGGTTGGGGGGTAAACATGTACAGACGTGGTCCTTGGTGCTCTCTGACCTGGCCTGTTTGCTTGCAGACATTTTGATACCAAACTAGGTAACTCCATCAGTGCAAGGGTTGCAAAGATGCTTCACACAAATCCCAGAAGGTACAGAAGCCTGTACCTCTTAAACTACCGTGTTTCCCCGAAACTAGGACATGTCCGGATAATAAGCCCAATTGGGCTTTCGAGTGCATGTGCTAAAATAAGCCCCCCCCGAAAATAAGCTCCCCCCAATACTTAGACGCATGTGCAGCTGCCACGCAAACAACACGACGTGAGGAGGTGAGGCCGGAGAGGGGGGGACAGAGAGACGGAACATGCCCCACGTGCCCCACATGCACCTGCCATCCATGCAGAATGGCCTCATGGAGGCCGCTCCAGCAAACCTAGCTTATGCGACCCTTAGTGGTGACCACAAAGAGCGGCCGCAAAAAAAGTCTTGCCAGCCCTAGCCCTGTCGACCTGGGACTGGGGAGTGGGGACTGGCACCGGAGCTCCGAGCAGTGGCCGGTGTGGGCTGTCTGGGGAGCCATGAAGCAGGATCGGTGTGGCTGGTTCTTGCCGCAGCATTGCCGGCGAGGATCAGGTCAGAGCCACTGCTGCTGCTGCCACCTGAGATCAGCAGGCCAGATTCGGTGAGCCAGACACACCGCTGCCACTTGGGAGAAGAAGAGAGAGAGGAGGTGCTGCGAGAGAGCCCATTTCTGATGTTCTTCTCCTCCCGGTGGCAGTAGCATGTTCAGCTTCCTGAATCTGGCTTGCCAACCTCAGGCCGGCGAAGGGAAGGGGTGGGGCAATGGAGAAGTGAGACACATGGAACGAGATGGGTCTCCCCTTGCCATCTCTTCTCTCCCCCCCCCTCGCCGGGCATGGCAGGAGCTGAAAGTCAGGTAAGACACGGCGGAGAAGACAGGCAGAGAGACAGACAGGGAGAGAAGCAACAGGAGTGAATATCCTCCCGTCTGTTTTTATTTGGTAATGGCACGCTGACCATTTAGCCAGATCTCAACTCCAGATCCTTTGGAGATTTGGGAGGTGACTATTTTTTCCGCCTTGCTTTTCTCTCCCCCCACCCCACAACTTCATTCTTTAACCAGGAGGGGAGGGTGTGAGACGAGGCGTTTCTTGCTTCAGCTGCACAAATGGCCTTAAAACGATGCTCACCCCCCTCAGCCCCGAACCTGACAGCAGAGTGAAGCCTCCCCCCCAGCCTTCAATGTCCCGGCCACATGAACTGAACCCAAGAGTTACAAAGAAGCAGATTGGAAAGAGCCGGCTGCAACTCGCGGCATGGTCTTCCATCCCAGCTTTTTTGACTAACAGAAAACCGATTCAACTTTCTGGCTTTACCTCCCTCCAGAGCTGCCTCGGTCACAACGTCCACTTACGCGAATTCGTCGTCGGCCATGGTTTTGCAGAAGAAGGCTGGATGAGGAGATGCAAAGGGAGACTCGGACCGCTTTTCTAAACTTGGATTAAAGTTCGAAGTTGGAGCGCTCTCCGCCTAACAGCTCCATGGCTTAGGACCTGGTTATTTACGAGACCGCCTGCTACCACCAATAGCCTCCCACTGACCGGTACGCTCTCATAGAGAGGGGCTCCTCCGGGTGCCATCAGCCAAACAATGTCGACTGGCGGCCCCCAGGGGGAGAGCCTTCTCTGTGGGGGCACCTACTATCTGGAATGAACTCCCCCTGGAGATACGGAGGATCCTGGATCTGCGCACCTTCCGTCGCGCTCTCAAAACTTTTTTTATTCCATCAAGCCGGCCTGGCCTAAATCTTTTCCCCTTTAAAATGTAAATTTTAATTTGTTTTTAAAATTATTGGGTGTTTTTAATTTGTCTCGGCCAAATTGTTTTAATTCGGTTTTATTCTGTTTTTAAATTTTGTATTTATGTGTTTTATTCTGTGGCTGTTCACCGCCCTGAGTCCTTCGGGAGTAGGGCGGTGTACAAATCCAATATATGGGGAAAAAAAAAAGCTTTTGCTCTGTTCCTTACGTTCAAATGGTCGCTTCTCCGCTGTGTCTTACCTGACTTCCAGCTCCTGCCATGCCCAGCAAGGGGGGAAGAAGAGACGGCAAGGGGAGCCCCATCTTGTTCCATGCGTCTCGCTTCTCTGCCACCCTACCCGCCATGCTGTGGGCGAGAACCGGCCACACTGATCCCGCTTCATGGCTGTGTAGACAGCCCACACCAGCCACTGCTCCGAACGCCGGTGCCAGTCCCACTCGCCCCAGTCCCAGGTCGACAGAGCTAGGGTTGGCAAGAGTTTTTTTTGCAGCCGCTCTTTGCGGACGCCACTAAGAGAAGGGGTGCGCGAGCTAGGGTTTGTGGGAGCCTGTTCCATGTGGAGCAGGTGCATGTGGGACATGTTCCCCCAGAGGTGAAACGCTCCCGGTTCGGACCGGATCGCCCGATCTGGTAGTGATGGAGGCGGGTGGCTCGGAGAACCAGTAGCAAAAATCCCTGCCCCCCCCCCCTTGCCCAGTTGAGCCACGCAATCATCAGAGGCTTTTTTTAAATTTTTAAAAGCATTTTTTCTACAACCTCTTTGGCCAAAAAAATGCTTTTAAAAGTTAAAAAACAGCCTCTGATGATCGTGCAGCTCAGCTGGGATCATCAGAGGCTTTTAAAAGCATTTTTTCTACAACCTCTTCCGCCGAAGAGGTTCTAGAAAAAATGTTTTTAAAAGGAAAAAAAACCTCTGCCGATCAAGCAAGTCAGCTGGGATCGTCAGAGGCTTAAAAAAAAAAAGAAAAGAAAGCCTCTGCCGATTAGGCAAGTCAGCTGGGATCGTCAGAGGCTTTAAAAGCATTTTTTTTACAACCTCTTTAGCCGAAGAGGTTGTAGAAAAAATTATTTTAAAAGTAAAAAAAAAAAAAAGTTGGCCACGCCCACTCAGTCATATTACCCACCACCACCATCAAGCCACGCCCACAGAACCGGTAGTAACAAATTTTACATTTCACCACTGTGTTCCCCCCTTCTCCGCCACCCCCCCTGCCTCACCGCCTCACTTCATGCTGTTTGCACGGGAAATAACAAAAGCTGCCAAGATTGCTGGAAGCAGCAGCCTGAGCGGCACTGGCAAAGCAGCCGGTCGGTGCTCCGGGGCTGAGGTTTAGGGATAAGACCCCCGATAATAAGTCCAAGGCCATATTTCGGGGGTCAAAAGAAAATAAGGGGCTGTCTTATTTTTGGGGAAACACGGTAATTATTAGGGCTATTGAATCTGGATTAGAGATCTCCAGAAGGCTAATGAGTTGGGCAGCTATAAGAACAGAATACAGGCCAGTCCTCGACTTATGACTACAATCCAGCCCAAAATTTCTGCCGTTCAAATGGTTTGGTAAATTTTGCTCCCTTTTACGAACTTTCTTGCCACGGTTGTTAAGTAGATCACTGCAATTCATAAGTTAAGTAACACGGTTGTTAAGTGAATCTGGCAGGCTTCCCCATTTTTTGGCTTGTCAGAAGGTCTGACCCCGGGACACCGCAACGGTGATAAATATGAGTCAGTTGCCAAGTGTCTGAATTTTGATCATATGACCGTGGGGAGACCACCAAGGTCATAAGTGTGAAAAATAGCCATAAGTCATTATTTTCAGTGCCATTGTAACTTTGAATGGTCGCTAAATGAACTGTTGTAAGTTGAGTTCTGCCTATAAATAAATTAATCAGAAGCTACAAATTGGTAGAATTTCTGGATCTTTTAACAGATTAACAGAGTTGGAAGGGACCATAGGTCATCTAGTCCAACCCCCCGCTCAAGCAGGAGACCCTACACCAGTGATGGCTAGCCTTTTTGCCATCGCGTGCCAAAAGCTGGGGGAGTGCGGGATAGTCACGCGCATGTGTGCCCACACTCATAATTCTATGCGCCCTGCCCTCCCACGCATGTGCATGCGACCCCCCACATGCTCCCCCCACTTTTGGCATGTGATGACACAATGGGCACGGTAGGCCCGTTTTTTGCCCTCCCCAGGCTCCAGAGGCTTTTTAGGAGCCTGGGGAGGGTGAAAACAGCCTTCCCTACCCCACCAGAGGCCCTCCGGAGGGTGGAAACAGCCCGTTTGCCAACTTCTACTGGGCCCAGAAGGCCTCAAAATCAGCTGGCCAGCAGGCACGTGCGTACTGGAGCTGAGGTAGGGCAACGCTTGCGTGCCCACCAATATGGCTCTGCGTGCCACCTGTGACACGCGTGCCTTAGGTTCGCCATCACGGCCCTACATCATTTCTGACAAATGGCAGTCCAGTCTTTTCTTGCAAGTCTCAAGTGATGAAGCTCCCACAACTTCCGAAGGCAACTTCTGTTCCATGGGTTGATTTTTCTCTCAAAGTTCCTCCTCATTTCTAGGTTGAATCTCTCCTCGGTCAGTTTCCATCCATTATTCCTTGTCTGACCTTCAGGTGTTTTGGAAAACAGCTTGACCCCCCTTCCTCTCTGTGGCAGCCCCTCAAATATTAAAATAACTGCTATCATGTCTCCCCTAGTCCTTCTCTTCACTAGACTAGCCACACCCAGTTCCTGCAACCGTTCTTCATATCTCCAGTCCCCTCATTATCCTGGTTGCTCTCCTCTGCACTTTTTCTAGAGTCTCAACATCTTTTTTATAGTGTGGTGAACAAAACTGGATGCAGTACTCTAGGTGTGGTCTTACTAGGCCTTTATAGAGGGGTATTAGTACTTCCCTTGATCTTGATTGTATCCCTCTGTTAATGCAGTTTAGGATTGCATTGGCTTTTTAAGCTGCTGCCGCCGCACACGGCTGACTCATATTTAGCTAGTTGTCCACTAAGACTCCAAGATCCCTCTCACAGTCACTGCTATTAAGTCTGGTTTCACCCAGTTTATATGTGTGCTTTTGGTTTTTCTTACCTGAGTGTAAGACTTTACATTTCTCTACATTGAATTTTCATTTTGTTAGATAGGGCCCAGTGTTGAAGTCTGTCAAGATCCATCTGGATTTGAGCCATCTGGATCTTGAGCCTATTCCTGCCAGCTTAGTACCATCTGCAAATTTGGTGAGTTCCCCTTCTATTCCCTCATCTAAGTCGTTTATGAAGATATTGAAGAGTACTGGGCCTAAGTACTTCTTTCCATGTAGACTTAGACCCATTAAGGACTACTCGTTGAGTACGGTTTGTGAGCCAGTTGTGAATCCATCTGGTGGCGAAGCTATCTATCCCACCTTTTTTCTAGCTTACCAAGAAATAGGTTGTCGTCTACTTTGTCGAATGCCTTGCTGAAGTCTAAGTATATTATGTCCACAGTATTTTGCTGGTCTAACTAATTTAGTCACTATGTTGAAGAACGAAATAAGATTGGTTTGGCACGATCTGTTTTTAAACGAATCCGTTCTGATTGCTAGTTAATTTACTGTAATTCCAAAATATTGTTTGGTCTTCCAGGTGACTGACTGGAATCCTGCAAGATGGATCCGATAGCTTTGAGCATTTCTTTAGCAAGGTGAGAGAAGGGGAAAAAATAAAGAACCTCAGCTAGTCCTCGACTTAAGACTGTTTGCTTAGTGACCGTTTGAAGTTACAATGGACCTTACTGGCGGGGGGAACTTACTACCAAGGTCTAAAGTTCTGTTGCTTACCCCTCTCCATGATCATGTGACTGAGCAGTCAGCAACCGAGCCATATCATGGCCGTTTCCAGCATCCCATGGTCACATGACTACATAATGACGCTTTTGCTAAAAATCAGGGTTTACTTCCAGCAAAATCACCCCTTACCAAATCCCTATGAAAAATGTCATTAATCTCAAATCGAGACCCAATTTAGGATGGTCACCTTTAATTTTAAATATACATTTTGATTTTTTTAATTAAAAAAAAATTTAAATTTAAAATTTAAAATATTTGAACTTTAAAAATTTTTTAAATGGAAAATGTGATTTTTAAAAAAATTTTAAAAAGTTAAAAAATTTAAAAACATTTTACAAATTATTTTTTAAATTAAAAATGTTTTTAAATTTAAAAATATTTTTAAATTTAAAATGTTAAAATGTTCAAACATTTAAAATTTAAAATATTTGAACTTTAAAAAAATTTTAAATGGAAAATGTGATTTTTTAAAAAATTTTAAAAAGTTAAAAAATTTAAAAACATTTTACAAATTATTTTTTAAATTAAAAATGTTTTTAAATTTAAAAATATTTTTAAATTTAAAATGTTAAAATGTTCAAACATTTAAAATTTAAAATATTTGAACTTTCAAATTTTTCAACATTAAAAATGTCAATTGTTTAAATTTTTTGAAAAGTTTACATTTTTAAAAATGCTTTGCAATTTTTTTTGAATTAAAAAAAAGTTCTTTAAATTGAAAAAATAATTTTCAAGTTTAAAATGTAAAAAATTTAAAATTTTAAAAATAAACATTTTAAAATCTTTAAACATTAGAAACTTTTTTTAAACTATTTTTTTTAAAATAGTATACAAATACAATTTGTAAAACATTTTCAAAATTTTTAAAAATGCATCCATCCTGGAAGGCGATAATGGCAAATGGAGAAGGGACTCTCAGCTTACCAAATCAATAATTCGTTGAATTTTAAAAATTTTAAATTTTTAAAAACTTTTATGAATTATTTTTAATTAAAAAAGAACATTTTTAAAATTTAATAAATATTTTTTCAAATTTAAAATGTTAACAATTTTAAATTTAAAATGTTATAATTTTTAAACATGAAAAACTTAAAAATTTAAAATTTAAAATATTTGAACATTTAATTTTTTTCAAAATTAAAAATGCCAATTGTTTGAATTTTTAAAAGGTCTAAATTTTTTAAAAAAATGTTTTACAAATTTCATTTTTTTAAAATCAAAAAGAAAGTTCTTTAAATTTTAAAAATATATTTTTAAAGTTTAAAATGTAAAACTTTTACATTTTAAAATCTTCAAACATTAAAAAAAAATTGTTTTAAAGCTAAAAGAAAACATTAAAGTTTTACAAATTGTAAAAAACGTTTTCGAAATTTTTAAGAACACGCCCCTCCTGGAAGGCGATAGTGCCAAATGGAAAAGGGAATCGGAGCTTACCAAATCAATGGTTTGTTGAAGCTGAGCCAGATTCTCTTCAGTATTCTTCCGGGCTAGCCTTAACTTGCTCAGGGCCATCATGTAGGCACGTTGACGGAGTTTGCCCGAAAGGTTGCTGATCCGTGCGAAGCATACTTGCATCTCATGATCGGTAGAGGAATCGTCCATCTCCTCTACGGCTTTCTTCAGACTTGCTGACCAGGCAAGCACAAGAAAACAACCGTCAGGGTTCCAAGTAATACACGCAAAGCAAACATGACTCCGAGGCGGGAAGATTTCTTTACTGGACATATCATATTGGCACAGGCTGTTGAAAACCGACTCTGAAGTTTCCCGCGGTTTTCACCTAATCAAAAGTAAAGTTTTTTTCCCCTTTCCCAAACAATAAGTCACACGGTCCAATCAAGGTGCCATCTGGTTCAGTGGTGGGTTGTGCCCCCGGTTCGCACGGGCTTTATAGAACCAGTAGTAAAACCGGCGGGAGGCTCTGCCCACTGACCCCGACGTCATCAAAATGCTTCTGCGCATGTAAGCAAAGCGAGCGTGCGGCCCTGTTGTGAACCGGTAGTAAAGATAAGTAGAACCCATCCCTGGTCTGGTTGCTTGGTAATGTCACTCGTCCTGTCCCTGAGCACATGTGGGAACGTCCTTGGTTCTCAGGAGAAAGCATTTTGTTTTGGCTACAAACTCCAGCTATCTCTATTCCCCCCTCCCTCTCCCTCAGCTCCAGTGTGGCAACATTGAAGCCTCAAAATGGCCTCAGTCAGGCCGGCTTCAGAGTTGACAACAACTTCCCTTTATCGTTAGTCTTCAACTTACAACCATTTGTTTGGTGACAAAGTTATGGCGCTGAAAAAGGGGACTTAGGACTGTTTTTCACACTTAAGACCCTTGCAGCCCCCTCTCCCCCGATCACGTGATTTACATTCGGACGCTTGGCAACTGGTTCGTATTTACGATGGTCACAATGTCCCGGGATTATGTCCCTTTTGCGACCTTCTGACAAGCAAAGTCAACGGGGAAGCCAGATTCGCTTAACAACCGTGCGACTAATTTAACATCTGCAGTGATTCACTTAACCAGTGGTCAAATGGTTGGTGGCCAGAAAGGCGGCGAAACTCACTTCACAAATTGTCTCTGTTGGCAGCAGATCAGGTGATCGCGGAAACGGTCGTAAGGGGGAAAAACTGCCTCAAGTCCCTTTTTTCAGTGCCATCGTAACTTTGAATGGTCACTAAAACAAACGGTTGTAAGTTGAGGACTACCTGTATGCGGTTGTGTTGCACCTACCTATTTCCTCCTCTGTAAGGGGCAAGTAATGATCCATGAGTTGCTCCGATTTGTCCAGCAACCGATCGACCGTCCGCACAAAAAGCTGGCATATTTGACAAGTCAGAATGCGGTGAGGCTCGTTGGTATCTTCAGACCATTCAATTTCCAGGTTTTGTAATCCATTTGCGTACTTGGAGGCTTCGGCCTCTGCTTCGGCCAAGATGTTGGCGGTGGTTGGTCCCAGGACCTTTTGAAAGAACACAAAAACCATGATTAACAGGATAATAACATAGTTGGAAGGGACCTTGGAGGTCCTCTAGTCCAACCTTCCCGCCCAAGCACACCTTACACCTGTGATGGCGAACCTATGGCATGGGTGCCACAGGTGGCACACGGAGCCATATCTGTGGCCACGCGAGCGTTGCCCTAACTCAGCTCCAACGTGCGTGCGCGTGCCAGCCAGCTGATTTTGGGCCTTCTAGGCCCACCGGAAGTCGGGAAACGGGTTGTTTCCGGCCTCCAGAGGGCCTCCGGAACGGTGGGGGAAGCCATTTTCACTCTCCCCAGGCTCCAAGAAAGCCTCTGGAGCCTGGGGAGGGTGAAAAACGGGCCTTCTGGGCTGACTGGAAGCCGGGAAACGGCCCATTTCCGGCCTCCAGAGGGCCTCGGGTTGGTGGTGGAGGCGGCAGTTTTCGCCCACTCCAGGCTCCAAGAAGGCCTCTGGATCCTGGGGAGGGCAAAAAATGGGCCTACCAGGCCCATGGGCAAGCTTTTTGCTGTTATGTGCCAAAGGGAGGGGGAACGTGGGTGGGACATGGGGGGCATTGAATAATGGGTATGGGCACGCATGCGAGTGACCCCCCCCCCCATGCTCCCCTGCTTTTGGCACACGATGGCAAAAAGGTTAGCCATCACTGCCCTATACCATTTCAGACAAATGGTTGTCCACTCTCTTCTTAAAAACCTCCAGTGTTGAAGCACCCACAATTTCTGGAGGCAAGCAGTTCCACTGATACATTTTCTCACTGTCAAGAAATTTCTCCTTAGGTCTAGCTTGGTTCTCAGCTTGATTAGTTTCGCGCACAAAGCGCATGCACGAAGAGAACCGGTGGTAACACCGGTTGGTACCCACCACTGGAAGCAACCCAGAACTAAGAAGAAATTTCCTGACAGTGAGAACAATTAACCAGTGGAACAACTTGCCTCCAGAAGTTGTGGCTGCTCCACCACTGGAAGTTTCTAAGAAGATGTTTGTCTGAAGTGGTGGAGCTTTCCTCCCTAAGCAGGGGGTTGGACCAGGGGTGAGTTGCTGGGGTTTCGTCAGAACCTCTAGCTAAGATTCTGTGCGGTTCAGAGAATACCCAAATCCCACTCCTGGCTGGCTCCGCCCCGCCCACCCCTCCCCTCCTAGGAGTCCCCATGCAGCCTGTTTTGGATGCAGGTAAGTGCAGGGTGCACGCAGAGACTCGGGGAGGGTGAAAAACAGGCCTACTGGAAGTTGGGGAAGGCCGGTAAAGGGCCTGTTTCCGGCCTCCAAAGGGCCTCCGGAACCTGGGGAGGCTGTTTTCACCCTTCCAGAGGCTTGAGGAAAGCCTCCGGAGCCCGGGGAGGACAAAAATGCCACCCTCCGCCATGGTGCAGGAGGCCGAGTAGGCCACACCCACCCTGGCCACACCCACCCAGCAACTGGGCAAACAACCCCTTGCTAAAATTTTTGAAGCCCACCTCTGGGTTGGACTAGAAGACCTCCAAGGTCCCTTCCAACTCTGTTTTTCTACATTCTAAAAGAGATGGAGCCCACCCACCTTCTCGATGGAGAACGCAGAGTCCTCAATCAGACTGCAAGGAAAGAAGGAATCGAGCGAGGGAGGAGGCGGAGAAGAGACTGAGTCCACCGACAGGTTGAGGTCTGTCTCCACCAGGTATGGCCGGCTAGAGACTTCCGGCACGATGGTGATGTCCGGCGAAGGGGTGCGGGAAACCTCCCATTCCACCTTCAGCTCTTCGTCTGGGCTGCTCATGATGTCGAGAGAGAGAGCTGTGGAGAAAGCTGGCTTGAGACCAAAGCCCATCATCCTGCTCCTGACAGCTTCTACCATTCAGAGATGGGCCGTCTCTTCCTTGGGAGACCCCCTATCAAGGTGGCCAATATTACAGGTAGTTCTCAACTCATTTAGTGACCGAAATTGAAAAATATGACTTAGGATCAGTCCTCGCACTTACGATCATTGTAGTGTCAACATGGTTACGAGATCAAAATCCAGGCGCTTGGCAACCGGCCTGTATTTAATGATGGTTGCAACATTCCCGGGGTCATGTCTTCACCATTAGTGACATTTCCTCATTACCTTTGGCTGAGTAGATAATGGGGGGAATCGGATTCTCTTAATGACTGTGGGATTCACTTGACCACTGCAGTGATTTGCTAAACAACCCATGGCAGAAAAGGTTGCAAAATCAGGTCTGAGTCACTGACTGACTTGGCAAAGAAAATTCTGATTCCTAAGTGCAACAGCACTTAGACTTATATACCGCTTCACAGTGCTTCACAGCCAGTGGTGGGATTCAGCCGGTTCGCACCACTTCGGGAGAACCGGTTGTTAACTTTCTGAGCAGTTTGGCAAACTGGTTGTTGGAAGAAATCATTAGGGCAGAGAACCGGTTGTTAAATTACTTGAATCCCACCACTGTTCACAGCCCTCTCTAAGCGGTTTACCGAGTCAGCTTCTTTTCCCCCAACAATCTGAGTCCTCATTTTACTGACCTCGGAAGGAAGGAAGGCTGAGTCAACCTTGAGCCTGGTGAGATTTGAACTGCCAAATTGCAGACAGCCGGCAGTCAGCAGAAGTAGCTTGCAGTACTGCACTCTAACCACTGCGCCACCACGTTTCGTAAGTCAAGGACTATTTGTAAGAAGTAAGGGGTGGGGTGTGTGTGGAAATAGCATCTCCGACTGTGTTGAACCCCTTCCCCCCAAACTCCTTCACTAGCAGCAGAGTCTCAACCTCGCCATCTTGAAAATATAGGGACTTCAATTCCCAGGATTACCTGGGAATGGTGGTCATATGAGGGGGACTACCTACAGTAGTGGCCAAAATTGTAGAAACCTTTTGGGAAAAGTGTATTTTTGAGGTTTGATGGCTAATAACACCACTTTTTTTGGGGGGTGGGGAGTTTCAAGATAATCATATTCCGCTGCTGGAATGGCCTGGGAATAGCCCAGACCGTCACCCAATTGTTTATGTTTATGTTGTTTATGTTTATTAGATTTCTATACCGCCCTTCTCCTGGAGGACTCAGGGCGGTGTACAGCCATATTAAAACACATATAAATTTACAAAATTTAAAACAATTTAAAATCAAATATATAAAAATTTGGCCCATAGATTAAAACAAACATACACCCATTCTAAAATTCGTATTATGCCAGGCCGACTTGTTGAAACAAAAGGGTCTTCAAGGCGCAGCGAAAGGTACGCAGGTCGGGGATGAGACGAATCTCAAGGGGCAGCTCATTCCAGAGGGCTGGTGCCCCCACAGAGAAGGCTCTCCCCCTGGGTGTCGCCAGTCGGCATTGTCTGGCGGATGGCACCCTGAGGAGCCCCTCTCTGTGGGAGCGTATTGGCTGGTGGGAGGCTATCAGTGGCAGAAGGCGGTCTCGTATATACCCCGGTCCTAAGCCATGGAGCGCTTTAAAAGTGGTGACCAACACCTTGAATCACACTCAGAAGACCACCGGGAACCAGTGCATCTTGCGCAGGAGGGGTGTTACGTGGGTGCGTCGAGTCGCCCCCATAACCACCTGCGCAGCCGCATTCTGGACCAGTTGGAGCCTCCGAGCGCTCTTCAAGGGGAGCCCTATGTAGAGAGTGTTACAGTAGTCCAGATGGGACATGACGAGGGCATGAGTGACCGTGCACAGGGCATCCCTGTCCAGAAAGGGACGCAACTGGTGTATCAGGCGAACCTGATAAAAAGCTCCCCTGGCCATGGCGGTCATATGATCTTCCAAGGACAGCCGTGTATCCAGGAGAACACCCAGGTTGCGAACCCTCTCTGAGGGGGACAAGATCTCGCCCCCAATAGTCAGCGATGGAGCCAGCTGACTATACCGGGATGCCAGAAACCACAGCCACTCGGTCTTGGAAGGGTTGAGTCTGAGCTTGTTCCTCCCCATCCAGATCTGCACAGCCTCCAGGCACCGGGACATCACGTCAAGGGCATCATTGGGGTGGTCCGGGGTGGAGATGTACAGCTGAGTATCATCAGCGTACTGGTGGAACCTCACCCCAAAACCACGGATGATCTCGCCCAGCGGCTTCACATAAATGTTGAACAGAAGGGGCGAGAGGACCGACCCTTGCGGCACCCCACAAACAAGGTGCCTAGAGGTCGACCTCTGTCCCCCTGCCAACACAAACTGTGTACGGTCGGAGAGGACCGTACCCCCAACCCCTCCAATCGTCGCAGCATGATACCATGGTCGATGGTATCAAAAGCTGCTGAGAGATCTAATAGGACCAGGACAGAGAAACAGCCCCTGTCCCGAGCCCTCCAGAGATAATCAACCAATGCGACCAATGCCGTTTCCGTGCTGTACCATGGCCTGAAGCCCAACTGGAACGGATCTAGATAATCTGTTTCATCCAGGTACTGGGGAAGTTGTTGTGCCACCACACCCTCAACAACCTTCGCCACAAAGCGAAGTTTGGAGTCTGGACGATAATTCGCTAATACAGCCGGGTCCAGGGAAGGCTTCTTGAGGAGAAGCCTCACCACCGCCTCTTTCAAAGAGGGGGGGGAAGAGGCCCTCACTCAAAGAAGCATTAATAATCCCCTGGAGCCAGCCTCGTGTAACCGCCTGGGAGGCCAGCACCAACCAGGAGGGACACGGGTCCAATAAACATGTGGCAGCGCTAAGCCTACCCAGAATCCTGTCCACGTCCTCGGGAGTCACAAGGTCAAACCCCTCCCAGATAACATTCTCAAGACCCACCTCCGTCACCCCATCCGAATCTACCCAATCAGAGTCCAAGCCTTCCCGAATCTGAGTGACTTTGTCATGCAGGAATTGCACAAAATCCTCAGCCCTGCCCTGCAAGGGGTCTTCCCTCGCTCCCAGATGAAGGAGGGAGCAAGGCAAGGAACAAGGCTGCTGGGCGGTTCTCTGCAGACCCGATAAGAGTGGAAAAATAATTAAATTTTGCCGCTTTTATCGCCACTAGGTAGGTCTTAATATGAAATAATAATAATAATAATAATAATAATAATAATAATGATAATAATAATTGAAAATCGATGGAGCCAATTAAAGAAACTTGCTAGTCAGAAGCGACCCAGCAATAAAACCCAGTTAATAGAAGCCATCATTCAGTCTTGGTTTCACATTATAACAGCTGCAGAACTAAAAGACTTGGTTCACTCCATGGGAAGACGTTATAAGGCCATAATTCATGCTAAAGGTTACCCAACTAAGTATTAACTGACATGGGGATAAATTTTGAATATCTCATTTTTTTCTACCTGTTTCACTTTTCTTCTTTATACTGTGACTTCTATTTAATAGCAAACCCTTCATAAAAGTGATTGCATTACATTCTTGATTAAATTATCTTTCCATTGATATATAATTTTATGGCGCTACTACTCCAAAAGAGTGGTGTTATTAGTTAGTTTTAGAAAATACACTTTTCCCAAAGGGTTTCCACAATTTTGGCCACTACTGTATAAGCCTGTGATGGTGAACCTATGGCACGCGTGCCACAGGTGGCACCAGTAGTGGGATTCAAATCCCGTTGTTACTGGTTTGCTTGTGGGCGCTTGCACACTTGCGTGACGCTTCTGCGCAGAGACGCCTGGGCGGGTGGGCGGAGCTTTCTGCCACCGCCGCTACTGGTTCGCCTGATCCGGGTAGCAACCCACCACTGGGTGGCACACGGAGCCATCTCTGTGGGCACGCGAGCCGACGTCCAGGTCAGCTCCACCACACATGCCTTCACGCCTCCCGCCAGCCAGCTGATTTTTGGGTGTCTGTCTGCTGGGACCAAAAACAGGGGGGGCACTCCGCACCCCCCCCACCCCGTTTTTGTGTTAACAGGCCTCTGTGAAGCCTTTTTGTTCCACGAGGCTTCAGAGAGGCCTGGTAGCACAAAAACGGGGGGGGGAGCGTGTGCGGGGTCATGCACGCATGTGCAGGGGCTGGGGGGAGCACCGAGGGGTCGCGCGCTCATGCATCGGGGCGGGCATGGGGGAGCATTGCATTATGGGTGTCGGCATGCGCGTGCGCTGTCGCGCATGCATGCGCTTTCAGCACCCGAGGAAAAAAAGGTTTGCCATCACTGGTATAAGTGATACAGATTGCAGCCAGCAGGTGGCGCTTTCTTTCCAATGAGACTTCAGGGCTTGTTTAAGCCCCTTAGAGCAGTGTTTCTCAACCTTGGAAGCTTGAAGATGGGTGGACTTCAACTCCCAGAATCCCCCAGCCAGCACTGAGAACCGGTTCGGTGACGTCATATCGTCACCGCTACTGACTCGGCCAAACTGGGCGGAACCCACCACTGTCCTCGACTTAGGACCACAACTGAGCCCGAAAACGGATGCTGCTAAATAAAACATTTGTTAAGCCAGCTTGTCCCGTTTTACAACTTTTCTTGCCACAGTCGTTCAGTGGATTGTCGCCTTGGTTAACTTAGTAAAACACGGTTGGTTAAGTGAATCTGGATTCCCCGTTGACTTTGGCAATCAGAAGGTCGCAAAATCGGATCACGTGACATTCCCCCCCCCCAGGAGGCTGCAACCGTCATAAATATGAACCACTTGCCAAGGATCTGAATTTTGACCACGTGACAACGGGAATGTTGCAACGGTCGTAAGTATGAAAAACGGTCATTAAGTCACTTTTTTCAGGGCCGTTGTCACTTCGAACGGTCACTAAATGAACTGTTGTAACCCGAGGACTACCTGCTTTCCGAAATTTTATGGTCCAGAACAGGGGTGAAATGCTCCCGGTTCGGACCGGATCACCCGATCTGGTAGCGATGGCGGCAGATGGTTTGGAGAACCGGTAGCAAAAATCCCTCCCTCCCCATTGCCCAGTTGAGCCACGCGATCATCAGAGGCTTTTTTTTTTTAACTTTTAAAAGCATTTTTTCTATAACCTCTTCGGCCAAAAAAATGTTTTGTTTTGTTTTTTTAAAAAGTCTCTGACGATCAGGTAACTCAGCTGGGATCGTCAGAGGCTTTTAAAAGAAAAAAAGCCTCTGCTGATCAGGCAACTCAGCTGGGATCGTCAGAGCCTTTTGAAAGCATTTTTTTTACAACCCCTTCGGCCGAAGAAGTTGTAGAAAAAATGGTTTTAAAAGTAAAAAAAAAAAGTTGGCCACGCCCACCCAGTCACATTACGCCCCACACCAAGCCACGCCCACAGAACCTGTAGTAATAAATTTTACATTTCACCCCTGGTCCAGAAGCCTCCCTTGTTTTTCCCAGAATCCTCTTACTTACCTTCCATTTCCTCCCGCTCCAGCTGATCGATGATGTAATTCAAATCCTGCAAAGATTGATTGTCGTCTGATATGCTCTGCGCGTCCCTGTCCCCAAACTGGACGACAGATTGAAAGACAAATTAGAAAGCAGGCTTGAATTCCAAACCAGATTTTTAATCAGGTTTCTCTGTTTCCTAAGATGTGCTAACCAGTCATTACCAATATTAATAAATTGGTGATGGCAAATACAAGCAAATAAAGTTTGCACATGGCAATCGGGGTTTGTTTAATCAGAGTTTTCTGATTAAGCCCAAACAGGCCAGGATTTGCACCAAAGAGCATGCTAAAGGCGAACAAACCACAATTGGAGGTAGCATTTTTTTTAAAAAAAAGATCTGTTTTTTGACTTTCCAGTTGAATCTCAGCCTTGAGAATATTTTTTTTTCTGGCCAATGCAGTTCTCAGCTGCATTAACAGAGAGATAGAATCAAAATGACAGAACAATTAACCAGTGGAACAGCTTGTCTCCAGAAGTTGTGAATGCTCCAACACTGGAAGTTTTTAAGAAGAGATTGGACAACCGTTTGTCCAAAGTGGTACAGGGATTCATGCTTGACCAGGAGGTTGGACTAGAAGACCTCCAAGATGTTCTGCCCCGGCTACGGACCCCAAAGAACGCAGCACACACAAAGTCTGTACAAAACTTAAATTAACTAAAATAACTCAGTCTCTTCCAAACAAAGGCTGTTAATTAACTTTCTTAACAGCCAAAAGAATCCAAAGAATAAATAATTGTAATCTTACTAGGGTTGGCAAAAAGCCCAGAAGCAATTTGCAGAGAACTAAGATCAAGGCACGAAGGAGAATGAACTAAAGTTGTTCCCTGCAAATTGCTTCAGTCGGCGTTCCTCCTTAAATAGGTTAAGGGAGTGGCCAATTAGCCCCAAGCCTTACTCTCGAGGAGACCTCCTCCTGAGGAGCCACTCCTGCCTTTTGGCAGCTCTGCGTGCTTGTGCATCGAGAAGAGGCTGATGACATTACCTAGCTGGGTTATGAAACGTCCGCAAGAAAACAATCATGCTCAGAGAGCAGCAAGGATTCCACAGTTCAGCCCTGAGCTACAAATATTTCTTCTATTGGTTATCCAACTGTGGATCTTATTGTTACCAATATCCCTCCTGTGAGTTGCACCTCGTGTCTTTCAGAACAACCCAGGTCTAACCCACATACCTGTTCTCGGTTAGGGTCTGCAGTCATCCACAGGGCATCATCCAAAGGAGAGGAGTCCAAAGGAAGGAAATGAAACAGCAGAATCGTTAGAGCGGATGGGAACCCTTGAGGGCAACTAATCTAGCCCAGGGGCACGCAAAAAGAGTACTTACGCAGCAGTGTACGCAGCAGTGGCTACTTCAAGGGCCCGTTCCCGCACACATCTTTCAAATTTTAATTTTCCCCCCTCCTTCTCTCATGATTTTGGGGGGGGGGGAATTTTTCAGGACCTGTCTCTTCAAAAGAGTTTCACTGGGCTGAGAGATGGCAGCCTTGAGAGGGAGGTAACAGTTGTAGGCGGGTGATTATGATGCTGCCCTGGACAGCATTGTGTGCATTTTGGCAAGCCCCTTTGGAGAGAGCCAGATACAAGCAGCCAAGAAAAATTACTGGGTTTTTAAAAAAAAAATACAACTAACACCCTAAATCTAACTTCGGAAGTTAATACAGATTGCGCTGGCGTGAACCTCTCCCTATGTGTCTGGTTCATAAAGATTCTATACCAGCTCATCATGGTCAGCTCACTGCAGGACAGGAGTTACACTAATATTGAAGAAATAGCGGATTTGAATCATTAAACGATGGAGGCAAAAGGGGGGGACGAAATGGAAGCGGAATGACAAAAATTAAAATAATTTTTAAAAATTATTTTAAATAATTGAATTGTTGACTAGTCCCGGGACGAGTTGGCCGTGGCGAGTTGGCCATTGTCCCGTTCTGTTTATAAAAGGAGAGTGTTTGAGCGTTGGTGTCCATATATGACTTTACAGACCTCCCCTGAATTTCTCTTCCTTGCCAGTGGTGGGTTGCCCCCGGTTCGGACCGATTCTATAGAACCGGTAGTAAAACCAGAGAGAGGCTCCACCCACCGACCCCGACGTCATCTGAACGTCTTCTGCGCACGCTCTTCTGCCTGCGCGCGGCCCTGTTGCGAACCGGTAGTAAAGGTAAGTAGAACCCACCCCTGTTCCTTGCCCAAATCTCAGGATACAAATGGGGAGCCGTCGCTTTTGCTCACCCATGGTTCCCCCACATCGGCCACCTCAGATGGATGGAAATCACCTCTTCCTTCATGGCAGCATCTTCCTTGCTTCTCTGGAGTCCAAGGAACTCCCAGCATTCCATGCTGCCCTTGTGAAGCATGGTGATGTCACAGATGGCCAGAGGTCCGTTCACTGCTACGGAGGTCCCACTTCCCAGCCAAGGGGAAGGGGGAGGGCACCCGGAGAGAACATCATTCCCTGCCGAGGCTGAGATGACCTATGATGAATCATGGGCTTCCTGAAGAGATCTTCTACAGTAGTGGCCAAAATTGTGGAAAACTTTTGGGAAAAGCGTATTTTCTAAAACTAGTTAACAACACCACTTTTTTTGGAGCAGTAGAGCCATAAAATTATATATCAATGGAAAGATAATTTAATCAGGAATGTAATGCAATACAAAATTAAAATGGCATAAAAAAGAAACAAAGAACCTAATACAAACAAATTAATCCAAAGGATATATTATCTAGGTTCCATGGAATATTAGGTAAGTTTCAAAATGCTGTCTCCCTGGATAAGCACACTGAATAAACTAATTACCTTGACATATTGTCTACCAAAAACCTGGCATATAAATTCATTTTGTTCCACCATTGCCAAGTTGCCCTAGTCATGGTGAAACAACCTGAGGGGTTGATAAAACCTATCTTGTATCAGAGAAATTAATTATGATACCATAATTTTAGGAAGGATTTGCTATTAGAATAGCAGTTACAGTATAAAGAAGAAAAGTGAAACACGTAGAAAAAAACGGGATATACAAAAATGATCCCCGTAGAAAAAATTAGATATACAAAAATGATCCCCATGTCAGTTACTACTTAGTTGGGTAACTTTTAGCATGAATGACGGCCTTACAGGGTCTTCCCATGGAGCGAACCAAGTCTTTTAGTTCTGCAGCTGTTCTAATGTGAAACCAAGATTGAATGATGGCTTCTATTAACTGGGTTTTATTGCTGGGTCGCTTCTGACTAACAAGTTTCTTTAGTCGTCTCCCTAGATTTTCAGTTGGGTTAAGAAGGTCTGGGCTATTCCCAGGCCATTCCAGCAGTGGAATAGGATTATCTTGAAACTCCAAAAAAAAAGTGGTGTTATTAGCCATCAAACTTCACAAATGCACTTTTGCCAAAAGGTTTCCACAATTTTGGCCACTACTGTGGGATCCCGATATTAACTTTTCTAATAAAGGAGAATATTTGCAGCTCAGGGTTGAACTGCGCTGTCCTTGCTTGTTTTCTTACAGACGTTTCATGACCCAACTAAGTAACATCATCGGTGAGGGTGGAGGTTCATTCTCCGAGCTTATGGGTTGTTTTCTGAATGTTTTGTTACCAGGCTAGGTAACATCTTCAGCGGAGTTTAGGGGATGTCAGTGTCGGTGTTCTCCTTACTCCATGTGGTCAGTAGGTCTTGTGATGGGGAGGTCATGTCAGGTGAGGGTCAAGTCAGGTGAGGGTCTTGTGATGGATCCTATGACAGGGAGGTCACATCAGTTGGGAGGTGACGTGCTGGTTTTGTGTGTGGGGGGGGATGTTTTGCGTGGGTGGATCAACCACATAGCCAATCAGTGACGGCACCAACTCTCAACCAACCCATATGCAAACAGAGGTGGGCTGCTGGCTGCTTTGCACCAGTTCGAACGAACTGGTAGTTAAGATTCTGCACAGTTTGGAGAACTGGCAAATCCCAAGACTGGCTGGCCCCGCCCTGACTCGTTTTTCAGCCTGTTTTCCAGGCTGTTTTCAGGGCCGTTTTCCAACTGTTTTGGGCCAAAAACAGCCCAAAAAACCGCCTGAAAATGGCCCAAAAAACCCACCTGAAAATGGTCTGAAAATGGCCGAAAAATGCCCCCAAAATGGCTGAAAAACTGCCTGAAAATGGCCCAAAAAACAGCCTGAAAAGAGCCCGGAAAATGGCCTGAAAATGGCCCCAAAAACGGCTGAAAAACAGGCTGAAAAATGGGCGGGGTGGGGCCAGCCAGTGGTGGGATTAGCCCAACCGGCTGAATCCTACCTCTGCCTTTGAGACAAGTGGCCAGGAGGCAGGTCTGGGTGTGATGAGTGACGTGAGTGAATGACCAATCGGCCATGCCTACCTAGCCAGAGAATCGGTTGTTAAGTTGTTCAAGTCCCACCACAAACCCCCCCACCCAACAAGCACTTTTCCTCCCAACGACCCTCACCTGACGTGACCTCCTCATCATAAGACCCATCACAAGACACCTGACGTGTCCCACACCTGACATGAACTCCACATTACAAGACCTACTGACCACATGAAGGCCCTTAATAGCACTGACATAAATAAATAAATAAATAAATGATTTTATTTCTATACCGCCCTTCTCCCGAAGGACTCAGGGCGGTGTACAGCCTATTAAAAGCACAAAACAAACATCAATTAAAATAATTTAAAATTATTATTAAATAATTCGGGGATTCGACATCCCCTAAATTCCACTGAAGATATTACCTAGCCTGCAAACATTGAGAAACTAACCCACAAACTCAGAGAATTAACCTCCACTCTCATCCTACACCCAAGCTACAGATATTCACCACTATCACAAACATCATCCGTGTCAGAGGGAGTGTGGAGTTTGCTCTCCGTTTATATTCTAGTGCAGGGCTGTCGAACTTCCGGCCTGCAGGCCGGATGCGTCACGCACTGGCCATACCCACGTCCGGTTTAGCGAAATGGGAAAAAGTCCCGATATGTCATGTGACGCCGCCATGACGATGTGAGTTTGACACCCCTGTTCTAGTGAGCCGTGATGGTGCAGTGGTTGGAATGCAGCATTGCAGGCTAAATCACTGCTTACTGTAGGAGTTCGATTTTGACCGGCTTCAAGATCGACTCATCCTTCCATCCTTCCGAGGTGGGTAAAATGAGGACCCAGATTGTTGGAGGCAAGAGGCTGACTCTGTAAACCGCTTAAACAGGGGCTGTAAAGCACTGTGAAGTGGTATATAAGTCTAAGTGTCAGGCCTGGGAACCATCTTTTGCATTGGGCCTTCAGGACTGCCACATTTACTACTGTGGGAAACTGGGAGGGGGGATTGTATGGAGCATGGGTGATATGTAGTCATAATAACATTCTTTTCTCAGAGAGTCAAGGACATCTTGCCCTGCATCTGGAGGGCTGGAACTGGGAGGCATCTCCAGTTGGGACGGTGCTTTGATTGGACCATGTAATGGACATGTGGGTGCTGGGCAAGGACCTGGACTTTCCTTTGGGTGGGGAAAACCTGGAAGCTTTCAGAGTCGGGTTTTCCCAGATGTGCCAATATGACATCTCTAATAAAATGGAACTTTGAGGAACTTCAAGCCTCGGAGTCTTCTTTCGTTGGGGGTGTTACTTGGAACCCTGACATTAAGTGCTATTGCTATTGCTTAACCTGTCAGGGTTAATGGGGGTGGTCTTAGAGATTCTTTGATCCAGAAGGCCAACAGCCCCAGAAGGAAAAACAGAAGTCATCTACAACATACAGTGTAAGATCTGCCATAACCACTATGTAGGACAAACAGGCAGAAGACTCACAGAATGCATCCGTGAACACCAACTGGCAGTCAGAAGACACAATGAAAACTAACTTCACAACATATGGACAGACCTAACCATAGTTTCAATTGGGAAAAGGTGACTATCCTAGACCAGGCCAAGTCCAAAAATGTCAGGGGATTTCTAGAAGCCTGGCACTCTGACCAATCAGCCATCAACTGACAAATAGACATTAACAATGTCTACAGACTATGCAAAAGAGATGATCAACAAGCCAAAAAGGGAACAAAAAGACTCTTCCCACCAGCAATCAGCACCCAGATCAGCATAAAAGAGCATTCATGGTGCAGCAGACTAAAGCACTGTTAAGTAACACCAGCTGCCTGCAATTCCTGTAAGTTCAAATCTCACCAGGCTCAAGGTTGACTCAGCTTTCCATCTTTTCGAGGTAGGTAAAACGAGGACCCGGTTTGTGGGAGCAATAAGCGGACTTTGTATAAAAAAGAACACCGTTGGGGGGGGGGGGGGTGGCAAAAGCCCTACTAAGCAGGTATATACAAAAGTATGAAGGCAATTGCTTAATGCATTGTAAGCCGCCCGGAGTCTCCGGAAAAGGGCAGCATATAAATCGAACCAATTAATTAATTAATTAATTAACTCCAAGATTAACGTCAGACCAAAAATCAAGTCAACAACATCCCAATCGAACTGCCAAACAACAGTAAACAGCCAAAAGAATCTCTAAGACCAAATCCCACCAACACTGACAGGGCAAGCTGCTAACTAGAATATAAATTGAGAGCAACCCTCATTTCTTACTAGCCCTGGTGATGTTACCTAGTTGGGTAATGAAATGTCTGCAAGAAAACCACCAACCTCAGAAAGCACCAAGGACCCCTCATCAACTTTTCTGCCTGCCGTCTCAATATTTTATAGAATGGGAAGGGACCGTGGAGGTCTTTTAGTCCAACCCCTTGCTCAAGCAGGAAACTCTATTCCGGACAAATGGCTGTCCAGTCTCCCCTTGAAAACCTCCAGTGATGGAGCACCCACAACTTCTGGTGGCAAGCTGTTCCACTGGTTAATTGTTCTTACTGTCAGGAAAGTTCTCCTTAGTTCTAGGTTGCTTCTCTCCTTGAGTAGTTTCCATCCATTGCTTCTTGTCCTGCATTCAGGTGCTTCGGAGAAGAGGTTGACCCCCTCCTCTTTGTGGCAGCCCCTTAAATATTGGAACCCTGCTGTCATGTCACCCCTGGTCCTTCTTTTCATCAGACTAGACATATCCAAGTCCTGCAAACTGTTCTTCAAATGTTTTATGTTCCCTAATCCTCTTCGTTGCTCTTCTCTGCACTCTTTCTAGTGTCTCCACATCTTTTTTGTATCGTGGTGACCAAAACTGGATGCAGTATTATTATTCCAAATGTGGCCTTATCAAGGCATTATAAAGCGGTGTTAATACTTCACGTGATTTTGATTCTATGCCTCTGTTTATACAACCAAGGATTATACTGTATTAGCATTTTTGGCTGCTTCTACACACTGCTATTTAAGTGATCGTGTACTAGGACTCCAAGATCCCTCTCACAGTTACTGCTATTGAGCCAGGTATACCACCTGTTGTATACCTGTGCATTTGGGTTTTAAAATATTTCAAAACATTGTTTAAAGAAAGGTCTTTCCGGATGGGCTTTCACTTTTATTTTTAAATTCCTGGCCTTTAAGGAGAAGTTTTCTCCCCTGTGTTTGTTCCATTTCAGTGCGATGGGTGTGTGATTCGACCCCCTCCCTGTTTATTTCCCAATTGGCCAACTGTACATCCTGTTTTTCTGACCCTCCTCTGGTCCGTTTTCGCCTTTTGCTCTTTAACAATCGGAAGGTTTAAAGGTATCAGTAGGGAAAAACAAAATCCTTTATATTGCTTGAAACATCTGGGTGGAATTTGCGCATCGTGGATTGTCTGTAAAACCCAAATAGCTGCGTTCGCACAACTGCTTGGTTAGTTTTCACACTAGTGATGGGGAATTGTGTTTTTAGTGGATCAGGAAAATCCAGATCACTTGGTCAATTTACAGACCGAGCTTCAATGCGCACCCCCCTCCCCCCCAGTGTTCATTTGATCATCATGTCATCCGAGGTGCCAAATTTTATTTCGGGGATCGTTAACTAGCATGCTACAGAAATTCAGAAAAACTTAAAATTTCCCAAATGGCTGGTATCTCTGGGAAGGCAGCTCTGATTAAAAGCTTTGCTAGTTTTTTTATATCCCTGGTGCATAGTTTGGCTGAATTACAGGCAGTTCTCGACTTACGACAGCAAATGGGACCAGAATTTCAATCGTAAGTCGGTATAGTCGTAAGTCGTAAGTAACTAATGTTATAACTCTTTCTACCACAGCCGTAAAGAAAATCACATGGTCATTAAGTGAATCACATGGTTGTTAAGTGGCTCATGTGGTCGTTAAATGAATCCAGCATACCAATTGACGTTGTTTTGCTGGAATTCAGCTGGCAAAGTCACAAATTGCAATTGTGCCACTGCAGCATGCGGCCACTGGTTGTAAATGCGAGCTAGCAGCTGAATTGCAATTGTGCGACCGTTAGAATGATACGAAGAGTTGTAATTGCAAGGACAAGTCATAAATCACTTTTTCCCTGGCTGTCGTAACTTTGAAATGCCATTAAACAGACATTGTTGTAAGTCAAGGAATATCTGTATATCCACAGAAAGAATTGGTCTCCTCAAAATTAGGAGCACTATGGAATACAGTGCCCAAGACTGCAGTATATAAATTTGATAAATAAATCAGGAAAACGCTGCTTTAAAAGCAGAATGGCTACAGTTATGAACAGTTAGACAGAGGAACTCAGGACCTCAATCACTGTTGGGATTCTCCTTTGCTGGATGTCTTCAAGCAAAAGCTGGACAGCCATCTTGAATTTGAATTCCTGCCCTGAGCAGGGGTCGAGACTGGATGGCCTCAACGGGCCCTTTCATGGAAGGATTCTCCCTATGTACACCCGTGTGAGTGCCAAGTAAGCGATCACAAGTGGTGGCCATCATCACCTTCCCTGCTGTCCATAATCACCACCAGCCATGAGTTGGTAGAACGTCTTCAACTCAGGTTGAGTTGAAAAGAGGCCAACTGTAGCTACTGTATTAGAGCAGTGCTCCTCAAGCGTGTCAGCTTGAAGATGGGTGGACTTCAACTCCCAGAATCCCCCAGCATTTAGCCATACTGGCTAACTGAGGAATTCTGGGAGTTGAAGTCCACCCATCTTCAAGCTGACCAGCTTGAGGAACTCATCAAACCTAGATGTTTAGCTGGAACAACTGTTTGAGGAGATCCTGAAGGAACGTGCAGATGCTTGCTGGTTTCCAAGGGTCTTTAATTGGAAACGATGCCTTGAAGCCCTTCTGCTGGCCCAGGGGAAGCTGACCTACCTCTCCCCAGCCCTACGAGACCTCCGTCTCCCTCCCACGGCTTCTGTGGTGGAACCGAAGCCCGCTAGCTCGTCAGCCTTTCAACGTTTGGCATTTGTGGGTCAAAGGAGGCTACAGTCGAGGTGGGGCTGGAGGTGGTGGGTGGGGAAACTGCCGAGACCCTGTGCTCTCTGCCTTGACTTTCTGCTCAGAGTTGGTCCCTTCTCGTTGCCTGAGGGTGGGATGATACAACAGTTCCTTGCCTGAGGGAGAAGAACTGGCCTGGGGTAGCCAAGGAGACCCCGCATTCCTTCCCATGAATTCCAACAGCTCATCCAGATTCTCCCGGGCCGTGGCTATTTTTTGCCGGCTTTGGAGAACGATGCTGTTGGGCAGATCCCTCAGGTTGGTGCTGGAGGACAGGTAGCCCTGCATCTCCTCCAGGTTTTCGTGGATCTGAGTCACCTTCTCCTGCAGGTGCGCCGGCAGCTCGGAGATATGCGGCAAGAGGTTGTGATAGGTGTGGTAGAGCTCCCGGGCCAGGTCACGGGTCAGAAGGAAAGCTTTCATCTCCAGTTGCTAAGAGTAATCAAAAGAAAGAAAGAAAGGAATTGGATCTCTAGCTTTGGTGCGTGAGATCTTTCAAATCAGAAAGTTGCTTTGGGTGGCAAGAAATCTTCTAATCTTCTGATGTAGGGTTTTCTACCTTAGCAACTTTAAGATAGGTGGACTTCAACTCCCAGGATTCCTCAGTCACCATTTGTGGATTTCAACTTCTAGAATTCTCCATATATATGTAAAATCTCTCTCTCTCTCTCAATTTCTCTCTCTCTCTCTCTCTCTCTCTCTCTCTCTCTCTCTCTCTCTCTCTCTCTCTCTCTCTCTCTCATCTATCTATCTATCTATCTATCTATCTATCTATCTATCTATCTATCTATCTATCTCTTACAGTAAACTAGATAGTCAGGGAAACAGGAGCACCCTGAGGTAAATCTAGTTTGCTGTATTGTATTGTATAAGTATATAAACCAGCCATGTGCAGCAGCTGCCAAAAAAGCCAACACAGTTCTAGGCTGCAGTAACAGAGGGATAGAATCAAGTGTTAATACCACTTTATAAGGCCTTGGCAAAGAAGGCCACATTGGAATTCAGTGAAATCCCAGAAACTAGTGAATTGTGATTTCACTGAACTAGGGTTGCATAATATCTTGGTTTACGTAGGTAGAACCTGGCTAAAGAGAAATACATACATACATACATACATACATACATACATACATACATATATGTATATATATATTACAAACTTAAGAAGACAGATATATTACAACTGTATATACAGCAAACTAGATAGACAAACTGGAGCACCCTGAGGTAAGTCTAGTTTGCTGTATATAGTGTTGTAAAATATATTTACTTATAAAATATATATATTTATTTTTATATACTGCGTATTTATTTATATATATTTTACAACTCTATATATAGCAAACTAGTCAGGCAAACAGGAGCGCCCTGAGGTAAATCAAGTTTGCTGTATCTAGAGTTATAAAATATATTTACTTATACAATATAAATATATATTTATTTTTATATACTGCGTATTTATATATATTTTACAACTCGAGATAGTCAGGCGAACAGGAGCACCCTGAAGTAAATCTAGTTTGCTGTATCTAGAGCTGTAAAATCTATTTATTTATAAAATATAAATATATACTTATTTATTTATATATATATATTTATATATATTTTACAACTCTATGTACAGCATACTAGATAGTCAGGCAAACAGCAGCACCCTGAGGTAAATGACGGAGTGCACACAGCCCACAGAAGAAAAAGGCGGGAAAAAAGGGAAACTCTCCCTCCCCCTCCCACACCCACAGCAACCAATCACAGCACAGATTGCCTCAGTTATATAAAACTGCAAGTTCGTGTCAGCGTCTCTTGACTACATTAGAACAGCCGCTGCATGGTGGCCTGACACACGTTTAAACTCAGTTCCTGACGACCGAGTTGATTCCAAGCTCCCACTGCTCTTTCTGGGAGGGAAGACTTTCTAAACTTACTTTTAAGCTTCCCTCCTGTCAGTTTGGGGTTATGCCCTCCCCCCCTCCCCCAGATTCTTGATTTTTGCTTAATATTGAAAATACTGCCTTCTAGAACCTCATTCCGTTAGAACAATTAATCAGAGGAATGACTTGCCTCCAGAAGTTGTAAATGCTCCAACACTGGAAATTTTTAAGAGACTGGATAGCCATTTGTCTGAAGTAGTCTAGGGTTTCCTGCCTAAGCAGGGGGTTGGACTAGATGACCTCCAAGGTCCCTTCCAACTCTGTTATTCTATTCTATTCTATTCTATTCTATTCTATTCTATTCTATTCTATTCTATTCTATTCCATTCCACTCCACTCCACTCCACTCCACTCCACTCCACTCCACTCCACTCCATTCTATTTTCCATATTCCATTCCATATCCTATATTCTATTCTGTTCTGTTCTGTTCTGTTCTATTCTGTTCTATTCTATTCTATTCTATTCACAGCTTAATACAGGTAATTCTCAAATTACATCCGTTCATTTAAGTGACTGATCAAAGTTACGGCGGCACTGAAAAAAGTGACTTATGACCGTTTTTCACATTTACCTTTATAGCATCCCCATGGTCACATGATGAAAATTCAGAGACTGGGCAACTGACTGGTATTTATGGCAGTTGCAGTGTCCTGAGATCATGTGACTCCCCCCCTTGTGACCTTCTGACAAGCAAAGTCAATGGGGAAACCAGATTCACTTAACAACTGTGTGGCTAACAGAACAGCAGCAGAGATTCACTTAACAGCTGTGGCAAGAAAGATGGTAAAATGGGGCAAAATTCACTTAGCAACAGAAATTTTTGGCTCAATTGTGGTCGTAAGTCAAGGACTACCTGTATATTTAAAGGTTCCAACCATGTGTCCCTTTTCCCTTAGTCCTCTAGGCTGTGTATACTCCATTCCTCCAATCTCTCCTGCTAGCTTTTGTCCCTCAGACCTTGCACCATTTTTGTTGCCCCTCTCTGGACTCGCTTTATCTTATTAATATCATTTTTTAAGTGAGGTCTCCAGAACCGGACACGTAGTAGTCCTCAAGTTACAACCACAATTGAGCCCAAGTTTTATGTTGCTAAGTGAGACATTTGTTAAGTGCCAAGTTTTACGACTTTTCTTGCCACATTTGTTAAGTGAATCACTGCAATCATTAAATTAGTAACCTGGTTGTTAAGTAAACCTGGTTTCCCCATTGAGCATGATTACCAGAAGGTTGTAAAAAGGGGATCATATGTCCCCCGGGATACTGCCATAAATATCATAAATGTGAGTCAGTTGTCAAGCATCCAAATATAAATCATGTGACCATGGGGATGCTGCAAAGGTCATAAGAGTGAACATGGTCATAAGTCACTTTTTTGTAGTGCTGTTGTAACTTCGAACTGTCACTAAGCGAATTGTTGTAAGTTGAAGGCTTCCTGTATTCCGAATGGGGTCTGATTAAAGCCTTGGGGGCATGCTTAAGTGATCTGAACCCTGCCTTGTCCATGCGTCGTCAAAAAAAGAAGAAGGAATCGAACTGCAAAATCTTGGATACCTGCTTGACTTTTTTGCCTTCTGTTGGGTTATTCTTGTGCTCCGCCCCCACCCTCAGCCCCCCATCCCACCAATGGCCACTAATAAAACCTGGACCCACTTGGGTTTTCTGTTTTACCAAAATACCTCAGGCATTAAAGAGAGGGACTCCTTGATGGTAGCCGATGTTGGCTGTGTGTTGGGCAAACCCTGGGATGTATTCCATTGAGTCCACAAATTAGCCAGCTTTTGTGGGACATTGGACAAAGTGGCGCTCCCTGTGGTTTGGGCGAATTCCACCTGCAAAGAGAGAAAGAAGCATTAGTACAGCTAGTCCTCGACTTACAACTATCCAAAGCGTGAAAGAAAGGTTACAGATAGTCCTCAACTTACAACACTTCACCTAGTGACTGTTCAAAGTTACATCGGCACGGAACAATGTGACTTACGACCATTTTTCACAGTTATGACCTTTGTAGCACCCCCATGAAAACTATTAGCCAGGAACTGGGTATCTCTACTTTAATGAAAAGAAGGACTAAGGGGTGACATGATCGCAGTCTTCCAGTATTTGAGGGGCTGCCCAAAAGAAGAGGTAGTCAAGCTATTCTCCAAAGCACCTGAAGGCAGGACAAGAAGCAATGGGTGGAAACTAATCAAGGAGAGAAGCAACCTAGAACTAAGGAGAAATTTCCTGACAGTGAGAACAATTAATCATGGAACAACTTGCCTCCAGAAGTTGTAAATACTCCAACACTGGAAGTTTTTAAGAAGAGGTTGGATAACCATTTGTCTGAAGTGGTGTAGCGTTTCCTGCCTAAGCAGGGGGTTGGACTAGAAGACCTCCAAGGTCCCTTCCAACTATTCTATTCTATAGTTTGAACGGTCATTAAATGAATTGTTGTGAGGACTAGCTGTATGATGGTGGTGAACTTTGAAACAAGGATGGAGCATGGAGGATATATGATAGCAGAGAACTTTGGGGTAAGAATGGAGGACATATGATGGTAGAGAACTTTGGAATAAGGATGGAGGACGTATGATAGTAGAGAACTTTGACACAAGAATAGAGGACATACTATAGCAGAGAACTTTGGAATAAGGACAGAGGACATACGATAGCAGAAAAGTTTGGAACAAAGATGGAGGACATATGATAGCAGAGAACTTTGGAATAAGGATGGAGGACATATAATAGCAGAAAACCATGGAATAAGGATGGAGGACATATGATGGTAGAAAACTTAAGGACATATGATGTAGAAAACATAAGGATGGAGGTCATATGGTAGTGGAGAACTTTAAAACAAGAACACACAATAGCAGTGAACTTTGGAATAAGGATAGAGGACATATGATGGTAGAGAACTTTGACACAAGGGTAGGGGTCATATGGTAGTGGACAACTTTGAAACAAGAATAGAGGACATACAATTCTGCAATTCTATCCATATTGCTATACTTTTTTCTGTAATTTTTAATAATTTTCAATAAAAAATTTTTTAAAAAAGAATAGAGGACATACGATAGCAGAGAACTTTAGAATAAGGATGGAGGACATACGATAACAGAGAAGTTTGAAATAAGGATGTGATGGTGGTGGGACTAGCCTCTTCCAGCTTCTCCTCAGACCTACCATCTCTAAAATCTGATCAAGCAATGAGAGGTTCTCGTGTGTGTTCTGACGCGCTGCCTTGATTTGGTGCAACACAATTTTGAAGGCCCGGTTCCTTAGCTGGGTCGAAAGTGAGTTGATCCTCATGAAACAACCTTCTTTGCAAAGATCCTGCATAGACGTGTCCACTCCTCCTGGGATGGCTGAGAAAACACAATCACACATCTCCTTGATATGGAAGCATCAAAGTGAATTTTGTCAAAGATCGCGGCCTTTGGTGTTTAAAAAGAATTTAGATTGAACATCACAGTGCTGGTGTGCTACTAATACATCGCATTACCTGATGTAATAGTAGAGGTAGTCTCTCACATACGACCGTAATGGAGCCTGCCCATTATGGTCATTTGTTCTATCAGACATAAAACAGGTTGGTAATGTGACTGATCCGATTTTAGGATCTTTTTTGCGATGGTCGTTAAGCGAATGCAGTGGTTGTTAAGCAGCCACAGCAGTTATTAAGCAAGTGCCATGGTCATTAAGTGAACCAATGATTCACAATGGGTGAGGTTTTGCCAAAAACTGAAAATGTTGGTTTTCAGTAAAACTGTCATAAAACACAGTCACATGACTATGGGGAGTTGCAAATGTCCATCAGTGCAACCATACTGCTGAGTACCTAAAGTTAGGTCATGTGACCATAGAGGGGACTTGACCATTGGAACGTCGAATCCAGGTTGTAAGTCCCCTTGTCAGCTACCTTACTACCTTACATTTGCTTCTGCTTTGCTACCATGTGGTGGCAATCTTCCGTGAACTCCAGGAAAGGAGGAGTTCACAGCAGGGAAAAGGAGTTTACAGTAGGGGAAAGCGAAAGTAATGGCTGTATCTCCTCGAAATACTGCTTCAAGGTCACCTGGGAGAAGAAGGCAGCTTGAAGTGACCATTCTGAAAACACTTTTCTGGAACCCAATAAATGGAGCCAAGGATAATTTCTATTTAGAGGTTTAAATGCCGGCAGGTCTGACATTCCTTTTTTTTTTAGTCAGTTGTAACTTTGACTGCTAAGTGATTGGTCATAAGATGAGGATTACCTATAAGTGGGAATGACCTTGGAAGATTTAAGGAAGAGCTCCTTAAAAGCATGTTCTTTTCATTTTGTATCTGGAAAACAACTCAATTTGCTTGGCATTTTTTCTAATATATTGAGCATTAATTGTGTGACTTTAGTAATTATCTGTCCATTTATAAATACTGCCTTTGCTGGAAATATAGCTTTTGTTTTAATTTTTGAAAAATTAAATCTAGGGATAACCTTTCATCACCTTAAGGAAATGACAGAAACTTTTTAAAATATTAACTGTATGCCTATATGTAGGTACTGGTAGTTATGTGTAGATAAATAGATGATAGATCGATGATAGATTAATGATAGATAGATAGATAGATAGATAGATAGATAGATAGATAGATAGATAGATAGACAGACAGACAGACAGACAGACAGACAGACAGACAGACAGACAGACAGACCATGTTTCCCCCAAAATAAGACTGGGTCCTATATTAATTTTTGCTCCAAAAGACATATCATGGCTTATTTTTTGGTTAGGTCTTATTTTGGGGAAAATATAGTACTAAACGCCTCTGTCTTCTGATGATCTTAACTGGGGCTTATTTTTGGGGTAGGGCTTATATTACAAGCATCGTGAAAAATCATGCTAGGGCTTATTTTCCGGTTGGGTCTTATTTTTGGGGAAACAGGTTGGGTAGATAGATAGATAGATAGATAGATAGATAGATAGATAGATAGACAGACAGACAGACAGACAGACAGACAGACAGACAGACAGACAGACATAGAAATATGTGAAACCCACCTCTGCCCATAATGCTGAGAAAGGGTTTTGAAAAGCGACGAATGTTAGAGGAGAAACAAGAGTTAGAAGATGTGCCAAGAGAGGAGTCTTTAGCCTCAACTAGCGTGACCTGTTTCTCACCTTTGTTAGACTCTGGTGCTGGAAGGTAATAATTCAGCCATTCCTCGGATTTACTGAGCGCCCGCTCGATGGTGTCCGCAAAGACCTGTCCGACGGGCGATACCACGAATGAGCTGAGGCTGGTGGCCATAGCTGAAGAATTTTCCTTCTCAGCTGGCAATAAGAGAGAAGTCTCTTCACTGGTAGCCTTCTCCTTTCCTCGTTGAGATAAAAGTCTCCCCTTGTGGGTCACCAAAATGCTGTCCACTTCTTCCTTCTTGGGCCAGTAAGATAGGCAGCAGGAAGAGGGAGAAGAGACATGAAAAAAAGGGGTTGAATAGGTTGACCAGATGTAGTTGCCCTTTTTTTTCCTCCCACGGTCATTAAGCGAATCCATCTTGAGGAGTGGCCTAGAGGTGGAGCTCTCGCCTCACAATCAAGAGGCTGTGCGTTCGATCCTAGGTAGAGGCAGATATTTCTCTCTCTCGGCACGATGAGAATATATCTGCTGAACAAAACTCTGCATTGGCGACAGGAAAGGCATCTGGCCATTAAACATTGCTAGCTCCTTTCAGTGCCCAGACTCCAACCCGCAAGGAATTATGGGGTCGTTAAAAGATGATGATGATGATGATTAAGGGAATCCATCTTCCCCCACTGATTTTGCTTTTCACAAGTATCAGATCAAAAGTATTCAGAAGTCTTTGATTTACAACTGTTCGTTTATAGTGACAGTTCAAAGTTACAATGGCACTGAAAAAGCTGACTTATGACCGTTTTTCACTGTTACGACCTTTGCAGCTTCCCCATGGTCATGTGATCAAAATTCAGATGCTTGAACCAGTGGTAACCAGTGGTAACACCGGTTGAAACCTACTACTGATCTTAAGCCTATCTCCCGGAATGTTGTCACAATGGGAATATAGGGTACTCCATCATCAGGACTTTACTTGGGTGCAGTTTTGGGAAATGAGTTCAAAATGTGAATAAGTGGGTCTACCTTTGTTTCGGTTGGGACCGCCGTCTGTGGGTGATGCATCGACGCGATTTCTTGTATGATAGTATGAAGACCCTTCGGGACCATGTCAAAGACGGGTTTGGTCTGATGGAGAAGACAAAGAAGTTGGCTTCTTAAAGAACCAGATGGTTGCTGAGTGTGAATGTTGCTTTTCAAGAGAATTTTCATTTCTTTCACCTGCTATGTACTTTATTTAAGATGATGGCGGTCAAATCCAGAACTTTCTATGTTTGACCCTGTTGAAGTAAAACCCTATGACTTCTATCCAGTCATATAGAACAGAGTGCCACAACCTTTCTGGGTTGGCAATCCGGAGCAGGGGGAGGCGGGAAAGAGGGGATGATTTTGTGGAAGGGGCAAATGTTTGCAGTGATGCAAACATGAGTGGGACCACGGGCACCTGTGATGACACTCACATGAGTGGGGTCATGGGCATTCATGTCGAGGCTCATGTAAGTGGGCCCACAGCTGCCCAGGACGAGCCTCGCGTGAGTGGGGCCACGGGCACCTGTAATGAGGCTCACACAAGTGGGGCCATGGGTACCTGTGACAAAGCTCACACGTGGGGCCACGGGCACTCATGTCGAGGCTCATGTGAGTGGGGCCACGGGCACCCATAACAAGTCTCAGGCATGTGGGGACACAGGTGTCCACGATGATGCTCGTGCGAGTCAGGCCGCAGGTGCCCGAGACAAGACTCATGTTAGTGGGATTGTGAGCACTTGAGATGATGCTCGCGTAAGTGCAGCTGTGTGCACATGCAGAGGCACATGCATCGGCCAGCCACTCAAATGGCTCGGTGGCAATTAGCCCAGTTGGGGACCCCTGATGTAGAAGACTGGATAGTGGGGTTCAGGAGATGAGACAAGAAAAATGGATGGAAATGACCAGATTTTAGAGGGCTGTGAAGGCAATATCCATAATGGGATTCACCAGTGGACTAGATTGCCTTCAAAGATGGTAGACGCTACTTGTCTGAAGGTATTTCAACTGATGCTGGTGGCCATCTGCTTGGGATTCTGGAGTCGTGGATTCCTGGGATCCGAACTAGATGTGTTTGGAGATTCCAAATCCCCAACTCTTCCTTCCCATGATTCTGGGAGAACATTTCAAATAATAAAGGGCCACCAGATGATCTCCAAGGCCCAACCCCAGCTCATGATTTTTTATGAGTCTGAATTTCTCAAAGGGAAGGAACACCATACCCTCTCAAACAATATTCGAAGGACCGAGCCTTCCTCAAAGCACTTTGATTGAAGAGTCTTCGGTTCCTGCGGAGAAGGAGGCGGGAAGGCTGGTGGAATCTTGTCTGGAAGTGGAACGGATCCTGAAAAGAAAAATAATCCCATCTCAATTATTGGGTCCTCATCACTCCTGATGAAGACGTCTCACTATGTCCTTCCTTCAATAAGTAAGCAACGGATGGAAACTAATCAAGGAGAGAAGCAACCTAGAACTAAGGATAAACATCTTGACGATGAGAACAATTAATCAGTGGAACAACCTGCCTCCAGAAGTTGTGGGTGCTCCAACACTGGAAGATTTTAAGAAGAGATTGGAGAAGGACTTGTCTAAATGGTGTAGGGTTTCCTGCCTGAGCAAAGGGTTGGACGAGAAGACCTCCAAGGCCCCTTCCAACTCTGCTATTCAACGACAGTTTGTTAGGATATGGTTTGAGCCTAATAAGTTGTCCAGGCAATATATGTGTTCTGTGACTTTAATATGAATATGTATTGTGTGACTTTAAAGTTTTCCTGCTGATTCATTGTAATGCTGAGTCATACTGTAATTAGTTGTGAACATATTTAAGAAAGGTACTGTAACGTATTCAGTTGATGATAAGCTACCATTGTGTGTGGAGTTGCAAGCATTGTGCTATCATCGGTTGGATGGATCTGCTACCATCGTGGTTGGTGAACCAGAGTGAGTTTGTTATTCTAACCAACTACTGTTTGTGTGGTAAGAAGATTTTGTATCACTGGACTGATTTAACTAGCAAAGACTTGGATTGATTTAAAGACTATGAGATTGTTTTTTCACTATAAAGTAAACTTGATAAACCAGTTTGCACATCTCTTATTCATTGCTCTCAGCAATGTTTCTCTGTGCTCTACACTCTGCTGGTTGGTAACACAACAACAATATCCTTAACACAGTCAACACTTACGTGGAGCTTCGGAAGGTGGTGGCAAGACGGCCAAAGCTTCACATTTTGGCGGAGTACGGGGCGGTGAGAGTTCCCTCTCAACAACTTTGGGTTCCTCAAGAGCTTTGCGTTCTTCTTTAAGTTGTTCGGTTGAGCCTGATTCGAGCAAGATAATGATGGGTCCAGTCGGTGTGACTAAGGTGTCCAAGGTCCTCCTAGATGACATCTCGCTTGCCTTCTCTTCACGTTGAACTGCTTGGTTCTTTATCTGGACCTCTTTTTCTTCCTACAATGGTGGATGCAGAAAAATGAGAACAGTTGAGAGGAACGACAATGGGACGCCATCCATTTCGCGCTAGATGGAACGTTAGATGAGATAAATATAAATAAAACATGGGGCCAGCATATTTTATGAAGGGTAAAAGTTGTACGGGAAATCTCTTATCTTTTTTCATAGCGCATGAAGAACGGCTGCAGAAACTGGGTATGTCTGGTTTTTTGTTTTTTTTTAAATTTGATTTATATGCCGCCCTTCTCCGGAGACTCAGGGCGGCTTACAATGCGTTAAGCAATAGCCTTCATACTTTTGTATATTTATACAAAGTCAGCTTATTGCCCCCACAAACCGGGTCCTCAATTTACCTACCTTAGAAAGAATGGAAGGCTGAGTCAACCTTGAGCCTGGTGAGATTCGAACTTACAGTAATTGCAGACAGCTGGTGTTAATCACAAAGCTATCAGTCTGCTGAGCCACCAGGTTTAATGAAAAGAAGGACTAGGGGGGACATGATAGCAGCATTCCAGTATTTGAGGGGCTGCCCCAAAGAAGACGGGGGTCAACTTCTTCTCCAAAGCACCTGAAGGCAGGACAAGAAACAATGGATGCAGGTGTGGTATTCACTTACCTTCGCTACCGGTTCGCAAATGTGAGCGGGCACGCATGCGCAAAGCGTCAGTGAGGACAATTAACCAGTGGAACAGCTTGCCACCAGAAGTTGTGGGTGCTCCACCACTGGAGGTTTTAGAAAGAGATTGGACAGTGATTTGCACAACTAAATAAATGGGCTCCTTTAATGGCCATGGCAAAAAAAGGTCATAAAATTCAGCACAGCTCACTTAATGCCCCCCACACTAAGTGCCGGAAGTGCCAGTCTCATTTGTGATCATAACTTGAGGTCTACATGTATTAGAGCCGTGGTGGCACAGTGGTTAGAACGCAGTATTGCAGGCTACTTCTGCTGACTGCCGGCTGCCTGCAATTTGGCAGTTCAAATCTCACCAGGCTCAAGGTTGACTCATCCTTCCATCCTTCCGAGGTTGGTAAAATGAGGACCCAGATTGTTGGGAGCAAGAGGCTGACTCTGTAAACTGCTTAGAGAGGGCCATAAAGTACTGTAAAGCAGTAAGGTAAAGATAAAGGTAAAGGTTCCCCTTGCACATATGTGCTAGCCGTTCCTGACTCTAGGGGGCGGTGCTCATCTCCGTTTCAAAGCCAAAGAGCCAGCACTGTCCGAAGATGTCTCCGTGGTCATGTGGCCAGCATGACTCAACGCCAAAGGCACACAGAACGCTGTTCCCTTCCCACCAAAGGTGGTCCCTATTTTTCTACTTGCATTTTTTACCTGCTTTCGAACTGCTAGGTTGGGAGAAGCTGGAACAAGTAACGGGAGCTCACTGCATTACGTGGCACTAGGGATTTGAACCGCTGAACCGCTGACCTTTCGATCGACAAGCTCAGCATCTTAGCCACTGAGCCACCGCATCCCTTGTAAAGCGGTATAGAAGTCTAAATGCTATTGCTATTAATCTAAGTAGGCTGGATGCAAAAATGATATGTAAAAGTAAGTTGAAAGGGTGTTGTTGAATGGAATAGAAATAGAGAATAGCGGTGTTTGTAGAAAGTAAATAAAATACATAAAAATGGAGACCTTGCGAGGAACAGTAATCTCTTCCACGACTGGTTGAGGTGCTGGGGATGAGTCTTCTTCCACCAATTCTTTCTGTTCATCCAGAGCTCTGAAGTTCAGATGATTATCCCTGCACAGGTCCTTGGGTTTTCGGGCTGCGAAGGTGAACCTCAAATGAACCTTCCCAACCCAGAGAAAGATCCAGTTCTGAAATCCATCCCAACTTCCCAAAGGCTAGAGCTGCTCGTTCCCCATCTTCACCATCACCCCCACCCCCACGCCTCACGCCAAACCCCTCAACTCGGCCGATACTCACTGGGACTCTTGGAACGAGATTGTGGATCTGAAAACATGGAGATGGTCTCCATCATAAGGTCAACGTCGTGCTTTCGGTCATCCAAGACTCCGTCAAAGTCGGCGTCGAGACTCTCGCACTGGCTCGTGACTCTATTTATTGCAAGCTGAAGGGTCGCGACAATTCAACAATGCCATTTAATTAACAATGCCCTTTAATTAACAATGCCATTTAATTATTTAAAGCAATGAGAAAGATATTTTGATATTTTGTCGCTCGCCTTTCGTTTTATCCCTCCTTTGGCATCCTTTCTGTAATGATTCTATTCCAACAATCGTTTAAATATGAGCCAGCCGTAAATAGGAGCCTGAGTGGCGTAGGAGGCTAATGCCTCCTACTAAGGCAGCATTTAACATCCAGCTGTCTGCAATTACTGCGAGTTCAGTTCTCACCAGGCTCAAGGTCGACTCAGCCTTCCATCCTTTCTAAGGTGGGTAAAATGAGGACCCGGTTTGTGGGGGCAATAAGCTGACTTTGTATAAAATATACAAAAGTATGAAGGCTATTGCTTAACGCGTTGTAAGCTGCCCTGAGTCTCCAGAGAAGGGCGGCATATAAAAATAAATAATAATAATAAAAAAGTGTGCTGCAGCTGCCAAAAAAAGCCAACACAGTTCTAGGCTGCATAAACAAGAGGGATAGAATCAAAATCACGTGAAGTCTTAATACCACTTTATAAGGCCTTGGTAAGTAAGGCCACACTTGGAATATTGTGTACAGTTTTGGTCGCCACGATGTAAAATAGATGTTGAGACTCTAGAAAGAGTGCAGAGAAGAGCAACAATGATGATTAGGGGACTGGAGACTAAAACATACAAAGAACGGTTGCAGGAACAGTTTGATCAAAAGAAGGACTAGGGGAGACAGGATAGCAGTGTTTTAATATCTCAGGGGTTGCCACAAAGAAGAGGGGAAGTCAGCTTATTCTCCAAAGGACCTGAAGGCAGGACAAGAAGCAATGGGTGGAAACTAACCAAAGAGAGAAGCAACCTGGAACTAAGGAGAAATTTCCTGGCAGTTAGAACAATTAATCAGTGGAACAATTTGCCTCCGGAAGTTGTAAATGCTCCAACACTGAAAGTTTTTAAGAAGAGGTTGGATACCCATTTGTCTGAAGTGGTGTAGGGTTTCCTGCCTAAGCAGGGGGTTGGACTAGAAGACCTCCAAGGTCCCTTCCAACTCTGTTATTCTATTCTGTTCTATTCTATTCTATTCTATTCTATTCTATTCTATTCTATTCTATTCTATTCTATTCTATTCTATTCTATTCTATTCTATTCAATATTATTCTTGTCCCACAGTAAGTTATCCCATGGCAAATTGGCTATGGCAAGTTAGCTGTAGTGAGTTGTCCCAGAACGAGTTGGGTGTGGCGAGTTGTCCTAGACACAAATTGGTGATGAGCACGACTCGACAGAGGAAACCTTTGCCTTTACATTTTACATGGCAAGGACCTGGTTACTCTCCTTAAGAATACCTGCCCATCCTACTAAATCCCACCAGATTCAGGTCACTTCCCTAAAATCGTGCCACCTGGTGGGATCTTGGAAGCATGCTGTCGGACCTGCTACAGCTTCAACCTCTAATCAGAAGTGATTCTTGACTCCATTTGTTGAGAAAGGAATAGCAGTAGCGCTTAAATTTATATACCGCTTCACAGTGCTTTGCAGCCCTCTCTAAGCGGTTTACAGAGTCAGCATTTTGGCCCCCAACAATCTGGGTCCTCATTTTACCCACCTCAAAAGGATGGAAGGCTGAGTCAACCTTGAGCTGGTCAGGATCGAACTCCTGGCGGTGGGCAGAGTTAGCCTGCAATACTGCATTCCAACCACTGCGCCACCACGGCCCTTCCTTCCTTCCCTCCCTCCCTCTTAGCAATACCACTTCACAGTGCTTTACAGCCCTCTCTAACAGTCAGCCTGTTGCTCCCAACAATCTGGGTCCTCATTTTACCGACCTTGGAAGGATGGAAGGCTGATTCAACCATGAGCCGGTCAGGATCGAACTCCTGGCAGTGGGCACAATTTGCCTGCAATACTGCATTCTAACCATTGCACCACCAGGGCTCCTATAGTGTGTAGTTTATTAGAAGTTAAGTGTACAGGTAGTCCTTGGCTGGCAACAGTTCATTTAGTGACCGCTCAAAGTTACAACGGCACTGAAAAAAGTGACTGATGACCATTTTTCACACTTATGACCATTGCAGCATCCCCATGGTCCTTTGATTTACATTTGAATTCTTGACAAGCAGTTCACCTTTATGACGGTTGCAGTGTCCCGGAGTCATGCGATCGCCCTTTGTGACCTTCTGACAAGCAAAGTCAATGGGGAAACTAGATTCACTTAACAACCGTGTTACTAATTTAAAAACTGCAGAGATTCACTTACCAAATGTGGCAAGAAACATCGTACAATGGGGCAAAACTCACTTAACAAATTTCTCACTGAACAACATAAATTTTGGGCTCAGTTGTGGCCGTAAGTTGAGGACTATCTGCATTGCAGTATTGCATAGAACAGAACTGAAAACGGTGCGCCCAAATCCCTAAATTCTACTTTTCCCCTCCCTTAACTGTCTCTCATTGCTTCACCCGCTGTAACCAATCAGGTTCAGGCAAAATGTTTTCCTAACAGCCAATCCAAGCAGAGTTTGGTATGCGGCTCCTTCCTTTTTCCAGCTGGGTGACGTTGAGGCAGCATCTCGAGAAGATACAGCGTTTACTTTCGCTTCCCCAAGCATTTTCCCCCTTCCTTCCCCTCCACACAGTTCATGGCAGCCTGTCACCTCATAGCAGCAAACCACAAGCAAGCATAAGGTGGCAGCTGACACATGCCTTTTCAGGGGCCGCCCCTTCCTTAGGGAATACCCTCCCCTTGCTGATTTATTCAGGAGCCCCTCACCCTTTTCTCTTTTAGATCATCTTTAGGATCGGTCTTTTTACTAGAAAAAAGATAGCTTTTTCATTGGAATAAGATAGTGTCAGCCTTTCCAGATGGACCAGACTTAAAACACGACCAGATGAGCTAATTCTCTTACAGGTAGTCCTTGACTTACAACCATTCATTTAGTGACCATTTTAAGTTACAACAACACTGAAAAAACTAACTTAGGATAGTTTTTCACATGACCCTTGCAGGATCAAAATTCTGACACTTGGCAACTGACTCATACTTATGACCGTTGCAGTGTCCCAGGATCGCACGATCCCTTCTTGCGACCTTCTGACAAGCAAAGTCACATGGGGAAGCCAGACTCGCTTAACGACCTTGTTACTAACTTAATGACTGCAGTGATTCACTTAACTGTGGCAAGAAAGATCACAAAATGGGGCAAAACTCACTTAACAACTGTCTCGTTTAGTAACGGAAATTTTGGGTTCAATTGCGGCCATAAGTCAAGGACTACCTGTATTATTATTCTTGATAACCAATTCATTATCGCATCTTTCTTTAATGCTTGGATAGTAAGATGGGAGGCATATAATTTAATAATAAGCAATAAATAAATAAATAAATAATAAGTACCCTTTCCAATTCAATCCAAAGGAAACAAAGAGACAATACCGTTTTCTCCTCACGCAAATACAGAGTTTGTGACATAGGATCTGAAGAACCAGCAATCATCTTATATTCTTCCGAGCTCCAAACTAAATAATAATTTAAAAAAATTCAATCTGTTTAATTGATTATAAACATTTATAGATCCCAGCTCTCTCCTTCAACCGGTTCGCCCTTCCATTCCAGACTTTAGGACAAAATTAATAATTCTTCCATTCCTTAATTTCGGCCCTCCACCTTCAACCTTTCCGGTTCTTTCATCATCACACCCCCTTATAGCACTGATGATGTTACATAGTAGGGTCATTAAAAGTCTGCAAGAAAACCACCAAACTCAGAGAGCATGAAGAACCTTACGGTTGTCCTCCTCCTCCTCCTCCTCCTCCTCCTCCTCCTCCTCCTCCTCCTCCTCCTCCCCCTCCTTGTCCTCGTCCTCCAACCCCATCCCCTTCTAGCACTGATGATGTTACCTAGTTGGGTCTGCAAGAAAACCACCAAGCTCAGAGCCCACCAAGGACCCCACAGTTCAGCCCCGAGCTGCAAATATTCTCTTTCATTGCTCAAGGCAACGATAAATGATATTCCTGGCCAAAAGGCAGCAGGATATGGTCTATGTAGTCACCCAGACTGAAACAAAAGCTGGACGACTGAAGGACGTATAGAATTTGGGTATTTCATCCCTTCTCCAGCCACTTAGAAGACTTCGGAAGGGGCCTAGGAGCTAGTTTAATAAGCACTGAAGCCTCCAAAATTCCCAAGCAAAGTCCATTCCTGGTTCTTCCCTGCCACAGCTGACCACTCGGCTTTTCCACTCACATCTTGCCATGATCCGGGCTTGGGAAAAGCTGGAATTCAGGGCATTTTGGTTTCCCCACCCAGGCCAGCCATCATCCCAAGGGCGGTGGGCCAAGGCTAAAGATTTTCCCATCATTCCAAGCGGCTCTTGTGATGTAGCGTGTGATGTCACAGATCCGGCGACGGGGCCAGCTTTTCTCCCCCCCCCCCGGCCGTCTGGCCGGGCACTACAATGCCCAGTATCCACAGCTGGATGGGGAGGTGGAGTCCCTGCCACCTCCCCAACGGGAGTTTGCCTTAGCTGTGAAAGAGAGTGGGAGGGAGGACGTTCTGAGAATCGCAGGCTATGCTTGTAATCAGTGGTGGGTTTCAAATAATTTCACCACCGGTTCGCCGAAAATGTGAGCCACACATGCACACGTGTGCAGCTTCAGCACGGCGAGGCTCGACCGAGCAGCCTTTCAAGGCCTGCTCCCCTCCATCTGTCTGGATGCGGCCTAAGTCCCAACCAGACAGAGCTGTGGCACAGTAGTCCAAATGGTGGTGCGATTTGCCGGTTCTCCGAACTACTCAAAATTTCCGCTACCCGGTTTTCCCGAACCGGCTGAATATACCACCTCGGCTTGTCATTTACAGGGCAAGCGATAATTTTGTGATTGTTATTTATGTTTGCTGCAAAGGGAATTGAACACATGTCGACTCTGAAAATGACATATGTGTAGCCATTTTTTTTATCGTAGCCTTTGTCTATCCTTTTCTCAGCTTTTAGGTTTGCTAGTGAAGGAATTTAGTATTACTTCAGGCTCACCACTCTCTAACTGTTGAAAGGGGGGTTATAGAGATAAAGGGGGAATGTTATGTCTAGGTGGCTTTCCTTTCCCGTGAGAACAGAAAAGATGCCTGCAGCTGGAGGACGATGGAGTTTGGAATCACCGGACTGATGGCCTGAGAGTTTATTGGAGGTTGTGCCTGTGTGTTTCTGTCTTTTGCTTTTTATTGGGTGTAATTCTGGATCTGGGTCAGAGTCGGAATTACACCAAGTCCTTGCCAATTTGATATGTTCCTAATAAACAGACTTTAATGGACAATGGATGCCTTGGATTTTATTTCAGGGGAACATATTACTTGGAAGCTTATTCTTTGTTTTGGCCCTTTTGATCCTTCCTGCCTGCCTGCCTTCATCCCTTTTTCTTGTATTTCCTTCCTTCCTATTTCCTACCCTTCTTCCTTTCCTTTTTCTTTTATTTCCTTTCTATTTCCTTCCCTTCTTCCTTCCCTTTTCATGTCCATCCTTGATTTCTCTTGCATTTCCTTTCTTCCTTCCTGCCTTTCTTCCTTTTTCTTGTATTTCCTTCCTTATTTCCTACCCTTCTTCCTTCCCTTTTTCTTATATTTCCTTCCCTTCTTCCTTCCCTTTTCTTGTCCATCCTTGCTTCCTCTTGCATTTCCTTTCTTCCTTCCTTCCTGCCTTCCTTCCTTTTTCTTGCATTTCCTCCCTTCCTATTTCCTACCCTTCTTCCTTCCCTTTTTCTTGTATTTCCTTCCTATTTCCTTCCCTTCTTCCTTCCTTTTTCTTATATTTCCTTCCTATTTCCTTCCCTTCTTCCTTCTTCTTGTCCATCCTTGCTTCCTCTTGCATTTCCTTCCTTCCTTCTTCTCGTATTTCCTTCCTTCCTATTTCCTTCCCTTCTTCCTTGTCCATCCTTGCTTCCTCTTGCATTTCCTTTCTTCCTTCCTGCCTTCCTTCCTTCCTTTTTCCTGTATTTCCTTCCTTCCTATTTCCTTCCCTTCTCCCATTTTCTTGTCCATCCTTCTTTTTGTATTTTCTTCCTTCCCCCCTCCCTCCCTTCCCTTTTCTTGTATTTCCTCCCTTCCTTCATTTTTCTTGTATTCCTTCCCTTCCCTTCCCTGTTTTCACTTGGTTTGTTTTTATGTTCTTTTAAAAACTTTTCATAAAAATTATTTTTCAAAAAGGAATCACACAGCATGTGCAAGATGCCATGCTCACACCCAATGGTGCTATGCTCACAGCTGATAGGTGTTGTTGTCCTTTCTTCCTTGCACACTCAGTTTCTTTCTGGGCATCTCCCAAGTTTAAAACTGAGCAGGTTGTGTGCACTGTATGAATGGCAATTGCTTTTGTTAACCCAAGTTACATTAGCTAAATATATATGATTGTTTATCTGAGTTCCCAGGTGAAGTTTGGATTGTTCCAAATTTGGATTGGTGAAATCCAAATTCTTTTACTACCGGTTCTGTGGGCGTGGCATGGTGGGCGTGGCAGGGGAAGGATACTGCAAAATCTCCATTCCCACCCCACTCCAGGGGAAGGATACTGCAAAATCCCCATTCCCTCCCCACTCCTGGGGGGGAAGGAGATTGCAAAATCTCCATTCCCACCCCGCACTGGGGCCAGCCAGAGGTAGTATTTGCCAGTTCTCCGAACTGCTCAAAATTTCTGCTACGGGTTCTCCAGAACCTGTCAGAACCTGCTGGATTTCACCCCTGCTTGTATTCTGAAAGGGTGTTGGGCAATTCCTGTTGTGGCTAATGGCTTTCGTCCTGTGTTGGATCTTGGATGAGGGGCTGCTTTCTAATCCTATCACTCTGCCTTCCTTAGCTTTGCTGCAATATCCTGTCTTGAATGGATTGCCAAATCTGCATTCCTAAAAGCTGGCCTCCTCAGTTTCTGCTTGGGGCCCATTAAGAAAGACCGAGTTTGCTTTCTGTCTTTAAGAGCATGTTTCTCCATTTCTTCCTTTAGGGAAATATAATATTTTGTCTTTTAATATTCCCCCAATATTTCATTCTTCTATAGAATGAATCTTCTATATTTCATTCTATAGTGACTTTCTACACTATATAATCTATAGCAGTGTTTCTCAACCTTGGTAGCTTGAAGATGGGTGGACTTCAACTCCCAGAATCCCCCAGCCAGCAGCGCTGGCTGGGGGATTCTGGGAGTTGAAGTCCACCCATCTTCAAGCTACCAAGGTTGAGAAACACTGATCTATAGTTCTGCTCCCAAGAAAAACTGACATCTTCGTTTAATGATCCCATAATCCCTTGCAGGGTGGAGTCTGGGTAACTGAATGGAGCTAGCAGAGGGTTTCCTGGCCGAATGCTCTTCCTGTCGCCAGTGCGGAGTTATATTCAGGAGATATATTCTCACTGTGTCCAGAGAGAGAAATATCTGCCTCTACCTAGGATTGAACTCACAACCTCCTGATTGTGAGGCGAGAGCTCCACCTCTAGGCCACCGCACCACTCCCCAAGAAAAACTGACATGCAAAAATCAAAGATCTTCCCCCATCCTTCCCTTTTTTATTTTTATTTTTAATGTGTAACCTTTTATACGTTTTCTTTTGCGGATGGGATATGATTTTTCTCTTAGCTGTTGTCCTTTCCCAATGCATAACCACCCTGATTTCCTGCTGCTACATGCACCCAAGCCTACAGCCATCTCTTAAAGCTTCTAGTCCTCATGTTCCCCCTTTTGGATTCCAAATTAGCAAAGGCCACCTCGTCCTAGAGCAAAGGGAGCAATTGGGACAGTTGGATGACCTCTCCTCCCCCCCCCACTTCTCCCCTTGGAAAACATACAAAAAAAAAGTTTCCAGCTTTTTAATGCAATGTGATATTAGTTTTATTTTGTGAGTTAAGGCACGGGTTATAAAATTGACAATGGGAAGCATGGAGGGCAAATCGGTTTACAGAACATACAAAGAGCACATGGAAAACTCTGAAAGGTATTACAAGCAAGGAGCTGAAAATGAAACAAGTTTGATCATCTGTATTGGTTCCCCTCCTTCAAAGATGAAGGTGTCCACCCTGTAAATCAGGGGTCTCCAAAGTTGGCAACTTTTAAGACTTGTGGACTTCAACTCCCAGAATTCCCCAGCCAGCCATACATGGCTGGCTGGGGAATTCTGGGCGTTGAAGTCCACAAGTCTTAAAAGTTGCCAACTTTAGAGGCTGGTGATGTAAATGATGGGAAAAACTTTAGCCAAAGGATGCGACACTGCCCTAGATAACTTCACTTGCAAATACAGAAGAAACTTTGCAAAAATGTTTAATCTCATTTTCCTTCCTCTCACCTCAAATCTACAGGCACCGAAGAAAGGCTGAATAAAAAGGACCGGAATGCGGGAATAAAAAGAAAACAGATAATTTCCTAATCTTTGTCTCCATCTCTTCATCCCGCTTACATTTCTGGCAATTTCAGCTTTCTCAGTTCTGTCACTCTTTGCAAAAACCCTGAATCCATGTCCTCAGCAGAAAAGGTGGAAGGGAGA